>NW_027466087.1:1115000-1410000 GCF_046127955.1 Nelusetta ayraudi
CTCTCCGCGTCAGCTGTATGCTTCGCAGACAAGTGAAACGTAAGACTGCTCGTACTCCGGTGGAAACTAAATACAGCTTTACAGTAAATGCATATCACTTTTGTCCTGTCAAGACTGCCATCTGGCAGGGTTTTGAAGTGGAACTTTCCATTTACAATTGACGCCTTATCCATATTAGTCCTTCCTAGTGCTCATCTACGCTCAGTGTCTTTTTCTTTTTTTTGTTGTGCATACAAGCCGGCTGCAAGCGTGTGACTGTGTGCTGTGAGTCAATTCATTTCCCGTTTCCACAATCTATGGAGCGGCCAAAGGTTCAAAAAGCACCGTGTGCGTTAATCGCGCAATAAAAAAAATTGTCGGCGATAAAGCTGCGTTGACACCCTTACTTTTTATATGAAGAAACCGATCAAATTTTTCCAACCAATTGTTCGCCACTTCTTTGAACTTGTGGATGAATGCTGTGCATCCCACATGGTACGCCAACCTTCCTCTGATATTTTCATGCTTAGTTCTTTCTGCCATTTGGCTTTGATGTATCCTGCGTTTGTTGCTGTTCTGTTTCTGAAGGCCCTGATAGATTTTAGAGATGATTTTTCTCTTCATCTTTTTACAGGCTTCGATCAGAATATCTATCACTACATTGTCCTCTCCAGATGATGTTGGTTTGATTATTTTATCATAGTAATCTCTTAATTGCATGTATCGAAAGAAATCTTTGTTTCCTCATCCAAATTCCTTTTTCAACTCTCCAAAACTTTTTAAAACCCCCTTGTGAACGAGTGTGCATACTGCAGTTATACTCCTATCCCACCATCGTCTGTATTCAATGTCTGTGGTTCCTGGTTCAAATCTGGGATCAAGAGAAGGCCACATTAGTAGTTTGATGTAGGGCTGCACAATTAATCGAATTTTAATCACAATCACGATATTGGCGGCCACGATTGAATTAAGGTGATCGTCGGCGATATTAACATTTAAAACGCCGGCTACCATACATGTCAAATCAAGCACATTCAGTCATCCAACCACCAGGGGGCGAATGCAAGGTTAAGACTTCATTAAGCTGCCGAAATAGCAAGCGAGCAAATCCTGCAGCAGCGGCAGGAAGTGCCGCAGCATAAGCGGCAGCCTCAAATGATTCAAGAGGCCAGGCAAGGATGACCCTCCCTCTTCCTTTTGCAGCTGGAGTGTCTTATATCTGATCCTCGGTCTCTTTCCGGCCCAAATAAATCTAGATATGAGTTTGTCCCAGTGTCTGAATTGTGATTCTGGAATCATATGTGGGATGGATTGGAAAAGGTACAGCAGTCTCGGTAGTACATTCATTTTTATCACTTCAATTTGTGTCTCAAAATCCATATTAAAGGCTGACCATCTTCCCAAATCTGTCTTAATATTATTGATAATAGCATTCTAATTGATTTCAAACCTTTTCAAAAGATCTTTTGCCAATAGCACTCCCAAATATTTGATAACCTTGGAATTCCATTTGATTTTATATTTTCCTCTAATTTCTCGGCCTGGATGATAATTCAGCGTGAGAATTTGAGTGTTTGCTATGTTTAACTTGTTGCCTGTGTATTTACCACAGGTTTCTATTATCAACATCAAATGAGGTAAGGTTCTGTCCGGGTCTTGGAGAACCAAAATAATATCATCAGCAAAAAGCCCTGTTAGATGTCCCTGCTCTCCTATATGTATTCCTTTTAGATCGTTACTTTGTCTGATCATTTGTGCCAGCGGCTCAATGAACATAGCAAACAATGTAGCGCATAGGCAACATCCTTGACGAGTACCATTAATCTTTATCCTTGCCGTAGGTTCTTGGTAGAGACCTTGAATACACTGTATTAACTTTTCTTGGAACCCCAGTTTCCCAAGAACTTGATACAGAAATCTCCAATTCACACAGCCAAGTCTCACCAGTAACAGCTCGCAGGCCCTGCTTTTGGATCTGATCTATTATGTATAGGACCCGTCTAATGTCTTCTTGAGTCTGCCTACCTGTTAAAAAAGCTGACTGATTGGAAGTCCATCTCGTCCCCTTAAATTTCAAAGCGTAACGAACCTGTGTAGCCCGAGGAATTTTATTATAGTTTATTTCCTAGGGTGCAACTCCCCAGGTGGCGTTGTCAGGCAAACCCCCCCCCCCCCCCACTTTCCTTTATACCCACCATCAGAATTGTCTCCACCTCCGCCAGACCCTCCCCCTTGCTGTAGGTTCTTGGTAGAGACCTTGAATACACTGTATTAACTTTTCTTGGAACCCTAGTTTCCCAAGAACTTGATACAGAAATCTCCAATTCACACAGCCAAGGCTCAGTAACAACTTTTGGAGCTGATCTATTATGTATAGGACAGTCCTAGGGCTGGACGATATAGAAAAAAAGCATATCGATATAAAAAAAAGTCATATTGATCGATATTGATAATTATCAAAAAAATTTAAAACATATTTTAATTGCAGCGCTGGATGTTTTATACCATTACTTAATGACAGACTTTTAATAAAGAACACACGAGCACTGAATTCAAATTCAAATTTTTATTCAACCACCTTTTTTAAACACAACTGAATTGTTTTTTTGTTTTTATTATTGTTGTTATTATTATTATTATTATTATTATTATTATTATTATTATTATTATTATTATTATTATTATTTATTTAGTTGTTTATTTTAAAAAAATAGGCTGAGATAGGGCTCGAACGTGCGACTCGACCAGAGGTCTGAAGTTGTGGCGGTTAACAGCTCGTTTTGCACTGATTCCCTGCACTCGTTGTACAGACGAGGAAGAGCTGTGTTTGAAAAATACTTGCAGTCTGGAACTTCATATCGCGGGTCAAGAGTGGCGAGAAGCTGTTTGAAGCCAAGCTTTTCAACGGTGGTTATTGGCAGCATATCCCTCGCTATGAAGCATGTTACTACATGGGTGATGTCCTTATGCTGCTTGGACGCTTTGTCGTATTTACTGCAAGAAGTCCAGTTTGGTCTGCTTTACTTGCTTGGTGCTGGCGCTGGCAGCGGATTCCTCCTCCGACGTGGAGCCGCTGCGTCTGCGTTTGCGATTGGTTGGAGGAAGAAATGACCGTAATATTAAGCTACATGATTGGCTATGATGAAAAAGGAAGTGAAACTTTTTCTATCAAACTTTTTATCGACCCCTTTTTTCCTATCGCAGCACACGTCTATCAATCGATATATATCGTTATCGAATTATCGTCCAGCCCTAGACGGTCTCGTCTAATGTTATCTTGAGTCTGCCTACCTGTTATAAAACCTGACTGATCCTCATCTATCAAGTCCGGCATAAAACTTTCAAGTCTTTTGGAGATGATTGAAGTAAAGTTCTTCTAGTCAACATTTAAGATTGAAATGGGCCTATACGATTCACAAAGTTCCTTATTTTTCCCTTCTTTTGGAATAACTGGAATGACAGCCTCTTTCCATGAGGGAGGCCGTTTGCCCTCTGTCAGAGTCAGATTAAAATAATTTAGGAGTATCAGGGTTAATTCTTCTCCAAATGTTTTATACCACTCACTAGGAAACCCATCACTACCTGGCGCGTTGGTTGATTTTAAGCCTGCTAATGGCAGCATCTATTTCTTTTTTGGTTATACTGGAAATTAGTTTTCTATTTTGCTCATCTCCAATGGCTGGTATGTCCAATGAGTCAAGGAATTCTTTCATCTCACAATCTTCTTTAGCCGTGGGTTGGGTATATAGATTTTCATAGTAATCTTTAAAAACCCTCTCTATTTCTTCAGGTTCAAGTAGTAGCTGTTTCGTTAATGGGTCTCTAATTTTACATATTGCATGAGAAGCTTGCTGGGCCTTTATTCCTCTTGCTAAATATTTAGTTGATTTACAGCCTGATTCATAGTGGGTCTGTTTAATGAATTTCAGCTTTTTCTCAACATCTAGCCTCAAGACATCGTCTATTTCCCTTCTGACACCGATTATTTGTTGTGACACTGTATCGTCCTCATTGCTTTTGTGTTGCTGTTCCAGAGTTGTTCATTGGTTTACCAGCTTCTTGTAACCTTCTTCTCTATGTGGCAGGTGGGTTTGCCCCCACCTTCGCGTCATCAATCACACCTGCGCCGGAGTGCAATCTTTGCGTCCCTCAGTGCGTTTACATGGTACTAGAGAAATTTGAATTATTGCCTTCGTCCGATGATGATTGGAGTTTGAGAACTCCGATTGGAATCGGAGAACTCCGATTGAGACACCCAGATAATGCGATTGGAATTCGAATTTCTCGGCCATGTATACACCTTAGTCGGACTATTAACTGGACAACGCAAGTGCGCACGCGCCACCGCACAACTACGTCGTCTAACAAAACAGACGTCGCGAAACAACCTGGCAAACACGAATAAGAATGTTGACATTTGGAGAGAGGATGAGACCCGGGCGATGCTTTCTCTTCTAAAAGAGATGGACATATTAAAATAACACACAACGGAGACCTTTTTAAAAAGGGTAGCGCAGCAAATGCAGGGCTCCGGCTTTGCGCACCCCTGAACGTATTCCTTCGTATTTATATTTCTACCTTTTCGTTCACATTTTTTGTAAGTTAGAAGAATTTCAACTTGTAAATAAAAGCACAGCAAAGAGATGTTTTTCTGATTTGTTTTTATTTCGATAATTTCGCTGTTATTCTGCTGGAAACGGCGTGCAGCGGCACAAGCTTCCTCCACGGTCGGCACTTTAATGAGCGTGTGTATAACTGAAGACACCGTTCCTTTGCAAAACCTGTACACAAACTCTCCCACCAGTCTGCGCAGAACCGACATCCAACAAGAACGAGAGTTTGGGGTCCGTGGCGACGGCACAAAGCGTAGCATCGAAGACATTGTGTTGTTGTAGCCCTCCAACAGTAAACAATGTTCTTGTCTCATGGTTATCTTTTAAGATAACCATGAGCACAAGAAATAGGGTACAGCTTATCTGCAAAGTAAGTAACACGTACATTATGAACTATCATTCTATATCATAATGATGTAATATGTCAACCGAAAGCAGCTGACCAGCTGAAAAGGCTCACTCCACCCCCTACTGTTGGGAGGAGGACACGTTCCCGTCAGTAATTCAAATTTCTCAGCTGCATGTATAGGGGGACAAGGTGAGAACTCCGATTGGACGAGAAAACCAAATTATTGCTTAGTCCGATTAAGCTCTGCATGTAAACGCACTGATTACACCTGCGCCAGAGTGCAGAGTGAAAGCAGCTCTTTTAAAAACAAGCGCAGGCTGGAGTCAGCACTCTGTCCTCTGGCGTGTCCATGCTGAGAACTCTGTCCTTCGCAGTTCTTAGCATTTCGGCTAGCAATCCCAGAGCGGGCTGGGCCATAAGCGCAGCCGGAGGAGGAACCCTAGCGGGTGCCCGTTCATCGGGAGGTGGTGCTGTGTGTGCATGATCGTTGTGCATTCACCGCTTGGCTGTTACAGCTGAAGCCCCCCTCCCCCTCTCCTCCTCTGGCGCTCGGCAGGGAGGCAGCGACTCGGAGCGACTGCACCCAGGCAGTTTTGTTTTGTGTGTGTGTGTGTGTGCGAAGAATAAATAAACGTTTTCCTTTCGTTCTAACTGTTTAACGCTTGCCTGGGTGTCTCAAGGTATTAGTATGTTAATTTTGTTCTCTTTTCTTTAGGACAGGAGTTGGCGTAGCGTGAATTTTGGTTTGTAGTGATTCCCTTAGCTTTGTTTATTCCCTTTTTTGAGTTTTCTTTGGTTTCTTTGGCCCTGTTCCCCTGTGGTGAATTCTTCTGGTGGATTCAAGTGATGTAGATGTTGAAGGAGTCTTCATTGACACAGACTTAGTTGTATAAAAACTGGTTTATTTCAAAGAAGTCAAAAGTCAGACAGGCACCATGGAAAGCCTGGGGATGTCTCTGGGCCAGATGTGAGCAACTCCGATGATGCTTTGTTCCCATCACCTTTTATACCTCCCAGCAACCAGGGAGGAAGATGCTAGAAGTGGGGGAGAATGTATACATTCCATAGTTGCACCCCCAATGACCATCTGTTTTCAATTTGGTGGCCGTTGGCAACAACAAGACCATGTATGGACCCTGAGACGCCCTTAGGGAAGAAGTGCAGCAGGTTCACTGCTGAGTTCACATCAGGCCATATACATAAGATCACATGATGTCATATACATAGATTCAGATACTATGCCCCTTATTTTCTTATGTTGAACAGTCTTTTTGGTATGGTACTTATTTCCTTGACACTCAGGCAGCTAAACCTGGTCTATTTTAAATTGTTGTCAAATAAAGCTGTTTCATTGGAAGTCCGTCTCGTCCTCTTAAATTTCAAAGCGTAACGAACCTGTGTAGCCCGAGGAATTTTATTATAGTTTATTTCCTGGGGTGCAACTCCCCAGGTGGCATTGTCAGGCAACTCCCCCCCCCCCACCCCCAATTTTCCTTTATACCCACCATCAGAATTGTCTCCACCTCCGCCAGACCCTCCCCCTCGCCACAACTAGTCTTTTTTTGATAGATGATGATCTATGTGTATTGATGCGTCGTGCTGATGCGTAGCCCCTCCAGGATCCCTCCTTGCACTGCCACTCCGTCGTAGTGCAGGGCACCAAGTGCCGCAGGCCCCTCCACACCCGTCGCCACCGCCGTCTTCTACGCCAAGCCGCGTCTCGCCAATTCCTCCTTTACCTCCTCTGCGCTGTTGTAGGTTCGAGTTCCCGTATCCCAGTGGGTCCTCATCTTGGTGAATGGCGTCTGGAACCAGATGCCCTTCTCCTTCAGGATTCTTTTAGCAGTGTTGTACTCCTTTCTCTTTTGGACGATCTCTGTCGCGTAATCGTGATGGAATGACGGTACTTTCTTCCCCAGTTCTATTTTCTTTGTCCATAGCTCTCTCAGGACCCTCTCTTTGGTAGTAAATTCCAGAAAGTTAACAATGATGGGTCTCGGTTGGGCACCGTCTGCTGGCTTCTGTGCAAATGAGCGGTGTGCTCTCTGAATTTGGACATTAAAATCTGCTGGCAGGTGCAGTTCGCTTTTCAGCAGGTCTTCCACAAACTTGGCCACAGATTCTCCCTCCTCTCCTTCAGTGACTCCATAGATACGTAGGTTGTTTCTCCTCTTTGTTCTCTCAGTGATATGACCAGAGCGTCATTAGCTTCCTGTGCCCAACGTTCTAGTTTTTCAATCCGCGACTCAGCCTCGTTGATCTTGCCGGTCTGGAGCTCCTGTTCGGTGACGACTTTCGCAAGTTGTTGATTTATTTTGTCTTTGAAGTCGTCCAAGTCTTTTTCCACGTCGTTCCTCAGTGTTTCTCCAAACGTGCGAAGGACTTCTTTTGATTCCATTTTTAAATCCCCTATCTGCTTGCTAATAATTTCTATGTCCGAGCCCTTTTTCGCGTCGTTAGTCACGAGGAGTTCGTTTCGCCATCTCCCTCTGTTTCAGAGCAAGCTGGTAGTTCCGCCATATTGTCTATTACCGTGTTTCTGTTTTGGTTGAATCAAGTTTTCCTTCCCATTCCAACGTTCCCCTGATCACTTTGTAGTTAATATGATATCTGCCAATAGTTATTCAAGTTTTCGGGGAGTTTTTACCCTGGACGGTCGAGAGCCCTGGTGTCGCGCAGTCTACCGCTTTATGGCCAAACCAGAAGTCCCTTCCCTCTAGCCTTTTCAAGGGGGAGGTGGCTAGACTCGGCTCTTGTGGGACGAGAAGCAGAAGGCCTGTCCGATCGGGGGGGAAGATGAGATCACATTTTTGTGGGTCAACACAAACTCATCTGCGAGGACAGCAGCCTTGGACAATGACGACACTTTCTGTTCATTCAAGAACATTACCACCTTCTCTGGCAAAGAGTCTTTAAAATCTTCTAAAAGAACGAGCTCACGGAGTGACTCAAAGTCATTTTTGACATCATTAGCTGCACACCATTTATCAAAGAGGTTGCTTTTCTCCCATGCAAACTCGACAAAGGTTTGACCACTAGATTTTCTATGGTTCCTAAATTATTGCCGGTAGGACTCAGGAACAAGCTCATAAGCAGGAAAAATTGCTTCCTTTCCAACATCATATTGCAGGCTGTCTTCTAAGAAAAGAGCAGACACCAACTCCTGTGCTTTTCCCACCCGCTTGCATTGGAGAAGGACAGGCCACATGTCTCTTGGCCAGTTGAGTGGCGAAGCTATTCGCTCCAAGGCACTGAAGTATGAATCAACTTCTGCCTCACGAAATGCTGGCACCAGAAAAATGTTTTTACTGGGGCTGGGCAACGATTAAAAAATTTAATCGCAATTAATCGCATGATTTACTTGATCAATCATGATTAATCACGTCGTATACGCAAAAGCCAATAATGAATTTAAAATAAGTCTTTCATACACTTTAATTTAAATGTTCTGCCATATAAACGAAAGCACCATAACATTTATCGTGCAAACACTTAACATCAGCACTTTACACAGAAACATTTTTAATGTAAATCTAAAGTTTAAAAAAATGCACAAAACAAAACTTAAAGCTTATTGCCAATGCCAGGGCATTACTGTTATCCTGTTCCTTATGAAAAATAAAAAAAAATCTACCTACAAAATCCTGAGCCACAGCAATAACAGGCAATTTCTGAGGTAACAGCAGAAACATTTTTCTTTTATCAGGGAGCAGCATAACCAGTCTGCGTTCCCTTGCAAATGTCCCAGTTAGAAAGGGTGAGGCACAAAAACGTTCACTTTTGGGTTTTTCTTCACAGGGGACTAGAATGTAAAGTCCACATTTATACTGGAGTTCCTTTGGAGAATCTCACTCAACTCAGTGCAGTTTGTCAGTTCCTGGAACTTGACGGCCAGTTATTTTAAATGTACTGCCATATGAATTAAAGTGCCATAACATTTACTGTGCAAACACACTTTTAACACCAGCATTTTTGAACAATTAGCAGCTAAGAAAAAAAAAATAGTGTAAATTTAAACTCAACTTAAACAATGTTATCAAAGCAATACAAAATTAAAGCTGTAAGCAGCGTTTGCGGGACTGAGCCCACCTGGCCACTGCCTGCCGTGACGTCCGCCACCTGGCCACGAGCCCCTGACACCCGCCAACGCTTCCCAACGCCTGGCGATTCCGCCCGAAACCCGCCGATGCCCCATTACTGACGCCGACGCCTGCTGATGACACATCAAGCACTGACTTGACATTACTGACTTGACATTTAGAAACATTTGATTTCTAAATGTGATTGATTACTGTATCATTTTGGAGATAATAAGCCTTAAAGTTGGCTTTTTGTTTTGTTTTGCGACAGCTCCAATATTCCATTTTTACTGTACAATAACATCAAATTGCTCCATAAGCTCTGTCAATGGTTGGTACAGTTGACCTCAGGACAACCTTGAATATATCTTCAATCATTATAAGGCATATTTAATGTACCATTTTGGAGATATTAAGCTTCAAAGTTGTTGTTTTCCTTTTTTTTTTTTAGCTTTTCAAACAGGCAAAAAGGGCCCAGTACTCAATTTTTTACTGTACAGTAACATTGCTTTGCTCCATACTTTCTGTCAGTGGTTGGTACAGTTGACCTGAGGAACACCCTGACTATATCCTCAGTCATTATCAAGCATATGTACAGTATCATTTTGGAGATATTAAGCCTTAAAGTTGGCTTTCTTTTTTTCTTTTTTTTGCGACAGCTCCAATATTCCATTTTTACTGTACAATAACATCAAATTGCTCCATAAGCTCTGGCAATGGTTGGTACAGTTGACCTTAGGACAACCTTGAATATATCTTCTCTTAATATTCTTGAATATTCTCACTTAATGTACCAGCTCCTTCCTGTAGATATGATATGTACAGACATGATATGAACTTTGGGATCCATGGCAGATGGGCATTGTAAAAAAAACGGATCTTGAGTCGGAAGGCTAGCTTGTCCTAATTGTGACCTTAATATGATGATTTTTTTTCCCCTGCCAGATTGAGGAGAAATTAAATGGACATCCAAACAGGGGCCAATAATGGATGAGCTGGATGATGTCACAGTATCAATTTTAAATGGTATGTCATGTGTAGGTATGAAAAAATTTCCATTACTGTGATTTGTCCGCTAAGTTATTAAAATAACTGTATGCTGACACTGATTTTAAAAAGAAGTATTTTACAAATTTGAGACAAAATGTCTAAACTGAATTGCATTTACAATTATTTCTGATAACAGAAATTGGCACAAAACAAACTTGGTTTGACTTGTCAAGTTGAATTAAATTCATCAGTTAAAAAATGTATTAATCTGATGGATTACTACTATGCCCTGCACCTCACATATCCAAAAGTGTGTGGCAACCCTTCTCTATGTCATTCAGACAGAAGTGCTACAGGACACTATCCATGAGTGAGACACCACAGCCTCATACAAAAAAGACCATGGCAGAATGGAAAGATTTTATTGGGGAGTAGAGCTGTGTACTAGGCATAGGTAGTGATACACTCCCCTGGTAGTTGTAACTTGAGGGTGGGTGGGAGTCTGTTGGAACAAACATGTTATCAGTGGTGATAGGAACACAACACTATATGCTGTCCCCGTACTGTTTTTTTTTTTTTTTTTGTGTAACTGAGTGTCAGGGAATCTGAATCAATATTCAATAATGATGACGGTGAATATTGTAACAATTGTTACTTGCGTTCTAGAAATGATTGCTTGAGGTTGTTTTAAGATGCAATGCCTTAGTGACGTTTTTATTACAAGGCAGTGAAGGCACTGACAGCAATTTAAGTGAATAAATAGTTGTTGACAATATTAATTCTGTTTGCTGAATTATTTTTTTGGGGGGGGAATGGGCGTAGGGGGGGTGGATGCTTTGTCTCATTTTGAGAAAAAAAAGCTAATATTGTGAACACTTAAATTAAGAAGAATTGCACTGTTAGTACCTCTGGTTTTAAGATCTTTTCATTCAAATTAAGAAAGAAGCAAACGTGAAAAAAGAATTGAGAAGCTAGTGTCAAGTTTATTTGACTTAGTACAGTCCTTGGAATGAGTGCTTTACTGTTTATTTCAAGAGTTTTTCCATTCTTCAAATGCCTAGATATATCGTCTTATTTTAAGAAATCTTACCAAGTCTAAATATCTTACTGCATTGGCAGATAATTTGACTTGTTTCTAGCCTGTTCTTTGTCAATTTAAGTGTTTATTTCTTAGATATATTTTGCAGTGTGTGGACACCGAGGGGAGCTCTAGAATTGGCTCATTCAACCGACCAACGAGCCAATCAGCAGCGGCGTCACAGGCCCTCCTCCTTCTTTGTTCTCTCTCTCACTTTGACTTCGGCACTGGACAGCCAGGTTTGTGGAGGGAAGGTTGGAACAAGGTAAGGACGGGGTACCCCATACATTCATGTACGTAGAGTCACTAAGTCTTAAACTCACCAGGTTTGTATCGCTTATCGATAACCCTAATGCCATACAAGTCTATGAGGGTCAAAGGTCAACTTTGTCCTAGGGACATGGGGCCACTTTCAGGTTCATCAGGATCCTCCTGGACACACCCACGCCAAATTTGGGGCTTCTAGCCCATGAGGAACCCCGAAACCCTCACTCTAATTCCAGCCTTATCGCTAAACCCTAATGCAGTGCAAGTCTATGAAGGTCAAAGCTCAACTTTGTCCGAGAGACATCAAGTGTTTTTTCATGAATCATTTATAAATGTTAAGAGTTTGCTTTGTGGAGAATTCACAATAAAAATACATTGACACTGTCAAGATGGACTCAAGCACTATTATTGAACTATACTGTATTTTTAGAGTGATGTGAAGCTTTTGACAAGCGCTGCGCAAAGGAGGCCCATTTGTTTTTGTTTTTTGAAGGGGGCCCAAAATTCCTGCCGGCGCCCCTGAGCGGGCATCTCCAGCACTAAGGCAGTGGAGCTGCCGGCCACGAGAGAAGAATTAACCAGTCCATTGAAACCATTTGTTTGGTCTAGTGAGTGGCAACAGTCCTTTGAGGATCTTAAGTGCCTTCTCAGCTGTAACCCTGTTGTGTCTGCTCCAAATTTTTCCTCATTGGCTAGAAGCCCCAAATCTAGCGTGGGCGCTTCTTGGGGGCTCCTGATGATAAAGCAAGTGGCCCCATATCTGTAGGACAAAGTTGAAAATTCACCCCATAGACTTGCATTGAATTAGGGTTAACAATAAGGCTGAAACTAGGGTTAGGGTTAGGGTTAGCTGAAATTAGGGTTAGGGTTTCGGGGTTCCTCAAGTACTAGAAGCCCCAAATTTGGCGTGGGTGCTTCTTGGGGGCTCCTGATTAAAAGGCAATCTTTCATTTCATTGTTCAGATGCCGAACACCAAGGCATTCCGTCGCTCTCTGGCCATGAAACGACGCCTGGAGCAAAAACGGGATTGGACACCTTTTCCACCTCGGAAGGACTTTGAACGTCGTGAGTACTTCCACGTTCATGATTTCATGTTCTGCCTGTGTTGTTATGTTGTATTCCAAATAAATCTTACAAAAACATATTTAGATTTTTCTTTTTTGTCAATTTACACAGGGCGCGGTACTGGTCAGCGACCTGGGTGCGAAGATGGCCCGTTTTGCTCCTGACTGACAAAACAGTGCAAGTTCGTTCTTAAGGCCCAGCAACCAGACAAGAAGGTATGGGTCGTGATTTTGTCAAGCAACGAGTTTCTTTATGTTTTTGTTCTGGTGGTGGGAGACTCACATCTCTGTCCACTTGTGGATGGTTTTGTGTTCTCGCCCCGGGCAACAACCTTGAACACGGGCTTGTAACAGACTCCGCCCAGGATTTTGCTGCGCTACTGGCAACTGTGTTGGACCGCTGGCCCAAGGTTTGTTTATCTGCTGTGACAAACAAATTTGAACACATGAATGTCATCACCACTTTGTTTTATCAATATCAAGTAATTCCATGATCCATAGTTCAATAACAAGAATATTCATGAATTTATTTTGCATTTTTAGGTTTGTTTGGGTTTTTCTTTTTTATACAACTATTTTGTAGGTGTTTGTGCTTGACTTTCCATCTCGCCTGACTGTCAAGCCAGAACTACAAACAGCGCTACGTCAAGTATATCATCGTGTTGCTTGCACGCATGGGTGTGTAAAATACATATTTTTGTTGTATTTTTTTTCTCTTCAGTGACACTGTGCTAACAGATATTTCTTAGAATTGTGTGATTACATAATTGATTATGTGACACTTCTTCCAGGTTTAACATTTGTGTATATGGCCGATCACCTCCCCCTTCGTCAGCTGTACATGGTGGTGTTATGATGGTGTAAGTTTTGCCTTCTTCAGCCTTACTTGCTCTTCATTTGATATGACAAATATGTGTTAACATGTTGTTTTCTGTTTAGGTGCACCTCTGGACTGATTTTGGTGGAGCGTCTGCATGCTGCATGCTCCATCAGCTCGCACCCCCTTCACCTAGGCCAGGGGTGTTGTGCCACAACCAATCATCGCCCAGGGTGTCTCCCAGAGTGTCTCCCAGAGTGGTTGTGACAGGTCCTGTCCACATGCCAGTGTATGGACCCGCTCCTGAATGGACTCTTGTTGGACAGGAGGTTGAGGTAACCTGTTCATCCCTCTTTTTTTTTCTTCCCCCAATCGTGTATTTGTCAAACTGTGTAACTTTTTATTTTAAAAATGAACACTTATCCTAAGTTGACTCTGATTTCCTCTCCTCTTTTTTTTTATAGACGGTACCAACAGTTGTTGAGACTGCATTTCACACAGACATCCCGTCCAATCCCGTGTGGTTCAGTGAGGCTGTGCTGCTGGACCACATGGAGACCGTCGTGGAGTCATCTGGCAGGGTTTCCCCAGCTGCCACGGTAACATTCACACAATTATTCATACACTTATCAACTAGGGGTGGGTGAAAAAAAAAATCAATATTGCAATATATTGTTGTGCTTTCTGTCGCAATAAATAATCGATACACTGACGGCAAATATCAATATTTTTTTCCAAACACCACCTGTCCACCTATCCCGGGAAAGATAAAATCTCTCCCGGGACACAATTTGTCCCATTTTTTATGGAAAATGACAAAACCTCATTTAATTTCCGTCTGTGGTCTAGATAGGGTTGCCAACCCTCCCGTAAAATACACGATTGTCCCATATTTGGCAACTAAAAAGCCTGTCCCGTAATGAACTGATGGGGGACGCACTTCACTTTGTCCCGTATATTTTGGGGACGCGGTTATTTATTTATTTATCTTGTCTGCATCATTTTTTATTGATTTTCAGAATCGGGGCAGTGAAAGGATTTTTTTCCCTCTTTCATCTTCCCTTCGGTTTGTATATCCCAAGTCCCCAAGTTGAGATAAGACAAGTTGCTACTGACTTTACATTACCAGAAAGCACTGTCCTTGTTTACATGAAAGTTATTAATGTTCATGCACTTTAATATGTTTGCTTGTGCAGTGCACGTTTGTTTGTACATTATACAAAGTTTTGGAATAAATGCAAGATCACAGGCATTTTCCTTTTTATGGGTATTCTTTTCTTTTTCAGTCACATATTGTGACGACCCTGTCTCTATATAACTTGTTGTGGCTCCCAGCTGTTTTCCCATTTCTAGGTAGCGGTGGATGTGGGAGTGGCATCTTCCGATTAGGACACCTGTGCCGATGCCCCCCGCAGGATAAAAGGCCTACTGCGTGTGCCGCTCGGTCTCTTCCCCATTCTCCATCCAGCAGCCATGGGCGTCTGGCCGACTCTCAGCTTCTTTTGTTCTGTTTTGCACCTGACAACACCCCACATCCTATTATTCACTCATCCACACTTACATTACTGATGAATACTGACAAACACACACCATATATTTCATTATTTTGCTTACAATTATCTATTTTGTTATAATAAACCTTTTGATTAATTGCAATCCGCAGTGTCCCTTCCGTTATTGTCATAACTCTTGAGCCGGGTTATGACAATATCGTCTGCAAAATTTCGAAGATATCGTGTGTCGTGATGTTGTCATTATCGTGGGCCAAATATCATCACAGTATCGAATCGTGGGTTAGCCGTATCGCCCCACCCCTATTATCAACACAAGATCACATATGTACAGTACATGTACAGTTTAATTAGTGTGTTACTTTGTTTAGGAATTAATTTCTTTATGTTCTTCCAGATGTCCAGCCTGAGACGTCGATCAGCACGCGTTGCCTCAAAAACCAAAACAAACAAGTGACATGTTGGTATTTGGGATATGTGTATTTCATTGTGTGCATCTTTGTGATAGGACAATAAATGCAGTTCTTTAAACGTTACTTTGTGTCCTTGTATTTGCAGGTGTGGGCAACACGTTCAACTGTCCACATGACTGAGTCTGCCTCCAGCAATGTCACAGCAGTGCAGCAGGTTTGTACTTATTCATTTCCACTTCATCACCTGTGTGTGTTTTCTAGGCTTTACACCGATCTTATCGGCTGTATCGGATCGGCCGATATTTGGCATTTTTAGAAACGTTCATGATCGGGCGTCATGTCATGAATCACCGATCCGATCAATGACGTCATGGTTGTGTTGAAACTTTTTTAATCTTTCTCATTTCCTCCAAAGTAGTTTCACAGCATCGACATTTTTATTTGTTTGTATCCGAGTGTTATGTAAATGTATAGATTTGGGTTTACATTGTTGTCGGTTCCTTTTGTCTGCTGTGTGTCCGTTTGGGCACTAGATGGCGCAGTAGATCCTGTGTTCCCTTTTTTTTGCTTTTTCCAGGTGCGGAAAGGTGATTGGCTGGTGCCAATATTTAAGGAGGAGGACTTCAACACCTCGGTCTCTTTGTCCTTCTCCCAGCTCCCAACCAGAGGCCATGTGCCGCAGCAGCAGCAGCATTCTGTGTTCAGCCATCAATTCTGTTTTGTAATCTATTTCAGTTCCCTTTGTGTCCACGTAGCCCGTAGGGGAGGGAAGCCATTTGTGTTGTGACCCTTTTCTCCTGTGTTTTAGTTAAGGAGCTTAGTTTGACTGTCATTTATTTGATTGTTTTCTTCATAGGTAAGATCCATAAGAGAGCCATTTTGTTTGTTGTTTTGGCCATGCCCTCCCTGACGCCAGTGCAATGATGGTGACGTTTAATAAAAACCATCCTGTGGACGAAGCACCTTTGTCTAATTTGAGAGCTGGGAGAAGGGGGGGAGCCTTTATGTTGTGTCCTGGTTCCCCCTAGGCCGGGGCATAACACCGAGAGCTAATGATTCATGATTCAAAAACCTTCATTTTCGTCTTCGTGGCTCTTCCTGTTTTGAGTACTGTCGCTATGTGACGGACAATAAAGTTTCTTTGAATCTTCACGACAGCAACATCCATGGGCGACACAAACAAACGTGTCGGGGGTGTGGAAGTTTTTCAAAGTGAGAGGAACAGACATAGCACAAGCTATCTGCAATATATGCAACGCTACAGTACCTCGCGGGGGAACTTTGGCAAAAAATTTCAACACCACAAATTTAATCAGGCACTTGGAAAAGAACACACGGAGGAGCATGTCGAGTTTAAGAAACGCAGCGCGGAGAAAGAAAAAGAAAAGCAAACTCTGAAACGGATGCTAAAGCAAACAACTTTAGACGGTGCTCGTGAGAAGGCAAGGGGTGTACAGAAACAAGTATTTATTGCCCCTAACGTGATCGGATCGGTGATCGGTGATCGGTTTATTTAAACTCACTGATCGGTGATCGGCACAAAAATCGTGATCGTGTAAAGCCTAGTGTTTTCCTTTCTATGTTTATTGGCATAAAATCACATCTTTCTTATTTTAATCAGGTGGAGGCGACGCCACAGATGACCAGAGCTGTGCCCGTGGTTCCTGTGGCTCTCGTGGTTGCCAGCACCAAGCCAGAGGAGGCCAGCACCGTCCAGGAGGCAACACAGAAGATCAACTAAGCTAAGGAGGCTTTTCTTTCTTCTTCTGTTGCCTCTGACTGCTCCGCTCGTTCTACGCCTCGCACATGTGATTTGTGATCCATCATCAGTTAGTACTAGTGAAGATGCAGTGGCAGATCATGGCACTGGTATTAGATTAGCCAAGGTTCTGCATGGTTCTTTTTATCAAGGCGAAACCGGTCACGGTTTAAAATTCCAGCACCAGCTGGCAACAGTGAGTCACTTCAGAAGAGCAAAACTCCTCACTTTGACATGGATAATTCTGACGTAGAGTTTGTCAGTGCTGTGACCAATGAAGAGTGTAACTTCTCTCCCCTTGATGTTGATGTTTGTTTAGATCTTTGCAAAAACTTGAAGATTCATTTTGACCGTGCGAGTTTTCCAATTTCTGATTGCAAAGGCCCATTAGGTTCGCCGTGTACAAATGAGAATGTAGAGGCTGATGGAAACTGCTTCTTCAGAGCCATCAGTCAAGCTGTGACTGGTTTATAGACACAGAAGTGGAAATTCAGGTTGCAGCAGATTGTTTACGATTAGATGTGTACACTTTTATCGATGGTCATGGGTTGAAGTACAGCTCTTGCAAGAAACAATTCTCACATTGTATATATTTATGGATGTATTTGTTTTATATGGAAGCAGTTACCATAATCCAAATTAAAATAAGAATATAATAACAGAAATGCTTTCATTTTAAGAACAAAGCTGCATTATTTGACTCATAATTAAAATCATTAATAAATATTGCTATATGCATTTTCATTTTCTTATTCGTGTCGCACCTTTTATGACACAATCAAAAAGAAAACTGAGAGCATTGCTTTTTAATTTTCGTGGTCCTGCCCTGCACAAGAGTTACCACAACTCGAAAATGAAATCGCAATCTCAAAGTAAGCGCGCGGCGCAGGAAAGTGACGTCAGCAGCTCTCCACCTCCGCTGTGGGTATGGCGGTATGACGCCAAGTGTCATTTGCCTCCTGTTATGTGTAAATTCTAATGTTTGTGAATTTAATAAATGTATATATATACTGTATATTTAAAAAAAACAAAACAAAACGGCAAAATAGCAGTATGACACCACTTTGCCATCGTTACTTTTCACGTCATTGAAGTTGCCGGTAAACGAGATTTAAATCGCCGAAAAACGTGGACCACTGACGGATCTCGTTGGTCGGACAGATTTGAGCATGGTGCACATTGACACAATTGTTCAAACCCTGCTGGATTTAGCTTCCCAGGTGGAATTGAATAGTGTATCTGAATGTGATGCTCGGGACCGAGTTGAGCAGGTATTCTACCGTCCCAGATACGGACGCAAACAAGGTTGCCCTAGCCAACCTGTTGTCAGTTATGGAACACCTTGATGCACCAGCACAACATCAAAGCTAAAGCTATTTGTTACATGGGTGGAGTAACAGCTGTTCGGCGTCGGCCACCAGTCCATCCGTCGCAGGATGCGATGCAACGGATCATTGCTTCCGTTCGGCGTCGGCCACCAGTCCATCCGACGAAGGATGCGAAGCAACAGATCAATCCGTCGACTGGTGGCAGATGCTGGTCAATTCATTTCCCGTTTCCACAATCTACGGAGTGGCCAAAGGTTCAAAAAGCACTGTGTGCGTTAATCGCGCGATAAAGAAATTGTCGGCTATAAAGCGGCGTTGAGTTAACTTTGACACCCTTAATGTATATATGTGTGTGTGTGTGTGTGTGTGTGTGTGTGTGTGTGTGTGTGTGTGTGTGTGTGTGTGTGTGTGTGTGTGTGTGTGTGTGTGTGTGTGTGTGTGTGTGTGTGTGTATTATGGCATGCCGTTCAGGAAATTAATGTTTGATTATATCTGAAACGAAGCCTGACTATATGGAATGAAACTGGACTGACGTCATCACTGCCCGCATCTTGTGCCTGTCGTGCGGATGCTTGAGCATGAGCTAGTCACCTCGCAATTTAGTTGTAGCTATTCCCGAGAAAAACAACAGAACAAACACCGGACTTAAGATAGATGTACATATTTCAAAGCATCGACGCCGAAATAAAACATCTGATTAATTAGTCCTTTTAAGGAAAACCAACTTTCTGTATGCAGTTACGGTACGTTTGGGGGGAATACTCACCGCTATCTTTATTTTACGTTCCTGAGCTCCCAGACACAATGAGCCCTCAGGCAATAAGACACATAATGTCCCATGGTGTCTGGTGTCAGTCCTCTTCGAAAAGCAATTATTGCCCTTAGGATGAATTTCTTGCCTTGGAGAATCAAATTAAGGGGAAATTCATTCAACAAAAATTCTCTCTGGCAAGTATTGTTTTGGGGGGAATTGGAGGGGCACCTTTCAAGGTCTGTGTCTAACCAATATCATGTCTCCAACACCATAGCGGTGAGTAACTGTCCCAGGACATCATTCCTCTCTCACAGTTGTGCCTCTGTTAGCAGATTGGACCTGAGATGGAGCAGGATTTTGCCTGAGGCAGGGAGACTCTGGAAGGCTCAGTCCTTGTTCTATGGCTGTTTTCCAGATTCCTGTAGGACAGCAATGGATGGACACACAAGTGGAACTTCCCTTGTTGTTGGTGTGTGAAGTCGATAATGCTCTGAGGAACATTGTTTTCTGATGTAAACACTTGCGATATTCCTCATTGTCCTCTGAATGATGGCAATATTATTGCCATCATTCATATTAAGTAGTTGGTTGTCAGTTTCCTCACCATTAACCAAGCTTTGGAAATTAACACTGTCAGAGTAAGTACGACACAAGCACTGACAGAAGGCATCAAACACACATCTGTTTAGTACACAGATTCTTGTGTTGTTGAGGCAAACAGGCTGCTGATAATTTCCATTTGTGGAAAATCCCCAACCTCCTCCTTGCACCTTCATACTTCCCCCTCCTCTACCTGCATCCGTCATGGCCAAGGAGGGCGGAGCTTAAGTTATATAGGAAGCCAGCTCTACAATGTCACACCCCTTTTCCCTGAGAACAAAGGAGCTGGCTGGCCGCATGTCAGGAGCCACAGCCTAGATGTCTGTACTGAGTCCGTGAAATGTGAGTTTATGTTATATTTCTGTATTTAGAAACTGATTATGTGCGGCCTGTTTATGTTCAGAGCATTATTCCTTATTTCAAGAATGTTTGTTTAGAATAGAGGCCCTGTGTTGATTGGCTCAATATTTACCCTTTATTTTATTTCCTTCCATCAGAAAAACCAGTACAAACAATACCCTTTACAAAAAACTATTGGATCATCACCTCATCTGCCTCCATCTGACTGTTTTAATAGACAGACCCATTGAGTTGATCACCCCCTGGAACCAGACTGTTAACTAGCCTTACATCTACAAAGCAAATATTTTACATGGTCCTTCGAGCCGGATTGGATCAATTCAATGGATAGAGCACGCGCCCAACCCTATAGACGGCCAGCACGTTCCCTGAAACCACCAGGATATCTGTCAGATTACCAGACCTCATTCCCTAGCTTGCCTTCAGGAGCCATTGCTGCTATTCCTCCACCTCCACACCCCCAAGCTACTCCCCAACCGTCTCAGCCTTCTGATGAAGCCAGCCAGATACACACACCTTCAGCTGAGAGAAATTTGACTACGGATGAACAAGTTGGATTACCTCTCAAACTCTCCAGTGCTGCTAATGAAAGAGAAAGAAGGGAAGAAGCTGGAAACATGGATATGGCAGTTATGAGAGCAGAAATTGAGCAGATTAAAGGTCTCATTTTGGATTTGGGAAAAGCGGTTAAGGCCCTGGGGGAGAAGGTTGAGAGACAGTCATATTCTCCTTCCTCCTGTTCATCAGTTTCTCTGGACCCTGACTCAGCCGATGAGCCCCCACCACCTTGTATACGTCCAAATCCTCCTGCTGTGGTTGCAGAATTGCAGAATTGTAAGACATGTTATGTGAGCATAACATCCCATTAAATCAGCCTAATAATCCTCCCTCGTGACCTGCACCCAGTGGCCTTCGCTCTCTGTCGCCATCTCCTGGTTGTTTACTGCCTACACCACGGCCTGTAAGGCCCAAATCCAGCCAGGCCACACAGACCAGTCTGTCCTCTGAGCGTTCTTCGATACAACAACCCTACCTTGAAGCTTCAAGTGAGCATCCTGACACACAGCAGCTATGTTCCAGAGCCTCTACAACATCCTGTCATGACGGGCCACCTTTGGATTTAACAACTACAAACCATGAGCATTCTCACCATCATCGCACCACTGCAAGAATAATAAGCCAACCACTACAGCCTTTTCCTGGGCAGCAGGACTTCCACCCTGCTGTCACACCAGCTCTGCAGAGGTACGGCCCTCCCCGGCGGAATGCTCCTTTAACTTCTCATGTCCTGAGACCCGCTCCAAATTTATCTCAAGCTTCCCTCAACCCTGCTGTGCTTCCTGGTGTGTCTGGTGGTGAGCCGATAGCATTTTCTGCCATGCATCACCCTGTGAGAAAAGAAACTATGCTGGCAATGGCTCCTGCCTCCCAGCCTCCTCAGCTGGCAATGCCCCCCCCCCTTCAATGAACCTCCCAGCATCAGCATTTGAATTTGTTAATCCGCACAATGTGCAGGTCGCTTGCATGCATCCCCCGATTGCTGTCAACCCTGTTGAACCTCCCTACCAGCGGCCTCATGCTCCTTCGAATGATTATCAGCTGCCTCCAGCCTTTTCACATCAACCTCCCTTACCACTCCAGGCCACTGCAGCTGATCATCAATTGTATCCTTGCGCAGCCCCCTCTCTGAATGTTCAGGGCTCAGATTACCCCAACCGACCTCGGTCGGTTTTTCCAAACCCACCGCAGCCATCACTAAGGTCAAGCAGAGTCTCTCATGTTGCAGCCCCCTCCTTTCCATACTTTACTCGAGATGACCCAAGACAGTTTGCCCTGCTTAAGATGGCTCTGACAAACCTTATGTCCGATGATGAAAGTGAGCACTTTAAATATCATGTCTTACTGGACCACTTGAAGTTGGACACTGCTTGTCACCTCGCTTTAGCCTATGCACATCATCCATTTCCTTACACCAGAGCGATGTCAGCCCTACAGCAGAGGTATGGCCAGCCACAGCAACTAGTGCTGAGGGAAATCGCCGCCATCCAGAATCTTCCCTCTGTTCGTCCTGGTGATTCTAGAAGCTTCAGCGACTTTGCTATTCGGGTCCGAGCTCTCGTAGGCATGCTGCAGTCCCTGGAATATGGTGAGGGAGATGCAGAGTTGGCTTGTGCATCCCATGTACATCAGCTACTGGGAAAACTCCCCTCTGAGCATTTTGCTAATTATGCCAGATTTACTCGTGCTTTAAAACCAGGCGACCCTCATAACCTGATCGACTTCTCCAACTGGTTGGAGGAGGAAGCGGGGTGTCAGGCTATGGCTACACAAACACGTGAAAATCAAAAAGTACAAAGAGAGGAAAGGAAACCGGCAAAGCCCAGTTACTCAAAGTCCAGCAACCAAGTGGCCACCATACTCCATGGAACTAGTTACCCTCAGAAATATGCTCAGCAACCTGCGGTTGAGTTTACCACACGTCGTGGTCAGACATGCCCCTTCTGTGGGGTCCCTGACCATCACCTGAGTGTCTGTCCAGATTTCCGTCAACTATCAGATGATACAATCAGGAAGTGGATCCAGCAGAAAGGACGATGCTGGAGATGCGCACGTGAGCACAGAGCCTCAAACTGTGACCTCAAGAAGCTTTGCCCGAAATGCAAAGGAAAGCACCTAGGAGTCCTTCATGAAGTGAACCAGCCACAAAGAGATTCAAGCACCTCCTGCCTCATTCGTTCTAGCTGCAGTACCCGAGTCCTCTTGAAAGTTGTCAAGGTTCTTCTAAGTTACAGGGGGTAGAACCTTGAAACTTATGCAATATTGGATGATGGTTCTGAGCGAACTATGCTGTTAGCAACTGCAGCCCGTTTTCTTGGTCTTGATGGGGCAGCTGAGTCTCTCATGCTGAAAACTGTCCGTCAGGGGACAGAGACTCTACCTGGTTCCAGAGTCACCTTCAACATCTCTTCAACATCAGATGCAGACAAGAAATTTGTTGTGAAGGATGTCTTCACTTCTGAGAGACTAGCCCTTGCCTCACAAACTTATCCTGCCCAGGTTCTTAAGAGGTTCAAACACTTGCGTGGCCTACCAATCCAGGCTTTCCAGAAAGTTGAGCCATTACTTCTTATCGGTTCTGATCACCCTCATCTGGTCTGTCCTGTGGAACGAGTTTGTTTGGGTCCAGGGGGAGGCCCAGCAGCTGTCCATACACGTCTTGGTTGGGCCTTGCAAGGACCAACGACTTTACCTGAGGACCACCTTGTCGCCTCAGGTTACCCTTCTCCAGAACCCAAATCGGAGGTTCAGTCCTTGTTTCTCTCCTGCACAGCCCCAGATGTAGACCTTTATCGTGCAGTTGAAAGGCTGTGGAAAATAGATGTCTTTCCTTATCAAAGTGAGAAAGTCAGCACACGTTCCAAACAAGACAAGAAGGCACTGGCTTGCCTTGACAGCAAGACGACAAGAGTGGAGGTTAACAGTGTCGGACACTACGCCACCCCACTGCTTTGCAAGACGAATGCCCCGGAACTGCAGTCTCCAAAGGAAGCGGTTCTACCAGCTCTCAGGCGCACTGAACGGAAACTGCTAAAGAACTCTGAAAAGGCAGCCATCTACAATCATGAGATTGACAAGTTGCTTGAAGCTGGATATGTGAAGAAGCTTAGCCCTGGGGACGTGGGCCAAACCCAGGAATCAGCCTGGTACATACCTCACCATCTTGTGGAACACAATGGCAAGCATCGTCTGGTGTTCAACTGTTCGTTTCATTACCAAGGGCAAGTACTGAACGAATATCTTCTTCCTGGCCCAGTTTTAGGCCCTTCCTTGATGGGTGTCTTGCTGCGCTTCCGTCAGCATTCCATTGCCATTTCTGGTGATATCAAAGCCATGTTCCACCAGGTCAGATTGCTGGCTGAGGACCGGCCACTCCTTTGTTTCCTCTGGCGAAACATGCAACGGGAAGAACCAGTGGAAGTCTATGAGTGGCAAGTTCTGCCCTTTGGTACCACATGCAGCCCTTGCTGCGCCACCGATGCCCTGCAGCGACATATGAAAGACAACCATGTTGGTCAGGAAGACATCTTAACATCAGTCCTATCTTCCTTTTATGTAGACAACTGTCTGCAGAGTTTCCCCACCAAAGAACAGGCCAGAAGTCTGTTGGACTGGCTGCGTGCCTTGCTTGCCTCTGGTGGCTTTGAGATCCGGCAGTGGATCAGCAACTCCCCCTCAGTTGTCCACCATCTGCCTAAAGAGGCCCGCTCGGAGAGCACTGAACTGTGGCTTAGTAAAGATTGGGCTGACCCCTGTGAAGGAACACTGGGCTTAGTGTGGCACTGCTCCTCAGATATGTTAGGGTACAAACACCGACCAGTTGAGTACCAGGCTCTCACCCTCCGCAATGTGTACAGGATATTAGCCAGCCAGTATGATCCCCTCGGGCTCATCATCCCCTTCACTACCCGTGCCAAAGTCCTGCTTCAGCAACTGTGGTCCAAGGAACGTGAGTGGGATGACCCGTGCCTCCCTGAAACCTTTGTCAGAGCTTGGATGTCATGGGAAAGGGAGCTTCCACATCTGGCTGAAATTAAACTCCCAAGGTGTTATGGACCCACCAAAGAACAAGACTCAGCAATAACCAGAGAATTACATGTGTTCTGTGATGCCTCTGAAGCAGCTTATGGTTCTGTTGCCTACCTCAGAGTAATGAACTCAATGGGCCAGGTTCACATCTCCTTCGTCATGGCTCGTTCAAGGGTGGCACCGAGACAGCAGATCACCATCCCCCGCCTGGAGCTGTGCGCTGCTCTCACCGGAGCCCAGCTAGCCAGGATGCTGCAAACCGAACTCACTCTCCCTCTCCACCGGTTGGTGATGTGGACCGACTCCACTACGGTTCTCACCTGGCTGCAATCAGAGTCCTGCCGATACAAGATCTTCATTGCCCATCGGCTCACAGAAATCCTGGAGTACACTAATGCCTCAGACTGGAGGTATGTTGACTCATTGAATAACCCAGCAGATGATATTACCAGAGGAAAGACCCTTGCCGACCTCGCGGTACCACACCGATGGAATCAGGGCCCCCCTTTCTTACATATGTCTCCCAATCAGTGGCCTGTGAATCCATCTGCCCCTTCCACTAATGCAGCAGACGAGTTGAGAAAATCTATGTTCTGCGGTACCACTCATGTCATACCAGCTAACGTTCCCTCTGACATCCTCCACTTCCAGAGCTGGGAAGACTTAGTGGTTGCAACCTCTCAACACATCTCATCCTTGGATGCAAGCTCCCAACCTCCTGAGAGATCACAAGTGGAGAGCCTTCTTCTGCAGCATGGGCAGCAGGAGAGTTTTCCAGAGGAATATGCCTCACTACAGACGGGTACAGCCATCTCCACTCAAAGTCGGCTGAACAACTTAGCTCCAGAGTTCAATCACACTTCGAATCTGATCCGAGTGGGTGGTCGACTGCGCAAGAGTGAGGACCTGGATTATAACTGTATTCACCCTGTAGTCCTGGATCCAAAGTCCCACATCACACGACTGCTTATTAAGGAATACGACCACAAACTACATCATCCTGGTGCGGAGAGAGTCTTCGCCTGTCTCAGGAGGAATTATTGGATTTTGCGCGGGAGACAGGCAATCAGGAAACACCAATACACATGCACAGGCTGCAAAAGGTGGAAAGCAAACCCCCTGGTTCCGAGGATGGCTGACCTACCTCCCTCTCGCCTGCGGCTGTTCAAACCTCCTTTCTGGTCCACAGGCATGGATTGTTTCGGCCCCTTTTTAATAAAAATTGGCCGCAGACAGGAGAAGAGATGGGGAATACTCTTCAAATGCCTCACCACACGCTGCATCCACGGAGATCTGCTCACCAGCTTAGACACCGATAGCTTCCTTTTATCCTTTCGCCGCTTTGTAGCTCGCCGTGGAACCCCATATGAGGTAATTTCTGATCATGGCACTAACTTTGTCGGAGGGGAGAGGGAGCTCCAAAAGGCCTTCGACCAGTTGACCCCTGCCCTCCAGGAGGCACTTGAGCGATCCAAAGTCCGATTCTTGAGGAATCCCCCATGTGCTCCCCACTTCGGGGGAGTTTGGGAAAGAGAGGTGAGAGCTATTAAGGCTGCATTGCGTGTGACCCTGGGAAATCAAACTGTCACAGAGGAAGTGCTCAGAACTATCCTGACAGAAGTGGAAGAGATCCTTAACTCCAGGCCCCTCGGATACCTATCATCCGACGCTTCCGATCCTGACCCAGTTACTCCAAACCTTCTCCTCATGGGGCGGCTGGAGGCCGCCCTACCTCAAGTCGTATATGCCCGTCCGGAACTCTTAGGAACGAGGAGATGGCACCACAGTCAAGTCCTGGCCGACCAATTCTGGCCAAGCTTTGTCAAACACTACCTACCGACACTTCAATCACGACCAAAATGGACAATCGACAAACCAAATCTCCCCCTGGATACTGTTGTTATGGTTGTGGATCCCAATCTGCCCCGTGCGTCATGGCCGATAGGGAAGATCCAAAAACTCCTCTCAAGCTCAGATGGCAGAGTCAGAGTCGCTGAAGTGCGGATAAAGGAAAAAACCTATGTGCGTCCTGTCAGTCGGCTGGTTGTTCTCACCGAAATCAAAGATGATGACCTGGAACCTCTTCCCCTGACCTAAGGATTTTCCTTCACGTCAAATATGTACACTGACATATTTGAGGGGCGGCTGTGGAAAATCCCCGACCTCCTCATTGCACCTTCATACTTCCCCCTCCTCTACCTGCATCCATCATGGCCAAGGAGGGCGGAGCTTAAGTTATATAGGAAGCCAGCTCTACAATGTCACACCCCTTTTCCCTGAGAACAAAGGAGCTGGCTGGCCGCATGTCAGGAGCCACAGCGTAGATGTCTGTACTGAGTCCGTGAAATGTGAGTTTATGTTATATTTCTGTATTTAGAAACTGATTATGTGCGGCCTGTTTATGTTCAGAGCGTTATTCCTTATTTCAAGAATGTTTGTTTAGAATAGAGGCCCTGTGTTGATTGGCTCAATATTTACCCTTTATTTTATTTCCTTCCATCAGAAAAACCAGTACAAACAATACCCTTTACAATAAACTATTGGATCATCACCTCATCTGCCTCCATCTGACTGTTTTAATAGACAGACCCATTGAGTTGATCACCCCCTGGAACCAGACTGTTAACTAGCCTTACATCTACAAAGCAAATATTTTACACCATTCCTTAACAACCCCCCATTTATTTTCTTGGTTGTCACAGATGGATCGACATGGAACCACTCAGGACAAGGACAGAGGTAGGAAGACCTTTTCCTCTTCTTGGGTGGAATGCCGAGGCCTCTCCACTTCTCAGTTTCATCGACTGGAGCTTCTCTTGATGGTCTGCCTTCCTCTTGCTGGATGGGCTCAAAAACCAGATTGACATCTGGAGCCTCTTTGACAATTGGTAGTACAGAATCTTCCTTCTCTGTGTAACGGGTGTGCAGGATAGTTGGTCTCAGAGATGACTTGAGGGCTGTGTTTTTCGTCTTTTATGTGCCTCATTAACGCAACGCAGAACTGTGTAATTTATTGTTATATATTAAAATACAGTCGCCAGAGCAAGAGGAAAGGCCAGGTTTTAAACTTTGTTTTCAGCCAGGCTAAGCTGGGGGTGTGGTTGAGCTGTAAGAGGAAGATAAATGATGGGGCAGAGGTCGATCCCTCTGTCATATGCAAGAAATTGATCCAGTCCAGACTACGTGTTGATTTCATGTTTTACAGGAGGGCAGGGGACTTGGATTTTTTTTTTTTTAATGAAATGTGGACTTTTAACGGTGCGTTGTGTGCGGTGACAAAGGGGGAATTCTTTTTTTTAGTGACGTGTTTATTTAAAAGTTTTATTCATTTATTTAGTTTGATTTATGATTTATTATGTAAATAAGAGCGGCAATTAAATTTTATTTTTTTAAATCAAAATCAAAAAATCTTCTTCTCTTTCTGAACTGGGCACCTGGTGGTTTTATTGGCCTTTTGTCCATGTGTTCTGCCCCAGCCTAGGGGGCGCTAGAACACAACATAGAATCTCTCCCCCTTCTCCCAGCTCTCAAGGAAGTTAGTCCACAAGATGGATTTTATTCCCAGTCTCCATCTTTGCATAGGCATCGGGGAGGGCGTGGCCAAAATAATGAACAGAATGGCTCTTTTAAAGACCTTCCCTCCCTATTGAAAGAACAAGAACAAAATAACAATGACACCCAAACTGAACTCCTTGGCTAAACACTGGAGATGAAGGTTTCAACAGAAATGGCTTCCCTCCCCTCCAGGCTAGTGGACGATCTCAAAGAAGAAGTCGGGAAACTACCATGAGAACAAAGAAGAGACAGACTGAACACGGAGACTAGAACCAACACAAGTTCTGCTGTTGCTGCTATACATGGCCTCCGGTTGAGAGCGAGAAGAAGAAAAAAGAGAGAAGGAGGTGCTGTGGTCGTCCTCCTTCAATAGTGGCACCAGCCAATCACTCTCCAGCACCTGGAACACCAAGAAGATCCACACAGGGCCGACAGCGCCACTCAGTGGCCAACAGGACACATTGCAGACGGGAAGAAAAACTGAACAGAAAACAGAGCTGACATTATAATTATATACACAAATATATAAACACGATACACCATTGACTTCTGTCCGTCAAAGAGCCAGAGTCCAGACTGATGTGATGGAAATAAATTCACATAGATACAGGAAAACATTCCTGGTTTGGTTTGGTTTTTTTGCCTTTTGCATTTTCACAAAACCCAATAAATTGAATGTAGCTATAAGGGATCAATATTAATTTTATGAATGAAAAACAATTTATCTGGAAGCGGCAGTTTGTGTTGTGAGTCACTTTGTCTGTTCCAGATGAAGCATGTTTTATCTGATTGATTGATTTATGATCATAAACCAGAAATAAAGTCTCATAAAAAACAATATTTTCACCCTAAAATAAAGGTGTGATATCAACTACACAACCTTCACAACGCTGTCAGACTTTGACAAATTCATCTTTGTGCTTCACATGAGAAACCAGGTTGAGTTGGATGGAGAACTCTGAAGTGAGAGCAGATCAGTGTGTTGTTGATGTGTGAAACCTTCATGCTGAGATGTTCCAGCCGTGGATGATGAGAGCAGAAGCAGTGGTTGTGTTGCTGCTGCCTTCACTGAGCAGCTGCTCCAAGTCCTGCTTCTTCCACTGAGGATTCAGCTCCACCAGTGGCTTCTGGGATGTCCTGACCTCACACTCTCCAGTTGATAGTAGTGGGCTTAGTGGGGCTAAAAACACATCACAGTGTAGCAACAAAAAAACATTTCTAAATTTGAATACAGTATCTGGTACACAATCTAGTACAGTACACATACAGCCCTGTCGATGCCCCGCCCTGAGAGCCATATACCCCACTGTGATTGGTAGGTTTGTTAAGCTCCGCACACAACACTGTGAAGTGCCATTCTTATAAAACTCGCGGGCCGCACTAATATTAAACTTTCATATTAAGGTGCGAGCCACAAAATATCATCTTGCGGGCCGCAATTGGCCCGCGGGCCACAAATTTGAGACCCCTGGTTTAGAGACTTTCAAAGACCCAGTGACTCTGAGCTGCACCTACAGCTTCTGCTCCAAGTGTCTGCAGACCTTCTGGGAGAAGAATGACAGCAAAAACTGTCCTGTATGTAGAAGAAAATCCTCAATGGATTTTCCACCGGTGAACTTTGCCCTGAAGCAACTGGTTGAGTCGTTGGCTGACAGCCAGCAGTCTGGATCGTCTGAGACAGTGGAAGCAGTGAAGGTGGAGCTGCTGTGCAAACACAAAGCAGAGTCCATAATGTTCTGTGAGGATGAGCAGAAAGCGCTGTGCTCTGTGTGTGTGTTTTCTCTCCACCAGGGTCACAAGGTGGTTCCTGTGGAAGAAGCAGTCCCAGGACTGAAGGAGCAGCTGAAGTCCAACTTCACAGCTTTAAAGGACAAGAAGAAGAAATACGGAGAAGTTGAGTTAAAATTCAAACAAGTGATTCAACACTTGGAGAAGCAGGCGTCGTCAACAGAGAAGCCGATCAGAGCAGAGTTTGACAAGCTCCGCCTCTTCCTGAGAGAGGAAGAGGAGTCCAGACTGGCGGCTCTGAGGGAGGAAGAGGAGCAGAAGAGGAAGACTGTGATCAGAGAGATGGAGAAGATTCAGGAGAAGATGTCTTCTCTGTCCAGCACCATCACTGCTGTTGAGGAGGAGCTGCAGCAGAAGGACACCATGGTCTTCCTCAACAGTTATAAAGGCCTTCAGAGCAGAGCCAGAGACCAGTGCTCCCATTCAGAGCCACAGCTGCTCCCAGGAGCACTGATCAACGTGGCCAAACACCTGGGCAACCTGTCCTTCACAGTGTGGCAGAAGATGAAGGACCAGGTCAACTTCAGTCCAGTCATCCTGGACCCAAACACTGCAAACCTCTGGCTCCACCTGTCTGATGACCTCACCAGTGTGAGAAATAGAGGAGAAACATCTCAGCAGCTTCCTGATAATCCAGAGAGACACACTAGATATACCAGTCTTGTGGGTTCTGAAGGTTTCAGCTCAGGACAACACAGCTGGGAGGTGGAGGTGGGAGATCATCCAGACTGGACTATAGGTCTCGCTAAAGAGTCAGCTGACAGGAAGGGTGAGAGATCTGCCTCACCAGAATATGGACTCTGGTGTTTATCATATAGAAATGGAAAATACACTGATGGTCTTGGTGACACTGTCACGGTGGAGAAGAGTGTGGAGAGACTCAGAGTCCAGCTGGACTTTGGCCAGGGGAAGGTTTCCTTCTACGACGCTGTGGACCAGACTCACATCTGCACTCATAGAGACACTTTCACTGAGAAACTCTTCCCATTTTTCAGTGTTGGAAAGGCTGGAGATCAGGAAACTGCTGACATCAGGATGTGTGTGAGAGATTTTTCAGTGATGTTTGAGAAGGAGGTCGAGTTGTTAGCGATGCGTTAGCTCGTTGCTAACAGGGGGGCTCTTTGCCAAGTAGAGGTTCAGGCTGTTTTGAGTCTTTGATTGAAAATCACGTGTTTGAAAATGATTTGAAACCAGTTATAGACGATGGAAAAATGTCTTCAATCAATCATGTAGAAATGACAATGATTGATTTTTGTTTGTTTTTTGCTTTTATAAACCATTTATTTGAGAGAAAAGAAAAACCAAACTCACTCACTTCAAAACATTTATCTTTCAGCTAATTGAGGTTTACTGAAATTCATCATTGACTTCAAAAACAATCAGATGTCATCTTTGTGCTTCTTTGGCTGTGAGAAATGTGACAGGAACCTCCTGATTCAACCGACTCATGATGAAGATGCTGCATCAGATGTTTGCTGTAGATGTTGTTCTGTCATTACCAGCTGATTTAAAATGACTGCAGGAAAAACCTAACGACATTTCACCTTCAAAACAATGTTTGCTCTGCTTTTGTGATTTTCTTTCTCAATACACAAACAGCATCCATTGTGCATTGTGCAGTGTTGGTGCAAGGCATCATGGGAGGTGTAGTGATGTTTTGGGGAAGGTTGATGAGGAAGGTTTTATGGGAATAGTTTGATGTAAAACTTAAAATATAATCATGTTATTTAGTGAGAGTTTCACCTTTCAATGTTAAAATGTTCACAATTTTACACAAAACTATCAAGTCGTCCGCTGGCGCTGCCTCTCTGGCTCCTCCTGCTGGCGTTGCTGCTGCTGCTGCAGCCCTTCATAGACCAAGCACACAGCTGCTCCTGCCACAACAACTTTGCGCGCTCCTTCAACATCATGCTGCGCTACCAAGGACCTCCACCCACCTAGAGGAAGGTCCTCAAAGGGACATAAAACAAACAAACAAACAAACAAACAAAAAAATTCATATCTGAACGACATTCATCATCATCATTATCATCGTCAATATCATGATCATTATTCAAGGTTGTTTCATTGTCTGTGTTCCACTTTCAACTCTGGGACTCACAACTGCTGTTTAATCTGGTTTAAGGTTTACTAGAAATGAAATAAATACATACAACTATGATATCTGAAGTAGAATATACTCTCCTAAAGTACTTTACACCAACAAATCAGAGTGACATGAACATTTTGCAAAGACAAACCACCTGTCAATCATCTTCCAGCAGGTTTTAACAGCTAAAACTCTCCCAGAAATCTCACCCATCAATTCTTTCTCTTCTTTTGACACTTGCTATTTTCCACCATATTCATTTGGTTCAGTACTAAGAAGGCAGGATGATACTGCAATATTCTCTGAAACTACAGTATCCCCCTCAGACGCTCGTGTGGGCTCAAAAACTTTTAAAAACAGTTACCTCTCCTGGAAACCAAATTATTTTGCCTTCACTCTTCTGTCTTTCTTTCTTTCTTTCTTTCATTTCTTCCTTGTGCTCCTGAAAACACGCTCCACTACTCTCACTTTACACGGACAAATACTGTTGCTCTCTGGCGCCCTCTGTTGTTCTGGCCTTCACGCGTCCATTGAGTGAAGCAGTGCAGCGCTTTGCATAGTTTGTGTATCAGTGTTTTTAATCAGCTGATATGTAAAATGACATTTGGTGTGAGGTATGACGTCATCAGAGGGAAAAACAGCTGGATATTAATGACAGAAGGGTCGTAGTACTTTGAGTACTTTGACTTGCCATGTTAAAATACTGCATGTGCTCAGCTGTTACTGTGTGAAATCCACAGGTGGGGATTTATTCTCTTGTTTCTTCCATCAGTGCATATTCTGCTTATGTATTATCTGTATATATGTATTATCTTAATGATGAGACCTTCTGGGAGAAGAATGAAAGCAAAAACTGTCCCGTATGTAAAAGAAACTCCTCAAAGGATAGTCTGCATCCAGACTTTGCCCTGAAGCAACTGGTTGAGTCGTTGGCTGACAGCCAGCAGTCTGGATCGTCTGAGACAGTGGAAGCAGTGAAGGTGGAGCTGCTGTGCAAACACAAAGCAGAGTCCATAATGTTCTGTGAGGATTAGCAGAAAGCTGTGTGCTCTGTGTGTGAGTTTTCTCTTCACCAGGGTCACAAGGTGGTTCCTGTGGAAGAAGCAGTCCCAGGACTGAAGGAGCAGCTGAAGTCTAACTTCACAGCTTTAAAGGACAAGAAGAAGAAATACGGAGAAGTTGAGTTAAAATTCAAACAAGTGATTCAACACTTGGAGAAGCATGCGTCGTCAACATAGAAGCAGATCAGAGCAGAGTTTGACAAGCTCCGCCTCTTCCTGAGAGAGGAAGAGGAGTCCAGACTGGCGGCTCTGAGGGAGGAAGAGGAGCAGAAGAGGAAGACTGTGATCAGAGAGATGGAGGAGATTCAGGAGAAGATGTCTTCTCTTTTTTTTGGAATATTTTATTTTCAGTTTTTACATTTATCACACAAAGAAACAAAAAAGTCAATATACCAGCAGTATATAGGCACAAACTAATCAAGAAACCTGTCACTCCACCCCCCCCCCCCCCAAAATAAATACATAAATAAATAAATAAATGAAATAAAATAAAATAAAATAAAATAAAATAAAATACAAACAGGTCAGTGTATGACATTATTACCGATTTAGACACTTGGTATAACAGATAGATGATTATAGTGCAGATACGGTTGCCATATTTTCAAAAAAGTGTTGTACTGATTTCTGAGGCAGTAAGTGATTTTTTCCAGGGGTATGCAACTATTCATTTCAAGCAACCATCTATCAATGAAAAGGGGGGAGTCAGATTTCCAAGACATCATGATACATTTCTTTGCTACACTTAGAGAAATTCCCATAAATTTGAGCTGCGTTTTGTCGAGTGAGCCACAAATATTTGCCAAGTTTCCCAATAGGCACAGTTCAGGATTGACTGGAACTTCAACTCCAGTGATTTTGGTTAAAGTAGAGCAGACATCATGCCAGAAAGGTTTCACTTTAATACACAACCAAGTACAATGTAAAAAGCAACCCACTTCAATGTCACATCTAAAGCACCTATCTGACACATCAGATTTAAATGAATGTAATTTTTCTGGGGTGAGGTATAATTGATGTAAAATGTTATAGTTAATCAATCTATATCGGGCATTGATGATATTTAACAAACTATTTTGGCAAAGATCTTCCCAGAGTTGTTCGTTAATTGTAATGTTCAGATCTGACTCCCATTTCATCTTGGACTTATGTAAGCCTGACTTTGGGCTCTCATTCAACAGCAGGTGGTACATCTTAGAAATGAATCTTTGTGTGTTCCTCCCATGAAGAAGCTTTTCCACATTATTCATAACAGGCTGAGTCATTTCCGAACCTAAATTAGATCTCAGGAATTATCTTAATTGGAGATAACAGAAAAAAGTTTGCTTGGACAAGTTATATTTCCCCTACATATGTTCAAATGTCATGAAAAGTCCAGTATCGAAACAGTCCTCCAAATGTTGTATTCCTTTATGATGCCATTGGTCTAGGATCTTATTGTTAAGAGTCTTGGGTATAAGATAATTCTGTTTTAAAGGAGTTTTAGGGGACAATTTCATCTTCAGTCCAAGGCTTTTGTGGACCTCGTGCCAAATTTTAATTAAATGTCTAAATATAGGGTTATCTGTCTTTTTGTTTATAGTTGCAGAGTTATGTTTATAAATGAAGTCACTGGGAGTTTTTTCTTTCAAGGGGTGCAGACCAATTTGTATCCAGTTGGGGGCCTCACTGCCCTCGAAGAAAGATGAGATGAATCTCATTTGAGCTGCCAAGTAGTATTTCTTAAAACTGGGCAATCGAAGTCCCCCTGAACGATGATCCCACGTTAGTTTCTCAATGGATACCCGAGGTGTTTTTTGGTTCCATAAGAATTGTCTGACATATCCATTGAGGGTTCGAAAAAAGGATTGTGGGAATGGAATAGGTAGAGATTGAAACAAATATTGTAACCTTGGTTGTACATTCATCTTAACACAATTCATTCTGCCAATCAAGGTGAGAGGCAAGAACGTCCATCTACGCAAGTCTTCTTCAATCTTACTGAGCAGTGGGAGATAATTCAGTTTATACAGGTTTTTGAGATTGCTGTCTACAAATATACCAAGATATTTTATACCATCTGTAGGCCATTTAAATAGACTTGTTTGCTGAAGTTCAGAGTGGTCAAAATTCGTTAAAGGAATAATTTCACTTTTTTCCAAATTGACTTTGTAACCAGAAATATTACCATACATATTCAAAACAGTTTGCAGTTTGGAGAGAGAGTTACCAGGATCTTTTAAGTACAAAATGATGTCATCTGCCAAAAGATTAATTTTATGAGTTATCTGACCAACCTGGAAACCTTTTATATCAAGATCATTTGTAATTGTTTGAGCTAAGGGTTCAATTGCTAAAACAAAAAGTGCTGGGGATAAAGGACATCCCTGTCTACTTGATCTGCCTAGAGGGAATGCAGGCGAAATTTGTCCATTGGTGCTAATTTTACCTTGGGGTTTATGGTACAGAGTTTGGATCCATTTAATAAATAGTGGGCCAAACTCAAATTTGGCAAGCACTTTAAATAAATATGCCCATTCTAACCTATCAAAGGCTTTCTCAGCATCTAAAGCCACAGCTATACTGGGTTCTGTTTCAGATTTTGTTAAATTAATAATATTAAATAGGCTGCATAGATTATTAGCTGAGGAACGTTTTGAGATAAAAACCACTTTGGTCCGGGTTTATTAGTTGAGGCAGGTATTGACTAAGCCTGTTAGCCAGGGCTTTGGAAATCAATTTATAATCTGTGTTTAACAATGAGATTGGCCGGTAAGAGGAGCAATTCAATGGATCTTTATTTTTTTTTTATGAATGACAGTAATTATCGCTGTAGAGAAAGAATCAGGAAGTGTTCCTGTTTCTGAGGCTAAGTTGATGACATCAATAAGAAGTGGGAGAAGTAAATCCTTAAATTCCCTGTAGAATTCTGGAGGGAACCCATCTTCTCCTGGTGATTTGTTTGCTTGTAATGAGCGAAGAGCTTTTTCAATTTCTGTTTGTATAAAAGGACGATCAAGGCTATCTTGATCTTCCTTGCTGAGCTTGGGCAGCTGAATCATGGACAAAAATTCATCAACACTATTCATATCTTCTGGAGGTTCTGATGTGTATTACTGCGTATAGTACTGTTTAAATGTATCATTAATTTATTTAGGGTTATATGATAGCAAACCTGTTTTAGTCTGAATCGAATTAATTGTCCTAGAGCTTTCCTCTTTTTTTAGTTGCCAAGATAGAATTTTGTGTGCCTTTTCTCCCAGTTCGTAGTATCTTTGTTTGCTTCTCATGATATTTTTTTCAATTCTAAAAGTATGCAGTGTATTATATCTAAGCTTTAGATTTTGATTGTTGAAACTCTTTTTCCAATTTTAAGATGTCTGCTTCCAGTTCCTCTATTTCTGCCATGTATTTCTTTTTGACACCTTTGGTATAGGAAATTATTTGTCCCCTTAGAAATGCTTTAAGTGTGTCCCATAATATGAAACTGTTGGGGGAAGAAGGACAGTTTGTATCGCAAAATAACTCAATCCGTCCCCTTATGAATTTGCAAAAATCTGGTTTTTGAAGGAGGGTAGGGTTGAGACGCCACCTATAGACATTAGAAGTTTTTTCAGGCATATAAATTGACAGTGTCAAAGGAGAGTGATCTGACAATATTCTAGGTAAATATTTAGATTCTATTGCTCTGTGAGTCAGGTGTGTCGATAACAAGAAAAGATCAATCCGAGTGTAAGAGTTATGCCGACCAGAGTAGAAGGAGTAGTCTCGGGCCTGAGGATGCATCTGCCTCCACATATCAGTTAAGTTTAATTCCTTCATGAAGTTAATGGTGGTTTTACCTGCTTTAGATTTGGTTACTGATAGAGCTGACTTATCTAGAAGAGGATCCAGGCAGAAATTGAAGTCTCCCCCTATTAGAATGTTTTTATGTCCACCTGAGACCTTCAAGAATATATTTTGAATAAATGACTCATCATCATAATTAGGCGCATAAAAATTCAAGAGGGTCCAGGGTTCTGAATAAATCTGACAATTCACCACAACATATCTACCTAATGTATCAACAATGGTTTCTCCAATTGTTACAGGGGTGTTCTTATTTATTAGGACGGCCACTCCCCTGGCTTTAGAGTTAAAAGATGATGATATTACGTGCCCTATCCAATCTCTCTTCAATTTTCTATGTTCTAGGGGTGTTAAATGGGTTTCCTGTACGAAAGCAATGTCTATTTTGAGTTTTTTCAAATACATCAAAACTCTCTTCCGTTTTATTGGTCCATTAAGCCCATTCACATTAAAGCTTACAAATTTCACCACTCTATTCATCAACCATAAACTTTCTTAAGAAATATTGTCCCATCCATATCATGCTTCCCGTATAACCAAGTATTTCAAAATAAAGCACTGACCGTGCAAGGAGAAAAGAAAGGAAAGAAAAGAAAAGAAAAGAAAAGAAAAGAAAAGAAAAATATGCTATAACTACACACACCCTCCCCTCTCCCCACGCGTCTTGCGCCTTCCCAAACCTGGCGCATGGCAGGCATGATTATCAAAACGGGACCTACTGGGCAAATGACTAAACCATTAGCCCCCTCTCTGCAACATTCTAATGTCAACAAAAATAACAAATGACATCGCGTAGAAAAATAAATAAAGTACAGTACCTCAAAATGTGCGGGTATGACAGCAGTTCAAAATGGAAGCAGCATAGCTGTTTTGAACAAATGGTAACATCCCCTTAGCACAATCGTGAGTTAAATAATAATGATAATAATAAAAGAAAAAGAAAAGTTTTGCCTGTGCGGATCAATCTCCTTCCCGTACGTTATCCTTCTTCAGGAACTTAGTCGCCTCCTCCGGGTCCACGAAAATCTTGGGCTCTTCATCTTCTCCCGGATAGACGTAAAGCTTGGCCGGGTACCGTAAACTGTATTTTAATCCCTTGTCGCGTAGAGCCTGTAGCACTTTTTTGAAGGCTCGCCGTTGAGCCATGACCTCACTGGTATAGTCCGGGAAGATAAGGACTTTGCCTCCGTTGTATTCCATGGACTGTTGTCTGCCAAGGCGTAGAATTAACTCCTTCTGCTGAAAGTGATGGATGCGCGCCAGGATTGTACGCGGTCTTGTGCCGGTAGCCGGCTTCGGCTGGAGGGATCGGTGCGCCCGATCCACCATAACTGGATGCGGGAAATGTTCATCACCAAGCAACTTAGGGATTAGTTTGGAGACAAATTCAGTGGGTCTACCTTTCTCCTCATCCTCCGGTATCCCCACAAGTTTAATATTGTGTCTCCGGGAGCGAGCTTCCAAGTCAAGGACTTTAGTCTGGAGCTGAGCGTTGTGTTTCGTTAGCTCAGTGCATTTAGCCTCCAATTTTAGCATGCAGACGTCAAGGTCGCTCATCGCTTGTTCTTGATTGGTCACTCGAGTTTGAAGTTCAGCCTGTGAAGCTGCAAGTGCTTGAAACTTGGCTTCAAATGCATCAAATCGTTCATTTATGCAGCGAAGGATTGATTCGGACATCTCTTTGCATATTTCTTTACACATAGCGTAGGTTTGGTCCGCACACTGAGTATCGAAGATGTCTTCTCTGTCCAGCACCATCACTGCTGTTGAGAAGGAGCTGCAGCAGAAGGACACCATGGTCTTCCTCAACAGTTATAAAGGCCTTCAGAGCAGAGCCAGAGACCAGTGCTCCCAGTCAGAGCCACAGCTGCCACAGCTGCTCCCAGGAGCACTGATCAACGTGGCCAAACACCTGGGCAACCTGTCCTTCAGTGTGGCAGAAGATGAAGGACCAGGTCCACTTCAGTCCAGTCATCCTGGACCCAAACACTGCAAACCTCTGGCTCCACCTGTCTGATGACCTGACCAGTGTGAGATGTGAAGAAACACCTCAGCAGCTTCCTGATAATCCAGAGAGACACACTAGACATCCCAGTGTTGTGGGTTCTGAAGGTTTCAGCTCAGGAGAACACAGCTGGGAGGTGGAGGTGGGAGATCATCCTCGGTGGGCTATAGGTCTCGCTAAAGAGTCAGCTGACAGGAAGGGTGAGAGATCTGCCTCACCAAAATATGGACTCTGGTGTTTATCATATAGAAATGGAAAATACACTGATGGTCTTGGTGACACTGTCACGGTGGAGAAGAGTGTGGAGAGACTCAGAGTCCAGCTGGACTTTGGCCAGGGGAAGGTTTCCTTCTACGACGTTGTGGACCAGACTCACATCTGCACTTACGAAGACACTTTCACTGAGAAACTCTTCCCATTTTTCAGTGTTGGACAGGCTGGAGATCAGAAAACTGCTGACATCAGGATGTGTGAGAGAGATTTTTCAGTGATGTTTGAGAAGGAATTTCTTTCTGTTTTGGAATCAGATTCAGATTCAGATTCAGATGTATATTTCGATTTAGATTAAGATTTATTGGCACTTAGATCCACTGTTTAGGTGCATACATGTAAAATATTTAGGCCCGCGAGCTCCAGTACATTAAGAATTGCATAAACATGATGGATTTGACTCTTTGATCGAGTTTGAAAATGATTTGAAACCAGTTATGGACGATGGAAAAATGTCTTCAATCAATCATGTAGAAATGACAATGTTTGTTTTTTGTTTGTTTTTTGCTTTTATAAACCATTTTTTTGAGAAAAATTAAAAACCAAACTCACATCAAAACTTAACATTTATCTTTCAGCCCTCAGAGGTTTTCTGAACTTCATCATTGACTTCAAAAACAATCAGATATCAACTTAGTTATTGATATTTGTAAACTGTAATTGTCTATTTTTGTTATTTAAACTAGTGAGAACACACGATTGGTCATGTTGGGAAGATTGTTTTAAAAATCAACTTCATCCTTATTGGATATTTTTTTCATCTTTGTGCTTCTTTGACTGTCAGAAATGTGACAGGGACCTCCTGATTCAACCGACTCATGATGAAGATGCTACATCAGATGTTTGCTGCAGATGTTGTTCTGTCATTACCAGCTGATATAAAATGTGTTGCATTAATACGTCTTGTGCAGCCGTGTCTGGAGGAAAACCTGTCGACAAAGTTTCACCTTCAAAAACAATGTTTTGTCAATAAATTTGCTCTGTTTTTGAGAGGTTCTGTCTCAATATACAAACAGCCTGCGTTGTGTAGCGTTGGTGCAAGGCATCATGGGAGGTGTAGTGATGTTTTTGGGGGAAGGTTGAGGGTTGATGAGAAGGTCGTTGCCCTTGGGTCACATTGATATTATGGGAATAGTCTGACATACATTGTAATATAATCATGTTATTTAGTGAAAGTTTCACCTTTTAACATTAAAATGTTCACGATTTTACACAAAACTATCAAGTTATTTTGTAAAAGTTTCACTTTTTACATCAAACTCACGCTATTTCATGAAAGTTTTGTTTTGACGTGAAACATTTCATGGAATTCCGTCATACTGAGTCCTGTTGTTTTTCCTCGCGTGGCAGTAAAGTGTTAATGAAAGGAGTCGTAGTAAAAAGTCGTCAAAAAAATAAATACTCAAGTAAAGAACAGATACCTTGAAAAGAAAATCGACTTCAGATCAGTTAACAAAGACTTTCAGAATAAACTTGCAATCACAGATAATGTGTTTATAATGTTTTAATGAGTCAAAGTTGATTTTATTGTTTTTTGGAAACAGATTCGGGACCACTCCCACCCCCCGCCCAGCATCATAACATTGTTATTGTTGATACTTCTTATTGTCATATTAGCATTTTCACTTTTCAATGAAGGTCAATGAGTGAGATGATCCCCACAGGAAGTCACCTGTGTCCAGTTCAATCAGGAGGCCACAGTCATCCTGTCACTTCCAACCATGTTATTCTACCTGCCTGTCACTATTGCACCACTCATTTAATGATGTGGATTAACTCCGTGTTTGCGGCGCTCATACAGTCTCTCACTGCATCCAGATGAAACTCAGTTTGTGTTTTGATTTTGTCATTTTTTTCAAAATGTTTTGAAGCTGATGGAGTTTCCCAGTGAACGATGGTCAACCTCAAAGTACAAATACTCAGTGACCTCACTAGATTCTTCAGGTATTCATACTTTACTGGAATATTTCTTTTTCTAAAAACTTTTTGCTACATTTGTGCACTAAGTTTCAAAGTTTTTAAAAGAGACAAACTGTGATCAAAGTTGATCACTTTGATTATTATTTATTATTATTGTTGTTGTCGCTCAAGGTGGAGCTGTTTGACCTCTAAATTCTGACTTATTATTATTAATATTATATTAATACTGCTGCTGTTTCTCTTACCGCTGCTGTTACTGCAGTTCTTCCTCCAATGCAGCAGAGGGCGCTCCAACCATAGAATAGAACAGCAAGGAACACAAAATAGAACGCAATAGAAGCCTTTATTAATCCCACATTGGGGACATTTTAATCATAACAGCAACGATATAAAGCAAAGAGAAGTCAAACTATATGAATCAAAAAGACATCAAGGCTCTCTGCTATCTGCCATCTGCCACATTGCAGATAGCCGATGCCTATCCAGAGCCCACCGCATCCTGTCCGACCCCACCCATGAAAAAAATGAAATAAATACATACAACTGTGATATCTGAAGTAGAATATACTCTGCAGTCTACTAAAGTACTTTACACCAACATATCAGAGTGACATGAACATTTTGCAAAGACAAACCACCCGTCAATCATCTTCCAGCAGGTTTTAACAGCTAAAACTCTCCCAGAAATCTCACCCATCAATTCTTTCTCTTCTTTTGACACTTGCTATTTTCCACCATATTCATTTGGTTCAGTACTAAGAAGGCAGGATGATACTGCAATATTCTCTGACACTACAGTATCCCCCTCAGACGCTCGTGTGGGCTCAAAAACTTTTAAAAACAGTTACCTCTCCTGGAAACCAAATCATTTTGCCTTCACTCTTCTGTCTTTCTTTCTTTCTTTCTTTCTTTCTTTCATTTCTTCCTTGTGCTCCTGAAAACACGCTCCACTACTCTCACTTTACACGGACACATACTGTTGCTCTCTGGCGCCCTCTTTTGTCCTGGCCTTCACGCGTCCATTGAGTGAAGCAGTGCAGCGCTTTGCATCGTTTGTGTATCAGTGTTTTTAATCAGCTGATATGTAAAATGACATTTGGTGTGAGGTATGACGTCATCAGAGGGAAAAACAGCTGGATATTAATGACAGAAGGGTCGTAGTACTTTGAGTACTTTGACTTGCCATGTTAAAATACTGCATGTGCTCAGCTGTTACTGTGTGAAATCCACAGGTGGGGATTTATTCTCTTGTTTCTTCCATCAGTGCATATTCTGCTTATGTATTATATGTATTATCTTAATGATGACAAAACAATAAATAAAGCTCTGTCATTATCATTGAAGGTTCTTTTATATATATTCTACCTGCCTGTCACTATTATCTATATACATGTATGTATATGTATATATATATATATATATATATATATATACATATATATATATATATATATATATATATATATATATATATATATATACAGCGCCTTGCAAAAGTATTCACCCCCCCCCCTTTGCTTTTATCTATTTTGTTAGATTTCAGCCTGTAATTTAAATGTTTTTCATCTGAATATTTCGTGAGATGGATCTGCACAAAATAATCTAAGTTGGTGAAGTGAAATGAGAAAAAAATATATAAAAAGAATAATTTAAAGAAATAAAAAAGTGGAAATTGGCATGTGCATATGTATTCACCCCCCTGAAGTCAGTACTTTTTAGAGCCACCTTTTGCAGCAATTACTGCTGTAAATCTCTTCTGATAGGTCTCTATGAGCTTGCGACATCTTTCAACTGGGATTTTTGCCCATTCCTCATGGCAAAACTTCTCCAGCTCCTCCAAGTTGGATGGTTTCCGCTTGTGAACGGCAGTCTTCAAGTCAAACCAGAGATTTTCAATCGGATTGAGGTCCGGGCTTTGACTAGGCCATTCTAGCACATTTAACTTCTTCTCCTTAAACCATTCATGCGTAGCTTTAGCAGTATGCTTCGGGTCATTGTCCTGCTGGAAAGTGAACCTCCGTCCCAGTCACAAATCACAGGTGGACTGAAACAGTTTTTTCTCCAGAATGTCCCTGTATTTAGCACCATCCATCTTCCCCTCTAAGCGGACCAATTTCCCCGTCCCTGCTGCTGCAAAACATCCTTATAGCATGATGCTGCCACCGCCATGTTTCACTGTGGGGACAGTGTTCTTGGGGTGATGGGAAGTGTTGGGTTGCTGCCAGACATAGCATTTACCTTTGTGGCCAAAAAGTTCAATTTTAGTCTCATCTGACCAAATCACCTTCCGCCATACATTTAGGGGGTTGTCCACATGCTTTTTAGCAAATTCAAAACGTGCCTTCTTATTATTTTTAACACTGACAGGTATTCACTGGCCACTCTTCCATAAAGCCCAGCTCTATGGAGTGTACGGCTTATTGTGGTTCTATGGACAGACACACCAGTGTTTGCTGTAGAACTCTGCAGCTCCTTCAGGGTTACCTTTGATCTCTGTGTTGCCTCTCTGATCAATGTCCTCTTTGTTGTCTGTGAGTTTTGGTGGTCGGCCCTGTCTTGGCAGGTTTGTTGTGGTCCCGTGTTGTTTCCATTTGGCGATTATAGATTTGATGGTGCTCCGGGGGATCATCAAAGATGTAGATATTTTTTTGAAACCCAGTCCTGACTTGTATCTCTCTATAACTTTGTCCCTGACTTGTTTGGAGAGCTCCTTGGTCTTCATGATGTGATTCTTCTTGCTAAGTAGAGTTGCAGCCCATTGGGGCCTCTCAGAGAAGGTGTGTTTATACTGACACATCATGTGACACTTAGGCCCTGTTTGCACTTGGTCACTTGTAACTGTTTTGCGTGATTGGATCACGAGAACGGATCTCGCAGCATCTGTTCGCACTTAGCCATTAACATGCGTCTCGAGCGTGCCATTTGTGATCGCATCACCCCCCCCCCCCCCCCCCCGAACCTATGCAAATGCAACATGCGTCATTTCCGTTTTTAACGACTGGGGGCAGTAAAGCGCAAAACCACGGCGAGTTTTACATGACAGCGAATAAGAATCAACTTCCTGTTTGCGCACTATATCAAGTCACTCGTTTTAATTCTACTGCGGCTCGTATGGATCCGAACGAGGAGTAACGACTGGTGGGACAGAGTGGTGACGACTTTATTTTCGGATCAACAGTGGCTGGCAAATTTTCGGATGCAACGTCGCACATTTAATCACATATGTGGGAAACTGCGACCGCTGCTCCGCTGACAAAATACGCTAATCCGGAATGAAATTTATGAGCATGCTAATAAACGAGTCTAACAAAAATGATTTGTTTTCGCTTCTGGTTTGTAACTTTATATATATATATATTATATGACGAATGCGTTTTTATCACCAAAACCACCTCGGGAATCGGATGACAAAACGGATTTGGACTGTTTGCACTTGGTCATTTCATGCGTTTTTCGTAATCTGATCAGCAAAAAACGCATGAAATGACCAAGTGCAAACAGGGCCTTAGATTGAACACTAGTGGACTTCATTGAACTAATTCTGTGACTTGTGAAGGTAATGGATTGCACGAGCACTTTTTAAGGGGCTTCATAGCAAAGGGGGTGAATATATGCACATGCCAATTTCCACAGTTTTATTTCTTTAAATTATTCTTTTATATATTTTTTTCTCATTTCACCTCACCAACTTAGATTACTTTATGCAGATCCATCTCACGAAATATTCAGATGAAAAACATTTAAATTACAGGCTTAAATCGAACAAAATAGATAAAAGCAAAGGGGGGTGAATACTTTTGCAAGGCGCTGTATATATATATATTTTATATATATATGCATATATATATACATACATGTATATATATATATGTGTGTGTACAATGTGATATATATATATATAATTCAAATATAAAAATACAGACATACACATAAGTATATGAGGTATATCAATATAAACACGTAGATATGAATAGATATGTCTTATACATCTACTATTCTAAAATTGAAATAGGCTTGAATGTTAAGTGGTGGGGTGGTATAGCTGCTGTTTGAGAGGGCAAGAGTCCAAAATTGCACATGATCTGTGGCTAAAGCTGGCAGCAAAGATGAAGCGATGGCACCTCCTCCGGCTCCCAGTGTCGTGGTCATCACCTGCCAGGGACACACAAAGACTGCAGCAGTATCGTGCACATAATGGGTAGTTCAGCTGGAGAGGAAAAAGTGAGTGTGAATGCACTGTTAAATTATTTCACAGTCTAATGCAGTGGAAAAAATGCTGCATATTTCTGCGATTAATTGGAAATGAAAATATTATTCCTGTTTAGGTTGTCCAACACTGATCAGTGCTTATCTCAGTGTTTCTCAACTGGAGGGTTGCGAGCCAAAAGTGGGCTGTGGCCTCGTGGCAGGGCTGGATTAAGGATACAGAGGCAGTGTTTCTGTTAAAAACACTGTTAACCACACCACAAATAGGATCCACCTGCTAGTAACATTGTCACATTCATAGCCAGGTTGTACCTGTTACATTAAAATCACCAGACCCTATACATTTCTAATATACACATGCAAAAGAGGCTGAGTGAGACTTTCCCCTAATTTCTGTCCAGTTCACCGGCAAGTTGGAGATTTTTGTAATACATTTTACATCATGGCACTTTGTATTGTAATGTTTTCTCCCTGCCACCAGATGTCAGTAGCTCCATGTATTTTACCAGCGGCGTCAAGTCACTGGACAATCTGTCGCTGATCGAGCTCAACCTGGACAGAGCGGAGGTCTCTGCGCATTTTAGCAATGAACACTCGTCGGTATGCCTCAACTAGTCCTTCCCAATCTAACGGTTGTGTGTGTTGACTGGTCTCAGGGATGACCCAGGGACTATGTTTCCATCTTTTATTTACTGCAGAAGACAATAAAACACATGTTAACAGTCTTCTGGCCTGTCTCCCTGCACCTCTTGTTCCCCTCGTACATACAACACGGAATTGTGAGGGATTGACTCGCTGTTGATTATCTCTGAATATACATCACAATATGCAGTTTACAATATATTGTGATGCAGTTCACTTGGAAACAGCAAGAAAAACAGACAGAAAAGAACGTATATTTAAAGGTCCCATATTATGCCACTTTTCCACATATAAAATAGTTCTCTAATGTGTAAAAGGCCTGTCTGTGACCTGTGTCTTTCATCAAACCATATCCCCAGTAGTTTAAAGTGCTGCACCTTCTCCAAACCCTGATGATATCATTTGAACTGAACCTCCTTCCCAATTCTTTTCCTTGTAAAAATCATTGCTTTGCTTTTATCAACTGAAAATCTCAATGCCCAGCTATTGGCCCATTTCTCTACTTTTAAAATAGCTTCTGGCATTTTTTGTAGCCCATCATCTGCAAACAAAGAACAGCCCATCCCCTGTTGCACTTGTGAAAATACTTCATTAATCATGACTGAGAATAATAATGGACTCACAATCCTCCCTTGTGGCGTTCCATTCTCCAGCCTAACACTTTCTGAGTACACATTTCCTGCTCTAACTTGTATCTTTCATGGTGTCCAGAACACGGGAAGCATTGCAGTACAGAGAATCCAGAGATCCAAAGGTGGCATCAGCTGGTATCCAGTTGCGAACAGGCAGGAAATGGAGTGCAGGCAAAGCCCTGGTCGTGGCTGAGTCTCGACTGAGGCAGAAAGAACTGGTGGGGTCCATTGCGACAGGGCATGCAGGCATTGGCTACTTCCCGTCGACCAGGGTTGATAAGGCCCAAGGCAAGGAGCGCCAACATCTGATCCAGGAGGAAGTGCGGGCAGGCGTGGAGGAAGGACAAGCCAGCAGGATGGTGGGAATGGTGCAACAAGGAGCATGGACTAAATGGGAGAATGTTCTGCAACGGAAAATCACCTGGTCCAACATCTGGAAAGCAGACTTCCATCGCACCAGGTTTTTAGTCCAGGCTGTTTATGATGTCCTTCCAAGCCCAGCAAACCTCCACGTCTGGGGCAAAACGGAGACACCATCTTGTCCCCGCTGTTCAGGACGGGGCTCCCTGGAACACCTACTCAGCAGCTGCCCAAAAGCCCTTGGAGACGGGCGCTATCGCTGGCGCCACGACCAGGTGCTTCGGGCAGTTGCTGACAGCATCGCCTCCGCCATCAACACCAGCAAAGGCCAACACAGACCACAAGCCATAACATTCCACAGAGCTGGAGAGAAGCCCAACAGACCACCACAGACAAAGTCTGGCCTCCTCACCTCCGCTAACGACTGGCAACTGGAAGTGGACCTGGGCAGACAGATGAAGTTCCCTCCCAGGATAACATCAACCAGGCTTCGCCCAGATATGATCATTGTCTCCGATATCACCAAGCAGCTGATCATTCTGGAGCTCACTGTGCCATGGGAAGAACGCATGGATGAGGCCAATGAGAGGAAGCGTGCCAAGTACCAGGAGCTGGTGGAAGAGTGCAGGAGGAAAGGCTGGAAAACAATCTGTGAGCCTCTGAAGGTGGGCTGCTGGGGTTTCGCAGGGCGTTCACTCTGCAGAGTGTTCACACGGCTAGGACTCGTCAGGGAGGCGAAACGGAAGGCAATCAGATCCGCAACTGAAGCCGCAGAGAAAGCCACAAGATGGCTTTGGATAAAGAGGGCAGAAACGTGGGCAAGCGCTGCTGGGACGCAGGCCGGGGATTGATCACCCTGGCCGGGTCGCCTGGGCTGAGGGGGTCTGATGTTGAAATACCCAAAACCCCCGATGATCCCGGGATACAACATCACTGATGATGTGCCCCAGCGCATCCGCAAGATGTATCTTTCACCTTTCTAACTTGTAGAACATTTTTTATCCATTGCTCCATCTTCCTTCTTACCCCCATTTTAAAAAGTTTCATTAGCAGCCCTTCTTTCCATAACATGTCATATGCTTTTTCAATATGAAAAAAAACTACTCTCACACTTTCTGTATTAATCTGTGCTTTTCTTATTTCATGCTCTAAGCACAGCAGCAGCCTTCTCTAGGGGGGCCCCCTAGGGCTGCCAAAATGTACACCACAGCAACGACAACAATGCGCAATTTGCAATGACATGACACCGCAGCAGCAGACCCCCCTTGTAGGACCCCGCCCCATCTGCCTTCAGCCTGCACCTGAACACGTACCGCGCGACAAGCGATACTGGTCACGTCACACTTTTGGTTACAGTTTGCAAACTTGCCAAAAACTTGCTTGTGCAGACAACACGAAGAGGAGTTATGGTGGGAAATAGCGCCGAAGTCCCGCGGACCTGCGGAAGTATCTTCGCGACTCTGTCTCTCCATGCGATGCAGGCAAACTACCTTCGCGATCGACCGGCAGATCGCGTAATTTATGACTGCCTCACGCGGGCTGGAAAGGGACACAAAGCGGGCCAGATGTGGCCCGCGGGCCGTACTTTGCCCAGGTCTGCTGTAGGGGCTAACACAGCTAACTAAGGTAACAATTAAGCCATGATGAATCCAATGAAGGCAGGCAGACTGACAGTCAAAGAATAATAATAATAGCCTAATGATAATAATCCTAATAAATTGCTTGTATGAAAAGCTATACATTTTTTATTTCATCTGACAATATTTCATTCATTCATTCATCTTCTATACCCGCTTATTCCTATTCAGGGTCACGGGGGTCTGCTGGAGCCTATCCCAGCTGTCTTAGGGCGAAGGCAGGGTGACACCCTGGACAAGTCGCCAGTTCATCGCAGGGCCACATAGAGACAAACAACCATTCACACTCACATGCACACCTACGGACAATTTAGAACGTTCAATTGACCTCACATGCATGTTTTTGGAGTGTGGGAGGAAGCCGGAGAACCCGGAGAGAACCCATGCAGACACAGGGAGAACATGCAAACTCCACACAGAAAGGTCCCAGGGCCAGGCCCCGGAATCAAACCCACGACCTTCTTGCTGTGAGGCGGCAGCGCTAACCACTGCACCACCGACTATCTGACAATATTTATTTCCACTATTTTATTTCCACCATTTAAATGTTTCATATGATATATTGTGGCATTTTTTTCTTTTGATTTGACCTGAACTATTCTATTTACTCAGGTTAACATTTTTTTTTGTATTTAAAGTTCAGATACTTTGCATTGCACTTTTGTAATAAAGAAAAGTTCATATATATATATATATATATATATATATGTATATATATATATATATATATATATATATATATATATATATATATATATATATGTATATATACATCACAGCCAATCAGGTACCACCTTTAGTTCCTCCAAACGTGGTTCACCGGAAGGCCATGCTGCAATAAATTCCAATTGTCCTGGTGAAAAACATTAGGTCCAGATGTGGCACTACACAGTGATTGTTCAACATAGTTGGCATCTGGCTTTGTTGTTGTCGCCCACATGAAAATGTTTCCACATGGCTGACTTGACTCCTTGCTGCTGGCGTGTTGCAGTCAGTTTAGCGTGAACAGCCATAAACTGGCATCAGTGTGGTGGTGTCAGTACATATTGTAGAGTGAGTAGAGTACAAGACCATGGATTTGGTAGCGATCCTCCATATCAGTAACGCCATCAGAGCATTCTGAACACACACACACACACACACACACACACACACACACACACCCCGACACTCCTCTTCCCGGAATGAGTCAGGAGGTTGGAATCCCCGCCCCCTGTGCTCCCTGCAGCCAATTACAGCCCTGACTGGTTGTTTCCTCCCCCTCAAGTCAAACTGGTTTCGTTTCTCAGGAAATGAAAGCCAGTCAGTCAGTCAGTCAGTCAGTCAGCCAGTCAGTCAGCCAGTCAGTCAGTGAGTGTCTCTCAGAGGTGAAATGGCTCAGGCAGCAGCTCAGCTGGACCCAGAAACCTTCTCCTGTTCCCTCTGTCTGGATCTTCTCAAGGATCCAGTGACCACTTCCTGTGGACACAGCTACTGCAGGAAGTGTCTCCAACACCACTGGGATGCAGAGGAGGAGAGGAGAGTCTACAGCTGCCCTCAGTGTAGGAGGACCTTCACACCAAGGCCTGTCCTGGAGAAGAACACCATGTTAGCAGCTCTAGTGGAGACCCTGGAGAAGACTGGACTCCAAGATGCTCCTGCTGATCACTGCTATGCTGGAGCAGGAGATGTGGCCTGTGATGTCTGCACTGGGAGGAAACTGAAGGCCCTCAAGTCCTGTCTGGTCTGTCGGGCCTCCTACTGTGACTCTCACCTCCAGCGTCATCGTGATGTTCCTCCCTTACAGAGACACAAGCTGGTGGAACCCAGCCAGCAGCTCCAGGAGAACATCTGCCCTCGTCACGATGAGGTGATGAAGATATTCTGCCGCACTGATCAGAAGATCATCTGTGGTTTATGCTGTGTGGATGATCATAAAGGTCACGACACAGTGGCAGCAGCAACGGAGAGGACTGAGAGGCAGAGAGAGCTGGAGGAGACCAGGCAGAAGATCCAGCAGAAGATCCAGCACACAGAGGAAGACCTGAAGGTGCTTCAGAAGGAGGTGGAGTCCATCAACGGCTCTGCTGATAAAGCAGTGAAGGACAGTGAGAAGATCCTCACCCAGATGATCCGTCTGCTGGAGAAAAGACGCTCTGAGGTGCAGCAGCAGGTCAGATCCACACAGGGGGCAGCAGTGAGTGGAGTCAAAGAGCTTGAGAAGAAGCTGGAGCAGGAGATGATGGAGCTGAAGAGGAGAGACGCTGAGCTGGAGAAGATCTCACACACACTGGACCATAGCCAGTTTCTCCACAGCTTCTCCTCACTGCCAGCACTCAGTGCGTCTCCAGACTCCTCCAGCCTGGAGATCCGTCCTCTGAGATACTTTGAGGACGTGGCAGCAGCTGTGACCAAGCTGAGAGATGAAATACAACAAGTTCTGATGGAGACTCAGACAAACATCTCATGGACAGTGAGCAACGTTGATGTTCTACTGAAGGTACCAGAACCCAGGAGCAGAGAGGACTTCCTCAGATGTTCACCTCAAATCACTCTGGATCCAAACACAGTGAACAAACATCTGTTATTATCTGAGGAGAACAGAAAAGTGACATTCATGGAGGAAGTTCAGTCTTATTGTGATCATCCAGACAGATTCACTGACAGGGAGCAGGTCCTGAGTAGAGAAGGTCTGACTGGACGATGTTACTGGGAGGTGGAGTGGAGAGGGGGGGTTGGTGTAGCAGTGGCCTACAGGAACATCAGCAGAGCAGGAGGGTCAAATGGAAGTTTATTTGGATCCAATGACAAATCCTGGCGTTTATATTGTTACCCAGGTGGATATGTGTTTCGTCACAACAACATCAGGACTGACGTCTCAGGTCCTCAATCCTCCAGAGTGGGAGTGTACCTGGACCACAGAGCAGGTCTTCTGTCCTTCTACAGCGTCTCTGGAACCATGGAGCTCCTCCACAGAGTCCAGACCTCCTTCACTCAGCCACTACATGTTGGACTTCGTATTGTTGGTTTAAATTCTTCAGCTGAGTTGATGAAAGTGTGAATGAAGTCGTCAGAGAGACTCTAAGCTGAATTCTCACCTTTGATTCTTCATCTGTCTTCACGTTTGTTGCCCAGCGTCTCCGGCTGTCAATCACACGGTGGGCGGGGCCTGGACGCCACTTCCGGTTGGTGCTCCTGGTGACTGTTGTCCACCTGATGTTTGTCTCCACGGCTGCTGGCTGTTTGTGCCACGTTGTTTCTCTTCCTCTGCAGCCCATTCATCCCACAGATTAATAATGTGTCATTAGTCCACATGACAACTTTATTACTGTGGAAACACAGCTGAGGTCTGTTTCCACTCTGGACCTTTCCACCCTGACCTTTGACCTTTCAACAACTCATCCATCTGATCAACCTTCTGGCTGTTGATCCGTTTGTCAACAATCAGATGAATGCATGTAAATATTGTGAGAGAATTTTGTCTTTTGATTCTGCTTGTTGGCTCAATGTGACAATAGTCAATCAATAAGTCATGAAATATGCCATCAGTCTATATTGCACAACAATGTCAAGTCAATGATCAAGTGTTGAATTGAAGCAATAAAGCAACAAGACAATCCAGATAAAGTCTCTGCTTGTTGGCTCAATGTGACAATAGTCAATCAATAAGTCATGAAATATGCCATCAGTCTATACTGCACAACAATGTCAAGTCAATGATCAACTGTTGAATTGAAGCAATAAAGCAAAAAGAAAATCCAGATAAAGTCTCTGCTTGTTAGTAGATTTCTCTTCTGTCAAGATCTCCATGTATTCACCACAGACATTTAGAAAGTCCACACCATGAAGACAAGATCAAAGTTTCAAAAGCACATCAGTCAATGTAGGAAACAGCTGATATTTCTCTGGCATGAAGGAGGAGGATGCCACACACACACACACACACACACACACACACACACACACACACACACACACACACACAGAACGGCAGATGAGTGCTGCAGTAACAGTCTGCTCCACTAGGGGGTAGCTGACTCCAGTCCTGCTGCAGCTCTGTTTCCACAGCAGCTGTTTGTTTCCTCCAGGTGTTAGTCGGGTCCCACCACAGGTGATGGAAAGTTCAGGTGACTCAACTCAACTAAACTTTATTTATAATGCACTTTAAACACAACCACAGCTGACACAAAGTGCTGTACATAAAAACATAAAAGCATAAAAACCAACAGTAAAACAATAAAAGCAATAAAACAAATACAGTCTCATGCTCACAGTTCCACGTTGTATAAATGAGGGTAAGTCATGTTAAAGGATGCTGCTGCGATTTATAGTTATTTTCCGTCAGGAACGATCTATTAATGCTCCAGTTGGAGTGCACCAGTCTCGTCTAAATACCGCTACTGTTGCACGTTTGTTTTATGTGAGTTTTAATTATTAATTTTAGTTTTTATTGACAATTTTCCCTTTGCGCCGATTGTGCTGTGGCAGGCTGCTATGCGGCTAGCGCAGCAGAGACAACATGGCCGACTTGCCACCTTTTTTTTTCAATATTGTTGTTTTGCTCGTTGAGGGGAACAAGAGGTGCAGAGAAAGCCAGAAGACTGTCAAATGTCCTTTATTGTCTTCTGCAGGTACGTTTCCTTTGTTGAGTGAAGGTGTTTTTGCTGTTTTGTTTTGTTTTTTCCCCACATATTCATTGCCACTTTGTCCAGTAGGTGTCACTGTTCACCCGTCCATAACAGTTTGGGAGATTGCGTTAAATAGAAGTGCTTTTTTTTTTTTTTTTTTTAAATCTTTTTCTCTCAGTTTTCAAGTCAGCTGTATATTGTAATATATAACAACAAATTGCACAGTTCCGTGTTGTATAAATGAGGGGGAACAAGAGGTGCAGAGAAAGCCAAAAGACTGTCAAATGTCCTTGTCTTCTGCAGTGTGGGAAATTTACTTATTTTCTGAAACTTAGTGCTAGTGGGAAAACTTTGTGGGACATTAATATCTTGAACTTACTGCTTACTATCATGCAGCCGCTGAGTATGTTATGAGAGCCACTGCCATAGCCTTACGTGTGAGAATAGAAGTCGGCGCTAGGAGGACCCCGGTCACGCCCCCGCCGGCAGAAGGAGGATAAAGGACGACACCTTTGAAGGAGGGGGCGCGCTTCTCGATCCGGAGGGAGAAGAGAACGCTCGGAGCGCTGCGCATCATTTATTCAATTGTGGCTTAATACTGAACTTTTATTAAATTGTTAACTTTGACTGTTGGCCTCGTCTCCGTTATTGCGATCAACGAATGCGGGAGGGAACCAGGGAAAGGAGGCATCTTCCCTCAACACGACCCAGAAATGAAAAGAAGTTCAGCAGTGTATGCAATTGTCAAGCAACCAGAAGATCCCACAACTCGCCTCATTCATCTGTTGCCTGGTTCCTTGAGCTTAAAAATGTTCCTTTGCTCCTTTAGCCAAAAGAGAAAGGAACTTAAAGCCACTGAAAGTTACAAAGAAACTGCAGCAACAAATTATCTCAATCAGAAGCTTCGGTGTTTCAAAGCCACACTTGGAGGGAAGATCTTGACTACAGAAAGTTATGATCAGGCAGAAAAGGCAATAGTTTGTTTCGTTCAGAAACACAGATTTAAAAATTAAATTGCCTCACTGACACGTGGCTCAAACAACATTGCCAAGGACAGTGCACTCTAGGAGTTGGATCCTGTACTAGATGGTGGCCTTCTTGGAGTTGGAGGTCGTTTACATCGGTCAGCGTTACCATCAGAAAGCAAGCAGCCTGTTATCCTGGCAAAAGAGGTGCATGTGTCCCAGCTCATTTTACACCATGTTCATCGACAACTAAGACACGCAGGTAGAAACCACATGTTGCACAGGCTTCGACAGAAATATTGGATAATTGATGCCAACTCCACTGCTGCAAGAACGACAGTTACAGAATTCACAGTCTGCAGACGTTACAGAGGAAAACTTGGACAGCAGAAGATGGCAGACCTCCCTGAGGAAAGGATGTTGCCAGACAAGGCTCCTTTTACAGATGTTGGAGTGGATTATTTCGGCCCCCTGGAGGTCAAAAGAGGAAGAAGCCTTCACAAAAGGTATGGAGTGATTTTCACCTGCCTGACCAGTCGTGCTGTGCACCTGGTGGCACGTAGGCTGTGTCTCAATTCAGGTTCTGCACCCTTGAGGCCGAGTGTCCTCCGTCTGAAGGAAGCGTTCTTAGACTTCCCAGCCTAGAAGGACGGACCAAACCCCGCCTCCTCGGTAACCACACGGGACGGTCTAGCCTTCGGCGTATTTCCTTGTTTCGTCACCGCCGTTCCCTCCGGCTGGCCAACCCCGGAAGTGACGTTTTTATAGCATCAAGCTAACCATTGGTTCGCCATCTAACGATGCCGTTGGATGATCAAATAAATAAAATCCTAGGTTAAAAACTGGATACTTTATGTGAAACTTCAATATTTAGATTTATATGTCGTGTCTTTGCCAGTACATGCCGCTAATTTCAGCTGACTTCCCAGGATCCCACGATGCTTTGCAGCAGCACGCAAAGCATCATGGGATACCCAAGTGCGCGAAGGATAGTAGCGGTGTATCCTTGGAATCGGCCAAAACTAGTGCGTATTTCCGAGGGTGCATTTTCAGCGTCCTAAGCACCCTCGGGAATTGGGACAAGCCTTGGCGCAGTGCTATGACGCAACTTCCTTCCAAAATGCGCACTTCGAGGGCGCAGACCCTGAATTGAGACACGGCAAAACTCTGTATACAAACTCTTGCATTGCATTAATGCCATCCGCAGATTTATTTGCAGAAGATTTCCTGTGTCAACTTTGAGGTCCGATAATGGCACCAATTTCGCTGGAGCCAAAAAAGAGTTGAAACAAAATCTTGTGGAGTTGAATAATGAAAAAATCCAAGGTGTTTTAATTCAAGATGGGATTAAATGGAGTTTTAATACACCAACAGCCTCACATCAAGGTGGCATTTGGGAGCGTTTCATTCATTCAGTAAAAGGCAAACTCTCTTCTCAATAAGTGGACAAAACACAAATCGTGTTCCAACCTGCATCTCCACTCTTCTGTTTGGCTTTTGTTTTCTCATGGTTTCAAGTTACACTTTTAAAACCAAAGTCTGCCAAATGAAACTGACTATCATGCCCTCAAATCAGTCAACCAGCGTGTCTAGGACAAGTCATCACCCCACACACCTAGAAAATGCAGGCTGCGGCTGATAAACCAGTCAGTCAAAGTAAAGTTTCATTAATTCTTGATTTATACTTTTGGTAGTGCCAGTTGAGTAAGCTCTGTTTACAGATATCTGTTAGTTTGGGTGTGTCACTTTGAAAGAATAAAAGCGGGTGTCTTTACTTGGAAGTTGTGCGCAGAAATCTCACAACCTTTTCCAAGATTGCAAGGCTGCAAGACGGAGAGAAAGTAAGTTTCATTCCATTAGTTTATTATCTTACTTTTTTAAAAAGTGTTGCGTTCATCTGCATGTGACACATTTCTGACGTTTTTAAGTATGCTATGTCTATGGATTTTAAGATATTAAACTCTATACATAATTTATTTGTGGTTTCATGATTGATTTATTATTCTAATAACTTATTTCTGTAGTTTATTCTAAGGTTGTAATAATACAATCTAGAGCAGGGGTCGGCAACCTTTTGTTTACGTTTCTGAGTAAATGCACATATTTTTGAAGATGGCTTTGTGTAATCTCTCTTTTTTTTCAAATGCTTTTCTTAACACGCTCGGATTTTGTTTATTTTTTAAGTCCTCAACTTGTAAACGGGGCCATAAAATTTCTAAAATGTATTTCCACATTATTAGTTGCCCCCCACCCCCACCCTAAGGGGAGCTACTACAGAGGTGCAGAAGAGCCACATGTGGCGGCAATCACCGCTTCTCCTGCAGCCTGCCTTTCAATGTAAACGCCCACTCAGTCACCCTCTCTTCGCGAGAACTCACAGAAGATGATTCATGGCACATGCATTATTTATCTTTCTCGATCAGAAAGGAATTAGATTACATAAAAACTATACTTTGACACTACTTGAGTGTTTGAGTGTGACCTCAGAAACGTGTAGGTTATAGCAGTGGTTCTCAAAGACTAGTGTAGCACGAGGTAATGTCAAATTTCACTTAATTGGTCTAAACAAGCAATAATAACGTTGTATTTTTCAGTGACTGCGCTTTGAAATGAACGTGAGCCTGTATTACCTGATATTGTCATTATCAGGCTAAAAAGTGTCATTTTATCATATTTTTGGTTAGTGGTGCCAGAGGATTTTTTTGTTCAATGTAAAAAATGTGCCATGGCTCAAAAAAGGCTGAAAAACACACTGTCAAATAAAAGTTTGGTTTAACTACCCAGAGAACGCTTCTTTTATACATACATACATTTAGCAAGGGTCCTGCCCTCACCCTTCCCTCATCTTGCACCACCATGTTTGTGAGGCAGCCCGGTGAGGACAATCCAGTCTGACTGAGGTGATTGCAACCATTCCCAGCTGTCAATGAGCCATGGTGGATGGACCAAGCAAGCCATTGGTACTCACACTGACAAATATAGTCAACTTTGAGGAACAAATTCATCTCACGTGCACGTCTTTCGTAGTTGTGAAGAGCCCACAGAGCCAGGGGGAGACTGCACAAACCTCACGCAGAAAGGCCCCCATATCCCAGGGATCAAATACACAAGCCAGTCTAAACAGCTGCATAGAAACTGAGAGAAAATAAATATATGTTAAGAGGGTTGAGTGTCTTGAATTGTGTCATGTGAGAACCAATCAACTTGTACTTGTTCAACGCTAAATCACATCCAAAGACGTCTCAAAGTGCTTTGTACAATCAGAGAAAAGGGAACCAACTGGGCCCCCAGAGCAAGCAAAGTGCGACAGAGGCCAGGAAAAACTCCCCTGTGGGAAGAAACTTAGAGCAGATCCAGACTCCAGAGGGCCGTCATCTGCCTATGACCAATGTTAAACATAGATGTGTTTCTTTTATGGGAGTTACATTTTGGAATGGGCTCAGTGATGATTTGAAAATGTCGAATTTTTTTTTTTTTTTTTTAATATTAAAGGTCAAAATATTTCATGATTATAAGGATAAGCAATTGACTTGGGAATAATTGAAGAGGAATAATACAAAGCATATTTTGTTTTGTTTTGTGTCTTTTTCTTGTTGTCTCTGTATTACTAATATTCTGGGTAATATTATGGACTCTACAGATTGGGCAAAAATAAGTCTCGGCTACTGGCAACCTACTTCCTTTTTTGGTTTACAGAGTTGTTTTATTTTTGTTGTGAGCATATATGTTGTGCAAATTCATCATGTTGTTGACCAGGTTACATTTCATAAATGTGCTATAAAACACTTATTTATCATCGGCATTTTTTCATAACATGTTAATATCTTGTTTCTCTGTTTTATTCCATCTTTATTTGCACTTCTTTTCATTCAATATTTTTACTTCTCTTTGCACTATTTTTTGTTGCTGTAATGATGCAAATTTCCCCGATGTAGGATTAATAAAGGCGCTCTATTCTATTCTATTCTATTCTATTCTACTTTTGTCCGTGGAGTGCATTTCAATCCTCTGCCCTTATTTCTTTATTCAGAGACACAATGGCAACACTGTCCCCTCTTTCCAAGGCCAACACAGCCTTCGCTCTGGACTTGTTGACAAAGCTGAGTGACGAGGACAAGACCAAGAATGTCTTCTTCTCCCCCTTCAGCATCTCGTCGGCCCTGACGATGGCGCTGCTGGGGGCCCGAGGCAACACGGCTCAACAGATGTCAGAGGTAACCCAGTCGCACACACTTGGGCTCAAGACAAGTTGTCTTTGGGTGAAGTTAGTGACTTGGTGAGTTGGTTAAGGACATGTGCCCTCAGCAATATACTGGCCTGCACAATCTCCATGCGGCACATCACCCGTTTTTATGCACCACACACCAAAAAAGGTGAGATAGATAGATTGATATATAGTGTATGCACTGTATATCTGCTGTATATCGAGCACTCAGGGGTTTCCCTTGACAACGTTGTGGCAAAAGTAGGAAGCATCAGCAATGTCATTGAAATGCATTGATTCTGTGTTGTTTCTGGACTTTTCCTCCACTAACTTCGTACAGAGGTAACACAAGTTTTCAAGTCTTGGTTTGCAAGACTTGATTTAAGATTTTTGCAAACTCCATGCCAAACTTCCAGAGGTAACACAAAACCAACCTGGGGCACAAGCGATGAACTTAAGATGGAAGCTATTCCGATAAACTGGACCATGACCATGGAGGAGGAGGCTTGGCGTTTCATTTGAATATGGAATAAAACAAAAATGCAACACTCTCACGTCCTGTTAACTAAAGGTTAAGTGCACCTGGCCAGTTCTCAGTTCAATGTGCTGGTACAGGAAACACTGATCCTGCCAAGTGCTACTTGGAGCTTGGGTCGACACAGGTGTAACATGATAGCAATTTGTGTGCAAGTCTTGAACGTTGCATGACAGCTTGCTTGTAAACCAACAATTTTCAAGGAAAATTCATGGAGAAACGAGGTCCTCATGCTTAGACAGCAACCTAGCTAAAGTTTGATCAGTCAATTGACAGTTTTAATGCATTTCTGTAACAGTTGCCTTCTCTCTTCACAGGGGTTAAAAGCTAAAGATAGTCCAGATGATGTTAGCGCTGGCTTTAAGAAACTACTGAGTGAGCTGAACAAGCCAGGGGCTCCGTATGCTCTCAGTGTTGCCAACCGACTGTACGGGGAGCAGTCTTTCCATTTCCTGAAGGTGTGTGTGGTATAAGCACGCATACAAGTGTGTGAATATATATATATATATATATATACATATATATATATATATGTATATATATATATATATATATGTGTGTGTGTGTGTATATACACACACACACACACACATATGTACATATATATGTATACATATGTATGTATATCTGAGTGTATGTATATATATACATGTATATATGTATATATATATATATATATATATATATATGTATATATATATATACATATATATATATATATGTATATGTATATATATGTATATATACATATATATATGTATATATATATATATATATATATATACATACACTCAGATATTCATACATATGTATACATATATATGTACATATGTGTGTGTGTGTGTGTGTATATATATATATACATGTATAATATATATTTACATTAGGGCTGGGCAAGTTAACGCGTTATTATCTTAACTCATTTATTTATAAACGCGGACAATTACTTTAACCCGCATTAACGCATGTTGCTCACGTGCTGTAGGAGCTGTCAGTAGGGATGGGCTATATATCGCCCATCCCTAGCCGTGAGCTTCTACTGTTCATATTTGTGAGTGCACTTCTTTAACACCTGGGAAGGGTGTGTGTGTCACTGTGGGTTGTAGCCACAACACTATTTAATGACATTCACCTGTGGGCCTCGGATGCCTTGGTGTGGTGGGGTGAGCGTCGGAGGTCATTGTGATAAAGAATAAAATAAATAAAAAAAATAAAAAAGAACCTCGAAGCAAGACTGGAATTATTTTAGCATGCGCGTCAACAATTAATCCTTCGTTAACCCACCGCGGCTTATTTATTTATTGATCGCCAGTTAGCCGCAATACGTGCTTTTATTTTGTAAAAGTGTGTTGCTGGCTGCTGCAGAACCAGAAAAGGAATGACTTCGTTAAAATAAAAGTGCACTATACACTTCTTTTAACTTCATTATTGGATTTTGCGTATACAGTGCGATTAATCATTATTAATCAGGGAAATCATGCAATTAATTACGATTAAAATTTTTAATCGTTGCCCAGCCCTAATGTATATATATATATATATATATATATATATATGTATATGTATATATATATATATATATATATATACATATATACACACATACACACACACACATTAAAGTATGTATACTGTATATATACATGCACAAACACATATATACGTATATAAATAAACATTATATATACATTTATATTTATATACATATGAATATACATGTCAAGTCAAAGGTGATTGCATTGAATTAACGGTTAAATCACCCATCCTAAGTAAGTCAGTCAGGAATATCCACTCCTTGAAAGTAACTTATTGGTTTTTCAGGAGTACCTGGAAAGCATCAGCAAGTACTACGGTGAGCTGGAGTCTGTGAATTTCAAGAGCGAATTTGAAGCAGCAAGACTGAACATCAACAACTGGGTGGAGGAACAAACTCAAGGTGTTTTTTTTCTAGAAATGTATCAAATGTTTTCCTTAATTTGTGAAACATCACAACTCATCCATGTCCATGCTATCTTTCAGGAAAAATAAAGGATTTGCTGGCTAATGGTGTGTTGGATAGCACGACCAAGCTGGTGCTGGTTAATGCCATTTACTTCAAAGGCACCTGGGAGAAGATATTTAAGGAGAGCAACACTTGCGAGGCCAAGTTCAGAATCAACAAGGTAACACCGATCAGTGAAGTGACATCTGCATATATATATGTAGGGAAAGGTGGTGGACAAATTCCAGTTTTCAATCTCAGGAATGGCTATCCCATCCATCACGGAGCAACCTGTCAAGAGCTTGGGGAAGCTCTTTGACGCTACCTTGAAAGACTCTGCTGCCATCCAGAAGTCTACCGAAGAGCTAGGAGGGTGGCTCACAAAGGTGGACAAGTCCGGCCTGCCTGGCAGATTCAAAGCTTGGATCTACCAGCATTCCATCTTGCCCAGAGTCTTGTGGCCTCTCCTTGTGTATCCAGTCCCAATAACAACGGTGGAATCGCTTGAAAGGAAGATCAGCAGCTTTCTGCGGAGATGGCTGGGTCTCCCTCGCAGCCTCAACAGCGCTGCCCTGTATGGGTCAAGCAACACCTTGCAGCTACCATTCAGTGGGCTTACTGAAGAATTTAAGGTGGCACTTACAAGAGAAGCCCTACAGTACAGGGATTCCAAAGACTGCAAGGTCTCATCAGCTGGGATCGAAGTGAGGACAGGAAGGAAGTAGAAGGCAGCCAAGGCAGTGGAGGTGGAGTCCTGCCTAAGGCAAAAGGCACTGGTGGGGGTCGTGGCGATCGGAAGAGCAGGCTTGGGATACTTTCCAAAGACCCAAGTCAGCCAGGCCCTGGGCAGAGACAGACACCAGCTACTCAAGGAAGAGGTCCGAGCAGGCCTGGAAGAAGAGCGAGTGGGCAGAGCAGTGGGACTCCGGCAGCAGGGAGAATGGACTAGGTGGGAGGGCACGTTGCAGCGTAAAGTCACCTGGTCTAACATCATGCACGCAGACTTCCACTGCGTCCGGTTCCTGGTGCAGGCAGTGTACGATGCCCTCCCTAGCCCAGCAAACCTCCATGTGTGGGGAAAGAGTGAGACACCTTCATGCCCCCTTTGCTCTGGAAGAGGCTCCTTAGAACATCTCCTCAGCAGCTGCCCAAAGGCCCTGGCCGATGGTCGCTACCGTTGGCGTCATGATCAGGTGCTCAAGGCAGTGGCTGAGACTATAGCCTCAGCCATCAGCAGCTGCAACAACATCGCGCTCCGAAGAAGGCAATCCCCTTCATCAAAGCAGGAGAGAGACCCTGGGCAGGTCCACCGAAAACAACAGGCCTCCTCCACACAGCTTCTGATTGGCACCTGCTCGTCGACCTGGGAAAACAGCTGAGGTTCCCCAAGCACATAGCTGCAACATCGCTCCGGCCAGACATGATCATCACCTCTGAGGCTTCGAAACGCCTGATCATGCTGGAGCTTACAGTTCCCTGGGAAGAAAGGATCGAAGAAGCCAACGATAGGAAACAATCTAAGTACCAGGAACTAGTGGAGGAGTGCCGGGGCAGGGGCTGGAGGACATTCTATGAGCCCATAGAGGTTGGCTGCAGAGGCTTTGCAGGACGCTATCTCTGCAAAGCACTCAGCCGTTTGGGTGTTTCAGGGGCGGCCAAGAAGAGAGCCATCCAGTCCGCAAGTGAAGCTGCAGAGAAAGCCACAAGGTGGTTGTGGCTGAAAAGGGCAGATCCGTGGGTTGCTACTGGGACGCAAGTCGGGACTTGATCACCCAGGCTGGGTCGCCTGGTGGGAGGGTATCTGATGTTCAAAGACCCGAAATACCCGATGAGCCCAGGAATCACATCACTGATGATACGGTCCCAGTGCATCCATGAGATGTTTCTTTAAAGATATATGTATATATATATATATGTATATATATATATGTATATATATATATATATATATATATATATATATATATATATATATATATATATGTATATATGTAGATATATTGTCATAACCCGGCTCACAATATGTATATATATATATATATATATATGTGTGTGTGTGTGTGTGTGTGTAGAAAGAGAGAGAAGAGAGAAATAGTTCTTTTTTTTCATTTCTTGATGAACTGGCAGCGGATAGGTGATCGGCCCAGATGAGCTAAAGGCAATCAGATGGACCAGTGACAGGTGTGTCAAGGGAGCAGGGGTAGTCCCTCCCAGGCCAGCTGCCAGACAGGGGAGACAGAAGACAACATGAAGGGTGGAGGGGAAATAGGAAAAACAACTGCAGATCCCAACCGATACCCTTCAAACGCTGCAGTTTAAACCCTGCGATAAACATCACTGCAAAAGGTGATTTCACATAGTTCCTTCATGTTAACATATTTTTGTATTTCCTCCTTGGAGAATGACAAGAAGCTGGTGAAGATGATGTTCCAGGAGGATAAATTTCCCTTCACCTTCATTCCTCAAGTCAACTGCCAGGTCCTAACAATTTCTTGCTATTTACGAGCCGCCAGAAATATCGATTTCTGATCAGAAAAAAAAGGAATTACAACAATCATGCTTGAAATGCTCCCTTGAACAGATCCTGGAGTTGCCTTACAAAGGAAAAGATCTTAGCATGTTCATCTTTTTACCTCAAGAAGTAGCGGACGGTACTACAGGCCTAGAGAAGGTGGGACAGAAGCTTCGACATACATTTGAAAAAAACAAAAAAAATAATGAGACATTCAGAAAAGTGATAAAGTCATTCAAATATTCAAATCAACCACCAGCTGGAGAAGGAGCTGACCTATGAGAACTTCGTGGAGTGGACTCAACCGACCAGGATGGACGTTGTCGAGGTCCAGGTGAAGATGCCAAGGTTCAAGATGGAGGAGGAGTACGGACTGAAAGAAGTCCTGGTCAGCATGGGGATGGTCGATGCCTTCAGTGCCTCACTGAGCGACTTCACTGGTAGGACACTTGACTTGTTCCAAACTTGAAACAAATCTTATTCTTACTTGTATGAATGTGATTTTTATTTTTGTTCTATATCAGTGGTGTTTGACTGGTGGGCCCACAATGGGTGTGACAGGGGGGCTGGAGCAGGAGCAGATGGATGGAGTGTTTTGGTGACCCACCTCAAATATATCATGAGATATGTAGAAAACATAAAAGGTGGGACAGAAGCTTCGACACACATTTAAAAAAAAAATAAATAATGAGACAATTTCAATTGACATTTTCAATGTCAATTGAAAATTAACCAGAACAAAGTTACAACAAAATCAGTGTCTTTGAAGCCCCACGGTATTTAGCTCTTTATTGAAATGACTCTGAAAACACTGAAAAACAGATGAAATACAGCTTTTATTTGATGACTTATACGATATGTATATATATATATATGTCTATATATATATATATATATATATATATATATATATATGTATATATATATACACATGTAGAGAGAGAGAGAGAGAGTGCGAGAGAGAGAGAGAGATGTGTGTGTATCTACACATATACTGTAGATATATAAAGAGGAAAAGGCCAAGTGAGGAGAAATAAGAACCCACAACTTGTATGAAAAAATAAGCACCTGTGGCAACCAGAAAACTAGGTCCGACAAGGCCACCCCAGGAATTGCACCTGGAGAATTAAGTTGACCTCTGCTAGATTAATTACAAAACAAAGGGAGGCACACAAGTTTATTTTTTTTTTTACCAACGAAGCTTAGAGACGTGGTTCCATGCAACAACAAAAAAAATCTTTATTACAGCACTCAAATCATTTCACGATAAAATATACCATAGGGGAACAAGGGAAGAATATTCAACATAAAACCAATTAACAGACAATCACATCAATTTGACAATAACAACAGCAACAATAAACATGACAACCATAAGCAAAAAAAAAAAAAAAATGAAATAAAATAAATCCCTCAATCCCACAGTTCAGAATAAAAGAGAAACTAAACCTGGCTAACACGGGTGCCTCTGAGAGGTAGCTATGCCCAAACGACCCAACGTGGACAGCGGCTGCAGCGCCCGAGCGTGCCACAGCAGGAGGAAGCGGAGGGGGCAGCACAGTCACACCGATCCCAGCGTCCACCACAAAGCCTTCCATGTAGTTGGACCGTATGCGAGGTTTCAGAGCGATTTCAGCCTCGCAAAGCAGCACCCCTGCCGGCCCTATAATGCCACACAACGTTTAACAAATAATACCAGGAGTCCTACTACTAACTTTATCTCAAAGCACAGTCACTCCATAATGACATGGTTGTTTTTTTGGTCAGACCATTTAAGTGAATTTGGATCGTTGTGTGTCGCAGCACAGTGGTTGAGACTCACTGGTTTAGATTATAATGCAACACATTTGTCAAATATATCTCCCTTTTTGCCTCCTCTCTGACAGGCATGTCTCCAGTCCACGGCCTGTTTATTTCAAATGTGGTCCACAAGGCAATTGTCGAGGTCAATGAGAAGGGAACAGAAGCTGCTGCTGCAACTGGTGTGATCATCAAACAACAGATGTACATACCTCCAAAAAAGTTCACTGCAGACCACCCCTTCCTGTTGTTCATTCAACACAACCCCTCCAGGAGCATTCTCTTTGCTGGCAGATGCTGCAACCCAGAGTGAGATCTGCAGCTCTGTGGGTGATTTTAATCTGTACGCTACGCCTCTTTCAGCATTGTTTTTTTTTGTTTGTTTGTTTGTTTTTTCCTTAGCGGCAGCCGGTCATTTTTTTCGCGAAATAAATACGAAACGATAGAACAAATAAAAAAAATGCTTTGAAGGCTTGTGAACGAGCCGAGGACGTGCAGACAACGCAGCGTTTGTTTACAACACAGGCAGAAGTACAGCTTCTTCTTCTTCCACTACTCTTTCCAGAAAATGAGCAACTCCGCGCATGCCCAAATGATTCATTCTGAATAAACACTTTTCTGGCAAACAACAATAAAGACATGAATTGCCCTGATTGAAAACTCATTTACTGATGCTTGACTCAATAAACTCAGTGTGTGTGCGCGTGTGTTTGTGTATATATGTATACTTTATTAGCTTAATAATAAGTGATAGGGCTTGCTGTCTTAGTCTAATAATTTTAATCAACGTTGGATAACATTGTACTCATGGGCGTGGTAGTGGGGGGGAAAATGGACCTGAGTACCCAGGGCCCCAGCAGGGAGAGGGGCCCATGAAAATCCAGAATTTCTTTTTGTGTGTGTGTGTGTGAGGTTTTTGTTTCAAATGAATTGGGCCCTTCAATTAATTGGTGTTATAAATTATTTCAAATGTATTGATAACATCAACTGAGAGAATGAACAGTCCTCCAACCATTTTGGACATTCTGGGACCGTCGACAGCATCAGTGAGCCCAGATTGAATGACTACTTGAGTGCGAGACATCATGCTGCCCAAAAAACACAAGTTGGGGTGCCAAAAGAGGAAAGAAGAGTTGTTGGTATATATATATATGTATATATATATATATATGTATATATATATATATATATATATATATATATATATATATATATATATATATATATATACATATATATATATATATATATATATATATATATATATATATATGTATATGTATATATATATATATATATATACATATATATATATATATATATATATATATATATATTAGAGCTGTCAGTCGATTAAAAAAAAATTTATCCGATTAATCGCATGGTTTTCCATAGTTAACTCACGATTAATCGCAATTCTTTTCCCATTTTTTTTTAAATAATCATATCAACATGGGAGTAGGCAAATACTTGCTTTCTGCAAATGCAGCATGTTTATTCGTGTTGGAGCAATGACAAGTACTACTAACAAAACAAAAGATGCACAGGTTTGTGTCATTCAGTTGTGTGTGTGTGTGTGTGTGTATTTGTTTAATCTCTCTCGCACTCTGATACAATGTACTGACAAATATAACATACAAATATGAAATTAGTTTATTTTGAAAATTCACCGGATTTTCTTGTTTGTTTTTTGTTTTTTTGAGCGACTTCCTCCACAATTGACGAGGATCGCTCGCGGCTCGCGCACAAAATAGAGCAGGCGCCGAAACGACAACTGCATGGCGCGAGCCGCACGCCTGTTCGCGTCTAGTGTGAACCACCACATTGATTAACGTGGGCGCTGAATGGAAGCCCTCGGCACTTCGCTTCCACGTCCAGTGAACTGACGTTAAATGCATGGCACGATCCGCGAGGGAAGCCACACGCCTGTTCGCGCCTGGTTTGAACTACATTGATTAACATGGTAGCCGAATGGAAGCGCTCGTTACAGTAAATGCATATCACTTTTGTCCTCTCAAGACTGCCATCTGGCACTGCGGTCAAGCCAGCCAACAGTTCGGCAAAAGCGTTCGAGCGAGCAGACACTCGCTTTCTGCTTATAATAATAATAATAAACTTTTATTTGTACAGCGCTAAATCACAACCATAGGCGTCTCAAAGCTCTTTATACAATCAGAGAGAACCAACCGGGCCCCCGGAGCAAGCAAGATGCGACAGTGGCTGGGAAAAACTCCCCTGTGGGAAGAAACCTAGGGCAGAACCAGACTCCAGAGGGCCATCATCTGCCTATGAGTAGTTGGGGTGAAGTAGAAAGATAGAGGAGAGACAGAGAAAGAGAGAAAGGAGCAGAGTGAGCCAGGGTGGCAGACAGGACAGAGTGAAAAACAGATACACCAACCAGGCAAAACGGATATAAACACAAAGAATAGGAAATAATTCAAGGCTGCTGTCCATGTGAAGTGTAAGTGTCCATGCTTTGGAAGGCAAGAGCCTAGCTCGATGGACAATCTGCTGATAGGACAAGTCCAGGTCTTAAGCGTGGTGGTGGGATGAAGCGATGACAGCAAGACCCCCAGGACAGCACAATCCAGCTCCTGGCGCAGTGGTCATCACCTGCCGGGGACACAGAGACTGCGGCAGTATCATGCATATCGAGCATACTGTACAAAGTATAATGAGAGCTTGGACAGAGTGGATAGAGTATAAGATTGATTGGGTGAGGAGAGTGATAAAGGCTCCGCCTGCACAGAGCAACGATCCCTGTAACGGGAGCGAAAGATCTCCCTCCATGGCGTAAGCCTACAGCAGCTTAACTGACAGTGGATGGAGTCTAACTATAAGCTTTAAGAAAAAGGAAAGTCTTAAGTCTACTCCTAAATAAACTAACTGTGTCTGCCCCCCTCACCGAGGCTGGAAGATGGTTCCAAAATAGAGGTGCCAGGAAACTGAAACACCTACCTCCTGATCTAACTCTAGAAATTTTTGGGATAACTAAAAGACCTGAATCCTCAGAGCGAAGGGCTCTTGGAGGATGATAAAGTTCAATGAGTTCCCTAATATAAGAAGGAGCCTGAGAATGAAGAGCTTTGTAAGTTAAAACTAGAATCTTAAATTCAATTCTAAATTTGACAGGCAGCCAATGCAAGGAAGCTAAAATTGGAGTAATATGCTGCCTCCTTCTAGTTCCGGTTAACAATCGTGCCGCAGAGTTTTGGATTAACTGTAATGTCCTAAGGGATGAATTTGGGCATCCTGCTAGTACCGAGTTACAGTAATCTAGCCTAGACGTTGTGGTGAATTCTTCTGGTGGATTCAGGTGATGTAGATGTTGAAGGAGTCTTCACTGACACAGACTTAGTTGGATAAAAACTGGTTTATTTCAAAGAAGTCAAGAGTCAGACAGGCACCATGGAAAGCCTGTGGAGGTCTCTGGGCCAGATGTGAGCAACTCCAATGATGCTTTGTTCGCATCACCTTTTATGCCTCCCAACAAGAAGAGGAGGAAGATCCAGGATATGGGGGGGATGTATGCATTCATAGTTACACCCCTAATGACCATCTGGTTTCAATCAAATAACAGTGGTAATAACAAAAACCATACATGGACAATAATTCCCCTTTTTGGGAGGAAGGCAGCAGCGGGTTCAGATTGAGTTCACATTCTGCCATATATCAAATGGTGTCATATGCATAGGAAGGCAGCAGCAGTTTCAGATACTACATATTTCCCCCCTTCGAGACTTCATAAAGTCTGGAAACAAACAGAAGATACCCACACATGATATATGTATAGCAAAGGATGTAAGTACAAATACAAAGTACAAACTTGATGAGGTAATTGTCACCTCATATATCATAATGATTATGAGCAACACTGTAAATTTGTAGAGTGTGAGAGCGAAAAACCTATCGGACAGCTATCTTTCAATCAAAGCCATCAAAACCTTCTAGATAGGAAAATTCTCTCACGGCCCCTCTGTCCTAGGCGACCACCTTACGGCCCTCCAAATCAATTCTGTAGAGAAAACCGCATTCAGGGAAAAGTTTGGCAAACACACACATGAGAAACTCAAAAACAAAATCAAAAACATCCAGGGCTTGGCTGGTCATCCCATCGGACCTACACCGTGGACCTTTCCCTGCCTAACACCCCTGTCCCTGTTCACCAAAACAAAGAAAAAGAGATTGAGTTCCCATAAGCATCTGCCTACTGATAAAATCCCCCAAATAACTTTATTCTCAAAAAAATAAATGTTGTGTTGCAATTCAGATTAATTCGGTTAATACAAATAAACACAGTGGTTAATACACAGTGGTTTCGTCGAGTTCTGTTGTTCACAGTCCCCTGATGCAGGATCTTCACATGTTCTGCATCCTCATTCAGGGTCCTCCAGTGTTCATCAGCTTATTTGAGTTTCTGAGTCCATTCTGAACATAGTTGACACCCCCACGTAGGCTCCCCAACTATTGTCCTGAAACAGAGAAAATATCTGCCAGTATCTTTTGTATACAGAACATCACAAATGTACTTCCATTACAAGAGATACATCAAACATCAAACATGAGTACACATACTATTTCCCCCCTTGGGCACTCGCCCACAAGGAAGAGAATAGAAACACAAAGTCATAAGTATCGTTGGCACAAAAACATGTAGGAACTCTCCCAGTTTTCACCCCAATAGAATCAGGTACCGCTGCTAAAAGATCATCCTGTTGATCCAATAGATTAATGTATGGCAGCCCTCTGTAAGGATCGCAAATACCGGTGTTCTCATCCATCGACACATTTCTCGATCTCAGGTCCATACCCCTTTGGAGATGGAAAAGCCAGGTCAACAAAGAAAATTGACACTCGTAAGGCAACGGCTCTGCTATTGCCTCTAGAATGGAAGGCCAAGTGCTTGGTGAAGGCACTCTTACGATGCATGGGCCCTTTCACGGATGCTTGTGATCTTACTGCATGAGTCAGCTGTTGAAACCACAAATTTTTCGCCGCGAATAGATCCGAAATCTCCAAGACAGATGAATCGAATCCAAACGCTGTCCATCTGTGATTACGTCTCGCCTTGGCACGCGAAGTTTTGTGTTTGTGATCACGTCCCGCCTTGGCACGCGAAGTTTTGTGTCGCCCTTCTGAATCCCGTAAGGCTACTCCCAGGTCAATTTGCTTCGGAATAGATTCGGTCGTAACAACTGTAGTTGTCACAGTCGTAGGTTGAACCACACTGTCATCTTTTGGAGACAGAGTCGTCTCCGCCCGTCGCGTTGTCATCGTCGGAATAGTAACAGCTTGTAACGTGACATGAGTACTTAAAGATGTAGTCAACAGCGTCATAGTCTGCTGAGTAGTAATTAGTGAAGTTGTGGTCTGTAAAGTTGAACATTGGTTTGATTGGATTGCATCGATGACACCTGACCAGGTTGACCTGTCATGACCACTGCTTGTGTTTTCTCTTTGCGTTTATTATCGCCTAGCAGCAACTGATTGAGTTTTCTGAGAGTCTCCTGCTCTTGAGTTTTCAGGTCAGACTCCTTCTTACGAAAAAGTTCAACTTGATGGGCAATGTGATCAATGTACACACTTTTGACCATGCCGCCGAGACCAACCACCTCTGCTAATTTACTGCGTACTGCCAGTGGCAGTCCCTGTTGGATTTTAGTCCGCACAATAGATTGTTCCATTTGATTAGCGTCGGGGTCATTGCCGGTAACGTTTCTCCAAGATTGGAGAGCTCTTGGCACATAAGCTCTGGGATTCTCATGATCTCCCAACGGCTCTATTAGAATGTTATCAGGGTGTACGTTTGTTGGGAATGCATCACGCAACGCACTCCAAAATTGACCTCTATATGCAGCAAATAATTCAGCATCATTTACCACTGTACCTATGAAGCGAAGCATCCTAGCCTTCTGCAAAAGTTCCTCCATAGCAGGGACACCAATGAGACTAGCTAGATAGCTTGATGTCACCCACTGCAGACTGTGTGCCTACCATGAGCTCCTCTAATTTTGAAATCCAAGGATGTGCCCCATCCTGGAGAATCGGTAGCTTCTCCAATATGTCTGACATGTCCGAATTTTGCCAAGGTTTATATTCAAAGTTTTGTCCGCGAACGACCACTGGGCACATTTTAGCAGATGCTTCTATTTTTCTTGAACGCAAGGCATAGCCTGATTGTTCCCTATGGAAAGATTTTTCTATTGACTCTAAGTCTCTCAATTGCCTTTCCAGTTTTCTACAGACCTCTGGAGTTTTGGCCTCACAGATGTCTGAACGACATTGCACTATTTTCTTTTCAAGTGTCCTGAGTGTGTGATCAAAGTCGGGATCATCTTCACTGTCAGATTCTGAACTCTCATCAGAGGGATCTCGATTTATTTTCTTCGCTTTCCAGAGTTTAGATCCTAGTTTTTCCGCTCTGGCCAGCATCTTTTTAATGGCAGGATCGTAGCCACCAATGGCCTCTCCCGAGTCACTGTCACTATTATCCAGCTCCAACTTTCTCATTTTACCCTCTAGCTTCCCCACTGCTGTATTTTTAGTTTTCGTGGAAGGATACATTTTCACCGTTGTTTTTGCTTTCCCCGTCTCGAGTATTTCGTCCCGGTCATCTTTAATACTGTAATTACCTTTTTGCTTGATTACTGGAAGCTGTGGATAAATGTCAGCGTACTCCGCTTCCTGATAAGATGGCGGATTTTTCACAGGAGCAGTATGCGAGAAAGGAGTATTGATTTTTTCCAGTAGTGTCGCTGTTGACTCTGTGGCTTTGGCGATTACTTCCATAGCCACTTTATCTTTCCCTTCAGCCGCAGCTCTCAACTTTTGTCCCTCATCCTCAAAAAGCTGCAACATTGCGAGTTCAATTTGTCTCTTCTCAGCACGTGATCTACCTTTTTTACCTTTCTTCTCTTTAGCTTTGTATGCGGTAATGAGCACGCTCATTGTTTTGATCACATCCGAATTGAAAGTACCTTCAACTGGCCAGGGTCTCTCAATATCTGGCCAACGCTTGTTCCACTTCTTAGAGGCTTCTGGTAAACCTTTAACAAGAGGATTATTTTTCTGCATCACCTCAAGTGGTGTTATGGGTTTAGCAACGACCTCCGTCATTTTCGTCTTTCGCGGGGTTTATCTACTGTAAAAAAAAGGAACTGAAAGGTTTCCGATATGGGCTCTCAATCTAAAAAAATAAACTCAGTTATGAATTCTAAAAAATTGACCCTTAATTTTCAAAAACAGAGATAACAAAGGTAAAGCAAGATGATATGCACCGAGCTAGAAAAAGACAAAAGATTCAAAAATGACCTGTAAAAAATCAGTGTATGCAAGAATAGTTCGGAATGTGTATAAACGTATTTTATGTCCTTCCGAACCTGTTCAAAAGAAGGCCACAAGAGAACAAGCGTAAATTCCAAACCATAAAAAATACATGTATATATAAATTTCACTCGTCTTAAATGCAAGACCTCTATGCCGTCACCAACAGGGCAACTCGTCCTCCTGTCTGCCTCCAAAGGATCCAGGTTCAGATGAATCACAAATACAGAAAAGGAAAAGAGAAAAAATTAGATAATAAATAAACTGGTGAAATTCTCTAAAGAAAACACAAAGCTTATTTACTTTTTATTATTAATTACTGAGTAATCATTATTTTAGTTTATAGAGTTATAAACAATTATTATCAAATTATAAACAGCCATCAACAAAAGTTAATAAACCGCTCTATTATAGCCAAACCGCTCTATCATATCAGACCTACTCCCCCCTTTTTTTTTTTTTTTTTTTATCTGAAAAACTGTGAGGAGGGGGTGAGGAAAAAGAATAACCCCCACTTGTAGGAGGAGCGAACAAGCCCCGCCCCTCGAGGCAGGGAAGAACTTCCAGTCCACACTTGACCACCGAAGGTGAAACACCCCACTCAGCTCCTTGGGAGCCAGGCACACCAACCCCTGACTGACCACACAAAGAAAGACCACGCCCTAGTCCAAAAAACCTCCAAGGCCAAAATAACCCAAAATGAACTAAAAGAAAATGCACACAATCCTTATGAGAAAAGAAAAAAACCCACAAAATCACCCAATCCTGAAACAAACAAAAAGAAAATTCTTTATTTCCACACGTTTCTTTATCTAGCCCCCCTTGCACGCACTCACAGCCAGCACATTCAACGCATATGTGTGTTGGTGCAACAGAAAGTCACTGATGAGGCTCCTCTCTTCACCACCTCAACAGAGACCTCCAAAAATGTTACCTAAGCAAAAAGTCCTCATTTGGGCTCATAGAAATTAACTTCAAGATATTCTAAAAAGTCCTCATTTGGGCTCATAGAAATTAACTTCAAAATATTCTAATAAACAATAAAACGTTCTAGCTGGGGCTCATAAGTTAACTAGGTGTTGAAAGACATATGTCCCTCTAAACACCTTATTTTCAGTCTATGCAAAAGTCCCCAGGAGGCTCATAAACTTAACAATGAGGGAATCAGCTCAACCTCTCCACATACACCACTATATTTCTAATATCAGCTCTAACACAGGTGATGTAAAACTTCAAACTTCCAACTTCTCCACACACAAAGAACATCAAGACAGACACACAGAGAACAAAAATCCCAGTCACTCCTCCTCTCATACACACACACACACACGCACATCCCCTCAAAAGAAAAACACAGACAACGGTACCCGACAGAAATAACACAATCACACACTCCTAACCGGCATATCAACTACGGCCGCAAAGAAAAAGACTACAGCATAAAAATTATGCAAACTAAATTTGTGCTACCTTGAAGTGTGGATATCAGATCAAACGGCATCAAACATCACTCGTCAGCATATGCCAGAGAGGTCATTTACAACCTGATATTTAACCCACAGTTCCAGCTGCCCGAAAGCTGCTGACCAGAATATCCCTAACGGACATCCAGGATTTCACGGCCACGTATGCTAGACGGCCTCCCAGAGGGCTTAGGTCAAATCCCGCGGCAGCTTGAGCGAACGTCCCAGACGCTCAAAACACGTGCACAAATAAAACACTTCACTAAACAGTGAACTTCTTGGGGGAGCCGTAAAATAACAAACTTCACTAAAGAGCGAACGTCCTGGAGGAGACTTAAAACAACAAACTTCACTAAAAAGCGAACATCCTGGCCACCAATCCAACCTACACGTCACTGAAAAGCGACTTTCCAGGGGAACTCCACCAAACCAACCTACACTTCGCACGCCGGCGACTTTCCAGGGGAACTAAAACAAAAATCTTCGCATATCAGCGAACTTCCCAAGGTATCCTAAAACATTTAAAATAATAAAAAAAGAATTTTGACAAAGGGTCCTACAACATCAACACCCAAATCCACACCAACCCAAATGATCTTTATACAGTGTGACCAGACGACAGCCAGCCAAAGGCCTAACTGAACCAGTTAGGCCTAACACTCCTAAGATAAAAGGAACATTGCGCATTATTACCTTTTGTCGACAAGGAGAAGCAGCCAGGCCAAGGAAGCAGATGGCGACAGCGTCAGCAGCCACAGCAGATCCTGTTCGTGACGCCAAATTTGTGGTGAATTCTTCTGGTGGATTCAGGTGATGTAGATGTTGAAGGAGTCTTCACTGACACAGACTTAGTTGGATGAAAACTGGTTTATTTCAAAGAAGTCAAGAGTCAGACAGGCACCATGGAAAGCCTGTGGAGGTCTCTGGGCCAGATGTGAGCAACTCCAATGATGCTTTGTTCGCATCACCTTTTATGCCTCCCAACAAGAAGAGGAGGAAGATCCAGGATATGGGGGGGATGTATGCATTCATAGTTACCCCCTAATGACCATCTGGTTTCAATCAAATAACAGTGGTAATAACAAAACCATACATGGACAATAATTCCCCTTTTTGGGAGGAAGGCAGCAGCGGGTTCAGATTGAGTTCACATTCTGCCATATATCAAATGGTGTCATATGCATAGGAAGGCAGCAGCAGTTTCAGATACTACAACGTAACAAAAGCATGGATTATTTTTTCCGCATCTTTGAAGGACAAAAAACTTTGAATTTTGGCAATGTTTCTTAAGTGGAAGAAAGCTGACCTCCCTACATTCTGTATATGAGAATTAAAGGTCAGGTCCTGATCAAAAGTGACTCCTAGGTTCCGCACAGTAGAACTGGGTGTCGTACCAAATAGACCACTTTGTCCATCAAAGACTCTGTCCCTACTCTCTCGCGATCCAAATATAATGACCTCAGTTTTGTCGGTATTAAGCAACAGGAAATTCTGTGTCATCCAAGTTCTGACATCACGAAGACAAGATTCCAATTTGGCCAACTGATGAGCCTTGTTTGCCTTAAAAGAAAAGTACAACTGTGTGTCATCTGCGTAAGAATGGAAACTGATGCTATGCTTTCTGATGATGTCACCAAGAGGTGACATGTAGATGTTGAAGAGGAGTGGCCCAAGTACAGATCCTTGCGGGACACCATGACTAACCCTCCTACGTTCTGACGAATGATTATGAACATGAACAAACTGAAAACGGTCAGACAAGTAAGATCCAAACCAGTCCAAGGCGCGATCCTTGATGCCGATAGTATCTTCTAATCTCCTAAGAAGAATGCTGTGGTCAACTGTATCAAATGCTGCACTGAGATCTAGGAGGACCAGAACAGAGAGAAGACCTTTGTCAGATGCACACAAGAGGTCATTACTTACCTTAAGCAATGCAGTTTCAGTGCTGTGACCAACTCTGAAGCCAGACTGAAAAGCCTCAAGTAGATTGTTGTCGTTCAAGAAGTCCACAAGCTGCCTAGCAACAACTTTTTCTAAGATCTTGGAGAGAAACGGAAGGTTTGAGATTGGCCTATAATTTGAAAGCACACTCAAGTCCAAATTGGGTTTTTTGATCAGAGGCTTAATTACAGCCACCTTGAAAGCATGAGGGACAAAACCTGTTGATAGAGAATGATTAATAATTCTAAGAATGACACAATGAAGCAATGGGGAAACCTCCTTGAGAAGCCTGGTTGGAATTGGGTCCAGAAGACTGGTGGTCGACTTAGCAGAGGAGACAAGAGAATCAAGTTCCGAGAGTCCAACTTGCTGAAAACTCCCGAAATACACACTGGGGTTGCCATGTTGAGAAAGATCTGCCATGTGACCTGTGGAAGACAAAGAAGACAAAGAAGACGAGGAATTCCCAATCTCAGTTCTGATACCTTCTACTTTTTGCTGGAAGAAGTTCAGGAAATCATTGCTTGACAGGCCAGTAGGGACGCATGGCTCAACACAATGATGGCTCCTCGTCAGCTTAGCAACTGTACTAAATAAAAACTTTGGGTTGTTCTTGTTAGAGTCAATAAGAGCAGAAAAGTAGGAAGTTCTACTGATACGCAGGGCCTTTTTATAGGACCTAAAGCAATCCTGCCAAGTCTTGAAGGATGAAGCTGAAGCTGTTTTTGACGAACGCCAAGTTCTCTCAAGCCTTCGCAAATTTTGTTTTAATTTGCGAGTAGAGGAAGTAAACCAAGGGGCTGATCGATCCTGCCTTTTCATACTTACCTTATAAGGGGCAAGATCATCCAATGTTGATTTCAGAATACAAGAAAAGCAATCTGTCAAGGAGTCTAGATCAAGATCAGTCAAGTGGGTGGGGGGAGAGGCCGGAAGCATGTCAAGAGGTACAAGGGCATCAAGCAGATCAGGAAGCCTCTCCTTAAATTCAGCAACAACAGAGTCCGAAATGTTTCTACTCATTATAGACCTTGCTTGGGGAATGTGATCCGCTACAATAAAGCCGAAAGTGATCAGAAAGTGGTCAGACAAAATGTCGTTTCGGGGAAAGATTGTCAGCTGCTCTACACCAAGTCCAAAAGTGAGCACAAGATCCAAAGTATGACTATGCTTATGAGTGGGTACATTCACAACTTGAAGGAAGCCTAAGGAGTCGAGGATAGATTTGAAATGAGAACTCACAATGTCGACATGAATATTAAAATCTCCAATCACTATGATCTTGTCTTTAGTCAATGCTAAAGTAGACAAAAACTCTGAAAATTCATCTAAGAAAGAAGAATATGGACCGGGGGGACGGTAGACAACAATGAATTCAACGGAATCCGCCTGCCTATCAGGTGACAACGAAATAGACATCGTTAAACTCTCAAATGAACTATAAATAGATTGAGCCTTGAGATTGACTAACAAATTGGAATTATAAATAGCTGCAACGCCACCTCCTCGACCACTATCACGAGCCTTATGAGTATTAATATGACTAGGAGGAGTGGCTTCATTAAGACTAAAATATTCATCTTGACGTAGCCATGTCTCTGTGAGGCCGAAAATATCAACACTATGTTCACTAATCAAATTATTAACTAAAACTGCCTTGGAATTTAGAGACCTAATGTTAAGAAGGCCACATTTCACCATTTTGTTTGTGGGAGACCCTGGAGCCACCTCCGACCGGGCCCCCTTATTTCTACAATCTATTCGAACTAGGTTACTATGATCTATTGGAGATTTGCACAGTATAAGAGGTTTGGAGGTGCGAGGGACCGACACAACTTCTATTGGAAAAGACTGGCAGGGCTTCGGGGACTTACTAACGGCAGGGGACGGCAGTGAGAGAAGCCCAGAGTAGCGTATAGGACTACAACTCTGTTGCCTGGTCTCCACCCTGGAGCGTCAGTGAGTGGAAGCTAAAATTTTAACTATATTGCTAGATAAGAGAGCTGCACCTTCCCGGGTGGGATGAATGCCATCCCTCCTAACAAGACCAGGCTTGCCCCAGAAAGGCTTCCAGTTATCTACAGTGCACACTCCTGATAGAAAACGATCGTCCCGCGTCTGCCACGTCAAAATGTTGAAAAGTTACGCCCGGTTCACACTGGACGTGGAAGCGCCGCGAAGCGCCGAGCGCTTCCATTCAGCGCCCATGTTAATCAATCAGTGCGTTTACATGCAGAGCTTAATCGGACTAAGCAATAATTCTGTTTTCTCGTCCAATCGGAGTTCTCACCTTGGTCCCCGTATCCATGCAGATGAGAAATTTGAATTATTGACGGGAACATGTCCTCCTCCCAACACTAGGGGGTGGAGTGAGTCTTTTCAGCCGGTCAGCTGCTTTCGGTTGACATATTAAATCTATTATGATATGGAACGATAGTTCATAATGTACGTGTTACTTGCTTTGCAGATAAGGTGTACCTTATTTCTTGTGCTCCTGGTTATTTTAAAAGGCAGACAAGAAGGTTGTTTGCTGTTGGAGGGCTACAACAACACTTCGATGCTACGCTTTGTGCCGTTGCTACGGACCCCAAACTCTCGTTCTTGTTGGATTCGGGTTCGGAGCAGACTGGTGGGAGAGTTTGTGTACAGGTTTTGCAAAGGAACGGTGTCTTCAGTTATACACACGCTCATTAAAGTGCGGACCGTGGAGGAAGCTGGTGCCGCTGCACGCCGTTTCCAGCAGAATAACAGCGAAATTACCAAAATAAAAACAAATCAGGAAAACATCTCTTTGCTGTGCTTTTATTTACAAAGTTAAAATTCTTCTAACTTATAAAAAATGTGAACGAAAAGGTAGAAATATAAATACGAAGGAATACGTATTTGTTCAGGGCTGCGCAAAGCCGGAGCCCTGCATTTGCTACGCTACCCTTTTAAAAAAGGTCTCTGTTGTGTGTTATTTTAATATGTCCATCTCTTTTAGAAGAGAAAGCATCGCCCCGGTCTCATCCTCTCTCCAAATGTCAACATTCTTATTCGCGTTTGCCAGGTTGTTTCGCGCCGTCTGTTTTGTTAGACGACGTAGTTGTGCGGTCATGAGTCGCGAGAGCGAGGCGTGGCGCATGCGCACTCGCATTGTCCAGTTAATAGTCCGATTAAGGTGTATACATGGCAGAGAAATTCGAATTCCAATCGCATTATCTGGGTGTCTCAATCGGAGTTCTCCGATTCCAATCGGAGTTCTCAAACTCCAATCATAATCGGAGTAAGGTGTTTACATGCACATTAGTTCTCCGATCACAATCAGACTAAGGCAATAATTCGATTTTCTCTAGTGCCATGTAAACGCACTGAATGTAGTGGTTCAGACCAGACGCGAACAGGCGCGCGGCTCGTGCCATTCATTTCAATGGAAGCGGAAGCGCCACGAAGCGGAGCGCCGACGGATTTCGCGAGCGAGGCTCCAACTGGTTCACACCAGACGCGAACAGCTCTGCGACGGTCGACAAGCGCTTCTGCTCAGCTACAGTCTTTTTTTCCCCCCCTTCTTTTTTTTTCTTTAAAAAAAAATAAATAAAAAAAATCATTTTCATCATCGCCCCCCCTCGCCCCGTAGCCAGCCCGCTCCGTAGCTTACTTTTGTGTGTGTGTGTGTGTGTGTGTGTGTGTGTGTGTGTGTGTGTGTGTGTGTGTAAATAAATAGAAACTCGCACTCAGGTGTCCATCTCAAGACAAGACCTCTTTCATAATGCTCATTGACCGGCATCTCTAGGATCAAACAGACGTATTTTGATCAAGTCTTCCTCTGTGTGTGTGTGTGTGTGTAAATAAATAGAAACTCGCACTCAGGTGTCCATCTCAAGACAAGACCTCTTTCATAATGCTCATTGACCGGCATCTCTAGGATCAAACAGACGTATTTTGCTCAAGTCTTCCTCTGTGTGTGTGTGTGTGTGTGTGTGTGTGTGTGTGTGTGTGTGTGTGTGTGTGTGTGTGTGTGTGTTTAATCTCTCTCGCACTCTGATACAATGTACTGACAAATATAACATACAAATATGATATATGATCGAATTTGTCATTCGGTTTTTATTTTGAAATTAGTTTATTTTGAAAATTCACCGGATTTTCTCGTTTTTATTGAGCGACTTCCTGTACTATTGACGAGGATCGCTCGCGGCTCGCGCACGAAATAGAGCAGACGCTGAAACAACAAATGCATGCCGCGAGCCGCGCAACCACCACATTGATTAACGTGGGCGCCGAATGGAAGCGCTCGGCGGCGCTTCGCTTCCACGTCCAGTGAACTGACGTTAAATGCATGGCGCGATCCGCGAGGGGAGCTGCGCGCCTGTTCGCGTCTGGTGTGAACTACTACATTGATTAACATGGGCGCCGAATGGAAGCGCTCGGTGCTTCGTGGCGCTTCCGCGTCCAGTGTGAACCGGGCGTTACGTTGCTCGGAAAAATGTGTCGCCTGAGCCTCCGCCCCCTCCGTGTCCATTGGCGGAGGGAGGGCTCATTGGAAAAAAAACAAAAACAAATCGGTGTTCCTTCGGCGCGCCTGGGAAACTCTGAAATTATGAATAACTTAAGCTCGTTTTTGTCCCATTTGCCTGCATCAGCCCGTCATGATATTATTAAATTAATTGAGAGCCACCCACTATTGTTTTCTGACCACCCCCGCCGTACGTCAGTTTTGCACCATGACATAGAAGTAGAGGGACATGCCACAACTAAGCAAGCACGCACACAGAGTCAACTCTGGGAAGTTAAGAAAGAAGCTTTGGCTCTCCTTCTGACAATGCCCATCTTGATGTTAATTTGGGGTCAGGTTTTTACAGATGATAATCCCCTCGTGGTCCTGGATAGGATGCGCAATCAAACCAGCCGTAGATGCGGTGGTCTCTGCTCCTGCATGACTTCAATCTCCAGATTTGCCACAGGAAGGGGTTGATAATGTGTTGGCAGATGCATTATCACGTGTACATGTGGACTAGCTGTGGAATACTTATTTCGGGGGAACTGAGGTTTTTCTTGTTTAGTTTTGTTTGTAGGTACGTTAATAGGGTTTAGTTCTTAAGGGAGGGGGTGTTATGACCCACAGGTGGGTCTAGGTGCCTCTATGTTTGTGTCTGTCTGTGTGTGAGAGATTGGATGACGCCTTGCAGGTGCGGTCCTGGATGTCGGCTGCTGATTGGACGCGCCACGGCTGAGAAGGAGGAGCAGTCGAGCCAGCCTGACGGTCATCCCTCCTCCGCTCCCAACTCTGCAGTTAGTCACTTCTGAAATGGTGTTAGAGCACGCTGCCGTAGGGGTGGGCTGCCATTTTCTTTGTCCCCTCTTTTCTCCTGTTTATTAAGTATGTAGGGAGGTTAGCCTTTCTGTATTTGGGTTCTCTTTCTTTCTTTAGTTAGTTCTTAAGGCGAGCTAGTTGGAGTTTGGTTTATTATTTTGGCCTGGGCCCACCCTGAAGCCTTTGCTGCCCACCGGTTAAGTTGTTTTGTTTATTTCATTTACTGATTAATAAAATGTTTTTTGTTGAAACTGCCAACTGCAGTGAAAAATTAATGAGGCTTGGGAGTGGGGGAAGGTGTCCCACACGTTGTGTCTCCGTCCCCCTCGACGGGACGTAACACAGAGTTTTCGCCGTGACAGCAGGTTGAGCTCCTACCGTGTTACAGGTGACGTCGTCACGTTAGCCTGTTCCATCCCTGCTAAATTCTTTAAAGAACTACCGTAAGTAAACTTTTAAATTATAATACACTCTACACTAATTGTAATTTCCTGCCCGTGGTTCTATATTGCAACAGTTGACGGCTCATATCAGCAGATAAGCAGCAACAATCTGGGCATTGCGGGTGATTCATAAATATGTCATTTCTTATTAATTAGCCCATAAGTGTTGTACACCAGTGTGGCACCAAATGCTTGTTGCTGACAGCAGTGAAGAAATGACACTCTAGTGGTTCTCCACATTAGTATGTATAAATAGAGTGATTCTCTATCATTACATCACAGGACGGCGGCACTCTGACAGATTCCATGAACCTGGACACTGATGATCCAGACTCCGGTCCAGATGACACAACAGGCCACAGTGGAAACGGGTCAGAGCATGGACTGGCTGCTGAAAGGATACAGGTAGGTGGCGCTGTCATCCCAAGTTGTGTGGTGTGGAGGATCAGGGCCAAAGTTCCAGATGCTCACAGATGTGACTGTGGATTCAGGAGGAGTGTTTGAAGGCTGGACTCCCAACAGTGATTGGCTGCTGAGGACCTCTCAATCACAATCAGGTTTTTTAGTGGCTGTGAGATTGAAAGTGAGTGAACATCATTAAATAAAGAGATCCTGCAGGGTCCCAATTTGACGAGTACACTGCTAGGTGTGCTTCTTCGTTTTCGCCAAGGCCCTGTAGCATTCATGACTGACATTGAGGGAACGTTTCATCAAGTAAGAGTTTCCAACCGGAATGTAAACTTCTTACGCTTCCTCTGGTGGCCAGATGGGGACATTACAAAGGACCTACAAGAGCACAGGATGCTGGTCCACATCTTTGGGGCAGTGTCATCCCCAAGCTGTGCTTCATTCGACGACAATCAGCATGACTTCCCAGCCGAGGTTATAAACACTGTTGGTCAAAATTTCTACGTGGATGATTGTCTAAAGGCCGTCAGCACGGTGGAACAAGCAATACATCTGTACCAGCAGCTTCTGGAGCATTGCTCTACCTCATCCATCGCACTCATTAGCGTCACATCCACTTGTAGTGCATCATTTCCGCCAGCAAGCTTCTCCCGTTAGACCTTCCCCGAGGTGGTTGGTGGGGTGACGAGCACCCAGCACGTGACCTCTACGATGAGGCTCTACCCACGGAAGTGCCATAGGAAGACACGGATTAAATAGTATGGCTTGTCCCCCAGAAGGCTGTATTATGGTGTACATAATATAAAACTTCGGCCCAGTTCTGCTTGTATTGCAATGGTTGGTGTTCCTGAAGTTTCATTTTTCGTCCCTTTTTCTTTTTTACATCCATGTTTGTGATGGAATAGTATTGTGAATCGCTAGCTCGCATTGCATGCTGGGAAACAGCGTCACTCAAGGAAGTTTTGGCTTCGCTGACACGGTCCTGAAGGGAAGTGGGTTTTAGTGCACTGGAACGGGATGAATGTGTTCAATCAAGCAGTACAAACCTGATTAATTGTCTTAATACTTCACTTCGAATGGCCATATTGTTTAGGATTAGAATTAGATGACAACTTGTTCACAATATTTGCAACTATTCAATTTGACCAGCAGGTGTCAGTAGAAGACGAAATTTCATGTTGACTATTTCCTAATGGAAGTGCTCTCTTTACGTTGGATTTTTCTCATAATTATTTGAAGTGTAGGCCTGTATCTGCACACAATTTGGAATTCGTCCCAGCGCCCTGATCTGTAAATTTGGACGGTGTAAAATGAAAATGGCCATCTGCAGCAGAATGAAAGTGAGATTGCATTGTCCAGGTAGGAGGACAGCAGTCAGTCATGTTTCACCTCCAGTCAACACGCAGTGGTTCACATGAAGGTCCAAGAGGCCTACAGACCTACACTGAGTCTGGACGTGGCAGTACAGTTGGATCATTGTCTTTGTTGTGTTGTTTGGTCATTGTGATTCAATGTAATGTGAGAGAAGGACGAGTGCAGTTATATTGGAGTGAGTTATTTAGAGTGTAATAGAAGTTATAATGCAGAGTCTTTTTTTATGAAATGTTCTATCACCTGGCATCCATCCATCCATCCATCCATCCATCCATCCATCCATCCATCCATCCATCCATCTTCTACTGCCGTATCCGGAGTCAGGTCTCGGGGGCAGCAGCCTCAGCAGAGACCCCCAGACTTCCCTGGACCCAGTCACCTCCTCCAGCTCCTCCAGTGGGACCCCAAGGCTTCCCAGTCCAGCCCAGAGACCTGGTCAGCACCACTGTGACTCCCTGAGTCCCTGCTGCTCAGGTGAGGCTTCAAAGATCTGGCTGCACCTGATTGGACGGTCGTGGAGGATCTCCTTGGTCTTCTTGGTCTCCAGCTGTTTGACCTCATGCTCTCTGTTGACCTCCTCACTCAGTCCCTCAGTGATGTAGAGCTCAGTGTAGATGCTGTTGAGGAGAGTTTGACTTCCTGCTTCTTCACCTTCAGTCACATGTTCACATCTCCTCTCCAGACTGATCTTCTGCTGCTGTAGAAGCTCCTGCAGACCACCAACCTCTGGAGCTGAGAGAAGGTTGGAGAAGAAAACATCAGTGTGACAGTGTGAGCATCATTTTCTGTCCACGACTTGAAGCTGAAAGCATCCAAACTCCATTTTTCAGCTGATGTGGTGAAGCTGCTGTTGTCTGACTGTTTGCTCTAAATGTCCTCCAATGGATCTTCTGACTGGAGGTCCTGACCACGGTTATAATAGTTAACGAAAACGAACAAAATAACAAAAACTTAAATTGAAAAAAACAATTGTCACGTTCCCAGGGGTTCGGATTTTGGTACCTGCCTCGTTGGGGTTCGAAGCGAGCAGAGCTGAGACCATAAGGGTGACGTAGCAACGTTCAGGACACTGATTGGCCAAAGGCAGTCTTTCACGAAAGACCAAAACCGCCATTTTTAAATGCCTCGCGTGTGGATTTTTACATTAACACGTATTAAAAACTGAAGAGCTTATGAAACTGTACCATGGGTGAACAAAGAACTACAGACGTTTCTGTTCTCTGTGGCCGAAGAAAAAGCACAATGCAGACAGTTGTGCAGAAAGTTTAGTGTTAGCTAAAATATCGGGCACACAGACGTACTTATTATGTATACATTTCTTTACATTGTAACAGGTCACTACAAGATCTGCAATCCATTACCTAGAATTGGTTTTCCTTAAACTGATGTACAGGATTACTAATCTGACTTTGATGGGCAAATTTGACAACAGAATACAATTATGAAGCACTAAAACACAGGACCACAAAACAATTAAATGCATGATGAAATAATGATATGCTTTGTTAAATGAAATAAAATGGCATTTTCAACTAAGTAATAAAATAGTCGGTGGTGCAGTGGTTAGCGCTGCCGCCTCACAGCAAGAAGGTCGTGGGTTCGATTCTGGGGCCCGGACCTGGGACCTTTCTGTGTGGAGTTTGCATGTTCTCCCTGTGTCTGCGTGGGTTCTCTCCGGGTTCTCCGGCTTCCTCCCACACTCCAAAAACATGCACGTGAGGTCAATTGAACGTTCTAAATTGTCCATAGGTGTGCATGTGAGTGTGAATGGTTGTTTGTCTCTATGTGGCCCTGCGATGAACTGGCGACTTGTCCAGGGTGTCACCCTGCCTTCACCCTAAGACAGCTGGGATAGGCTCCAGCAGACCCCCGTGACCCTGAATAGGAATAAGCGGGTGTAGAAGATGAATAAATGAAATCTTTATTGAATGAATGACACATTTTATTTCCCTCGTGGTTTATGTAATTATTATTTTTTGCTCCATAGCTTTCATGATTCAGCATTACATGTTAAGCGTGATGAATTGCATGAAAAGAGAGAGCACTCGCTGATAAATTAACATGGTGTGCTGTTTAATTCCATGAGGACGACAAAATATTTGCAAATTTGTGTGAGCTACACACATCGACAGGTGCAAGAGGTGCAAGAGAGGAACTTTCAGGGAGGAACTTTCAAGATTGTTGAGTTTTTATTTAAATTTTTTTTTTAGTTCTGATGAAATAAATAGACCAATCATTTCATTACTTTGTCTGCTTTCCAAAGAGGTTATTAATTAAAAAATATGTGTGGCAGTGCTGTTATGGTCCATAGAGAGTTGCTTCAAAGAATTATCATTTATTATTCAGTGGCACATTGCTCACTTGTTTAATACACAAATAATAGTATATTATTATAATAATACTATTTTATTAATATAATAATAATAATAATAATAATAATAATAATAATAATAATAATAATAATAATAATAATCATCATCATCATCATCATTATTATTTCTAAAATTTCCAAACAACAATCGTCAGTTGTTCCGTAAAAAATACATTGATTTCCATGTTGAATTTTGTACGGTTCGTGAGCGCGCACGTCTGTCAGTGATGGTCTCCACACTGACACAACTGCGCATGCTCTATTATCCCATCAATGCGGAAGTCAAAAAGTTTTTGGGAGCTATGCGCTGGGTGAGCAACTTCATTGAAAGCAATGGGACGCCATCTTGGACTCTGGGGGCTTGCCGCACTGTCACGCAGGTTGTGACGTAGCGGGTCGGCGACGCACAGGTATGACGTGAATGATTGACAGCTACCATTCGTTCCCGTTAGCGAGAGGATTAAAAACAAACAGACACCATAATGGCATGAAAAAGGAGTTATCCTAGCGGTGCGGAAAAACGGAAGGAAAAGAAAACTGATCAAGAAAAACTTGCAAAGGGGAAAGGTAAGTTATTTGTTTGTGATGTGGGCTGGAGAGGTGGAGGTGAAACGCTGTTGTCCCCCCCCCCAAGTTTGTTTATTTGTCCTGCTAGCCAGCTAGCTAGCTAGCGTCGGATAAATGTTAGCTGGCTGGCTAATATTTGTTCGTCATGAATCAGCGTTTTTGTTTGTTTTATGAAAGTTGATCATATCCTGCCATTGTTGGCCTATCCTGCCATGGGAATGACTGATTGACTCCACACCCGTTTATTCACATTCTAACAGGGAGGGAGGGAGGGAGGGCATGTTGTAGTTGTTGTTGTTGTCAGTCCCCTGTTATTGTTCAGTGGAAGTTGTCTCTCACATATTGGACTCTTAATGTTATTTTAGCCTTAACTTAGGATGAATATACTAAGCTTAGTTTGTATTTTGTAGACCCTTAATTAGAAATGTGCTACTGTTTTCGAATTCAAAGAAATATTTTATGGAAATACTTTATTTGGCATGGTGTTGACTATTTTAGACTGTTGTGGCAGTGGGTCATTTATCTTAGTTTTATTACTTTAACTAGTACAGTGTGTAAAGTAATGCCAAAAACTCTTAAAAATGACAGTTTTGTAATTGGGTAAAAGCTTTAAAGGGACACTGCAACCATAATGTTTAATTTAAAAACAAATGAATTTTTAATTTTCCTATATTACTGCAACATCACTGTAATAATAAAATAGGAAAATGCGCTTCTGATCTGTTTTGCTTGATAATCAAATGAGCTTTGTCTCTGCAGGAGCAATTCTAAAATATGTTGGCGCTCCAGACATTGAGCCAGAGGGATCTCCAGAACATCCTGACCAGGAAGCTCCAGGACCAACACGTTCCTCAGAACCTCCTTCTATCCAGGTGAATAATGTGTGTTATTCTTAGTAGCTGAGCTGATAAGTGTGGGACGAAACTAAGGCAATTAAGCATTATTTTGATTGTTGGTTTGCTTTTTAGTGTTGCACTTGTTGGTTTGTTGGATTTTCTTATTTAAAGTAAGCATTTTTTTTTTTATGAATACTCAATCTGTTGTATTTATTGAAAATATAGAGGATTCTTTTCCTAGTATTATAGTGTTTGTTTGTTTTTAAATCAGTTTAACTTGCCTGAGTTGCTCAACTGAAGATGTTTAATTTTACCTGTAGCCTGTTTTGCTCACGAGGTGTAATAGATTGTGGAATCTTAGTAGACCTTAGACTCACGCTGCTGAGAGTGGCAGAGATCAGCTCTGATGACCGTGGTGCTTGTAAATAAGGCAAATGCGCCATCTAGTGGGATGCAGCATGTTTATTCGTGTTGGAGCAATGACAAGTACTACTAACAAAACAAAAGATGCACAGGGTAAAAAAAATAATCATAAAGTCAAGCCCAACAAAGATAACAGATGGGCATAACTGTAACATTACATAGTAATGATTACTAGTACTACCAAAATTTCTCTATTTTACTTTTCATCTCGAACTTGAACTATTCATCCCCTTTTTTCAGCAGCCATTAAGACAAAAGGATGACACTTATGCATTGCATCAAACTGTGATGCACAAAATCAATTAAATTAAATCAAAACAATAAATAAAGTGTGCATTAAACAGGGGGCAGTGCAATACAGTACAGGACTCAACTGATATAGTGCAGTTAGGCAGTATAGCCTATAACAGCTGTTCAGCATCCATAGTAATCCACAGTCAGTGCCATAATCATCCAGTCAGTGTCATATTCATCCATAGTCAGTATAATATATATGATATCGCGCAGACCCTCGTCCTCCACCACATTAATTGGCCTGCAAGCCGTAGCCACACCCATTTAGCCCCCGCTGTTGAAAGTTGGCGTGTGGTGGACGCGGCCAGTGGTCTCCGTGCCACACCATCCAACGTGGTTTGCTTTACCTCAGAAGGGGGCGGAGGGCTCTCCGCGTCAGCTGTATGCTTCGCAGACAAGTGAAACGTAAGACTGCTCGTACTCCGGTGGAAACTAAATACAGCTTTACAGTAAATGCATATCACTTTTGTCCTGTCAAGACTGCCATCTGGCAGGGTTTTGAAGTGGAACTTTCCATTTACAATTGACGCCTTATCCATATTAGTCCTTCCTAGTGCTCATCTACGCTCAGTGTCTTTTTCTTTTTTTTGTTGTGCTTACAAGCCGGCTGCAAGCGTGTGACTGTGTGCTGTGAGTCAATTCATTTCCCGTTTCCACAATCTATGGAGCGGCCAAAGGTTCAAAAAGCACCGTGTGCGTTAATCGCGCGATAAAAAAAAATTGTCGGCGATAAAGCAGCGTTGACACCCTTACTTTTTATATGAAGAAACCGATCAAATTTTTCCAACCAATTGTTCGCCACTTCTTTGAACTTGTGGATGAATGCTGTGCATCCCACATGGTACGCCAACCTTCCTCTGATATTTTCATGCTTAGTTTTTTCTGCCATTTGGCTTTGATGTATCCTGCGTTTGTTGCTGTTCTGTTTTTGAAGGCCCTGATAGATTTTAGAAATGATTTTTCTCTTCATCTTTTTACAGGCTTCGATCAGAATATCTATCACTACATTGTCCTCTCCAGATGATGTTGGTTTGATTCTTTTATCATAGTAATCTCTTAATTGCATGTATCGAAAGAAATCTTTGTTTCCTCGTCCAAATTCCTTTTTCAACTCTCCAAAACTTTTTAAAACCCCCTTGTGAACGAGTGTGCATACTGCAGTTATACTCCTATCCCACCATCGTCTGTATTCAATGTCTGTGGTTCCTGGTTCAAATCTGGGATCAAGAGAAGGCCACATTAGTAGTTTGATGTAGGGCTGCACAATTAATCGAATTTTAATCACAATCACGATATTGGCGGCCACGATTGAATTAAGGTGATCGTCGGCGATATTAACATTTAAAAAGCCGGCTACCATACATGTCAAATCAAGCACATTCAGTCATCCAACCACCAGGGGGCGAATGCAAGGTTAAGACTTCATTAAGCTGCCGAAATAGCAAGCGAGCAAATCCTGCAGCAGCGGCAGGAAGTGCCGCAGCATAAGCGGCAGCCTCAAATGATTCAAGAGGCCAGGCAAGGATGACCCTCCCTCTTCCTTTTGCAGCTGGAGTGTCTTATATCTGATCCTCGGTCTCTTTCCGGCCCAAATAAATCTAGATATGAGTTTGTCCCAGTGTCTGAATTGTGATTCTGGAATCATCTGTGGGATGGATTGGAAAAGGTACAGCAGTCTCGGTAGTACATTCATTTTTATCACTTCAATTCGTGTCTCAAAATCCATATTAAAGGCTGACCATCTTCACAAATCTGTCTTAATATTATTGATAATAGCATTCTAATTGATTTCAAACCTTTTCAAAAGATCTTTTGCCAATAGCACTCCCAAATATTTGATAACCTTGGAATTCCATTTGATTTTATATTTTCCTCTAATTTCTCGGCCTGGATGATAATTCAGCGTGAGAATTTGAGTGTTTGCTATGTTTAACTTGTTGCCTGTGTATTTAGCATAGGTTTCTATTATCAACATCAAATGAGGTAAGGTTCTGTCCGGGTCTTGGAGAACCAAAATAATATCATCAGCAAAAAGCCCTGTTAGATGTCCCTGCTCTCCTATATGTATTCCTTTTAGATTGTTACTTTGTCTGATCATTTGTGCCAGCGGCTCAATGAACATAGCAAACAATGTAGCGCTAAGGCAACATCCTTGACGAGTACCATTAATCTTTATCCTTGCCATAGGTTCTTGGTAGAGACCTTGAATACACTGTATTAACTTTTCTTGGAACCCCAGTTTCCCAAGAACTTGATACAGAAATCTCCAATTCACACAGCCAAGGCTCACCAGTAACAGCTCGCAGGCCCTGCTTTTTAATCTGATCTATTATGTATAGGACCCGTCTAATGTCTTCTTGAGTCTGCCTACCTGTTAAAAAAGCTGACTGATTGGAAGTCCATCTCGTCCCCTTAAATTTCAAAGCGTAACGAACCTGTGTAGCCCGAGGAATTTTATTATAGTTTATTTCCTAGGGTGCAACTCCCCAGGTGGCGTTGTCAGGCAACCCCCCCCCCCCATTTTCCTTTCTACCCACCATCAGAATTGTCTCCACCTCCGCCAGACCCTCCCCCTTGCCGTAGGTTCTTGGTAGAGACCTTGAATACACTGTATTAACTTTTCTTGGAACCCCAGTTTCCCAAGAACTTGATACAGAAATCTCCAATTCACACAGCCAAGGCTCACCAGTAACAACTTTTGGAGCTGATCTATTATGTATGGGACAGTCCTAGGGCTGGACGATATAGAAAAAAAGCATATCGATATAAAAAAAAGTCATATTGATCGATATTGATAATTATCAAAAAAATTGAAAACATATTTTAATTGCAGCGCTGGATGTTTTATACTATTACTTCATGACAGACTTTTAATAAAGAACACACGAGCACTGAATTCAAATTCAAACTTTTATTCAACCACCTTTTTTAAACACAACTGAATTGTTTTTTTGTTTTTTTTATTGTTATTATTATTATTATTATTATTATTATTATTATTATTATTATTTATTTAGTTATTTATTTAAAAAAAATAGGCTGAGATAGGACTCGAACGTGCGACTCGACCAGAGGTCTGAAGTTGTGGCGGTTAACAGCTCGTTTTGCACTGATTCCCTGCACTCGTTGTACAGACGAGGAAGAGCTGTGTTTGAAAAATACTTGCAGTCTGGAACTTCATATCGCGGGCCAAGAGTGGCGAGAAGCTGTTTGAAGCCAAGCTTTTCAACGGTGGTTATGTGCAGCATATCCCTCGCTATGAAGCATGTTACTACATGGGTGATGTCCTTATGGCGCTTGGACGCTTTGTCGTATTTACTGCAAGAAGTCCAGTTTGGTCTGCTTTACTTGCTTGGTGCTGGCGCTGGCAGCGGATTCCTCCTCCGATGTGGAGCTGCTGCGTCTGCGTTTGCGATTGGTTGGAGGAAGAAATGACCGTAATATTAAGCTACATGATTGGCTATGATGAAAAAGGAAGTGAAACTTTTTCTATCAAACTTTGTATCGACCCCTTTTTTCCTATCGCAGCACACGTCTATCGATCGATATATATCGTTATCGAATTATCGTCCAGCCCTAGACGGTCCCGTCTAATGTTATCTTGAGTCTGCCTACCTGTTATAAAACCTGACTGATCCTCATCTATCAAGTCCGGCATAAAACTTTCAAGTCTTTTGGAGATGATTGAAGTAAAGTTCTTCTAGTCAACATTTAAGATTGAAATGGGCCTATACGATTCACAAAGTTCCTTATTTTTCCCTTCTTTTGGAATAACTGGAATGACAGCCTCTTTCCATGAGGGAGGCCGTTTGCCCTCTGTCAGAGTCAGATTAAAAGAATTTAGGAGTATCGGGGTTAATTCTTCTCCAAATGTTTTATACCACTCACTAGGAAACCCATCACTACCTGGCGCTTTGGTTGATTTTAAGCCTGCTAATGGCAGCATCTATTTCTTTTTTGGTTATACTGGAAATGAGTTTTCTATTTTGCTCATCTCCAATGGCTGGTAGGTCCAATGAGTCAAGGAATTCTTTCATCTCACAATCTTCTTTAGCCGTGGGTTGGGTATATAGATTTTCATAGTAATCTTTAAAAACCCTCTCTATTTCTTCAGGTTCAAGTAGTAGCTGTTTCGTTAATGGGTCTCTAATTTTACATATTGCATGAGAAGCTTGCTGGGCCTTTATTCCTCTTGCTTAATATTTGGTTGATTTACAGCCTGATTCATAGTGGGTCTGTTTAATGAATTTCAGCTTTTTCTCAACATCTAGCCTCAAGACATCGTCTATTTCCCTTCTGACACCGATTATTTGTTGTGACACTGTATCGTCCTCATTGCTTTTGTGTTGCTGTTCCAGAGTTGTTCATTGGTTTACCAGCTTCTTGTAACCTTCTTCTCTATGTGGCAGGTGGGTTTGCCCCCACCTTCGCGTCATCAATCACACCTGCGCCGGAGTGCAATCTTTGCGTCCCTCAGTGCGTTTACATGGTACTAGAGAAATTTGAATTATTGCCTTAGTCCGATTCTGATCGGAGTTTGAGAACTCCGATTGGAATCGGAGAACTCCGATTGAGACACCCAGATAATGCGATTGGAATTCTAATTTCTCGGCCATGTATACGCCTTAATCGGACTATTAACTGGACAACGTAAGTGCGCACGCGCCACCGCACAACTACGTCGTCTAACAAAACAGACGGCGCGAAACAACCAGCAAACGCGAATAAGAATGTTGACATTTGGAGAGAGGATGAGACCGGGGCGATGCTTTCTCTTCTAAAAGAGATGGACATATTAAAATTACACACAACAGAGACCTTTTTTAAAAGGGTAGCGCAGCAAATGCAGGGCTCCGGCTTTGCACAGCCCTGAACAAATACGTATTCCTTCGTATTTATATTTCTACCTTTTCGTTCACATTTTTTGTAACTTAGAAGAATTTCAACTTTGTAAATAAAAGCACAGCAAAGAGATGTTTTTCTGATTTGTTTTTATTTCGATAATTTCGCTGTTATTCTGCTGGAAACGGGGTGCAGCGGCACAAGCTTCCTCCACGGTCGGCACTTTAATGAGCGTGTGTATAACTGAAGACACCGTTCCTTTGCAAAACCTGTACACAAACTCTCCCACCAGTCTGCGCAGAACCGGCATCCAACAAGAACGAGAGTTTCGGGTCCGTGGCGACGGCACAAAGCGTAGCATCGAAGACATTGTGTTGTTGTAGCCCTCCAACAGCAAACAACGTTCTTGTCTCGTGGTTATCTTTTAAGATAACCATGAGCACAAGAAATAGGGTACAGCTTCTCTGCAAAGTAAGTAACACGTACATTATGAACTATCATTCTATATCATAATGATGTAATATGTCAACCGAAAGCAGCTGACCAGCTGAAAAGGCTCACTCCACCCCCTACTGTTGGGAGGAGGACACGTTCCCGTCAGTAATTCAAATTTCTCAGCTGCATGTATAGGGGGACAAGGTGAGAACTCCGATTGGACGAGAAAACCAAATTATTGCTTAGTCCGATTAAGCTCTGCATGTAAACGCACTGATTACACCTGCGCCAGAGTGCAGAGTGAAAGCAGCTCTTTTAAAAACAAGCGCAGGCTGGAGTCAGCACTCTGTCCTCTGGCGTGTCCACGCTGAGAACTCTGTCCTTCGCAGTTCTTAGCATTTCGGCTAGCAATCCCAGAGCGGGCTGGGCCATAAGCGCAGCCGGAGGAGGAACCCTAGCGGGTGCCCGTTCATCGGGAGGTGGTGCTGTGTGTGCGTGATCGTTGTGCATTCACCGCTTGGCTGTTAAAACTGAAGCCCCCCTCCCCCTCTCCTCCTCTGGCGCTCGGCAGGGAGGCAGCGACTCGGAGCGACTGCACCCAGGCAGTTTTGTTTTGTGTGTGTGTGTGTGTGCGAAGAATAAATAAACGTTTTCCTTTCGTTCTAACTGTTTAACGCTTGCCTGGGTGTCTCAAGGTATTAGTATGTTAATTTTGTTCTCTTTTCTTTAGGACAGGAGTTGGCGTAGCGTGAATTTTGGTTTGTAGTGATTCCCTTAGCTTTGTTTATTCCCTTTTTTGAGTTTTCTTTGGTTTCTTTGGCCCTGTTCCCCTGTGGTGAATTCTTCTGGTGGATTCAAGTGATGTAGATGTTGAAGGAGTCTTCATTGACACAGACTTAGTTGTATAAAAACTGGTTTATTTCAAAGAAGTCAAAAGTCAGACAGGCACCATGGAAAGCCTGGGGATGTCTCTGGGCCAGATGTGAGCAACTCCGATGATGCTTTGTTCCCATCACCTTTTATACCTCCCAGCAACCAGGGAGGAAGATGCTAGAAGTGGGGGAGAATGTATACATTCCATAGTTGCACCCCCAATGACCATCTGTTTTCAATTTGGTGGCCGTTGGCAACAACAAGACCATGTATGGACCCTGAGACGCCCTTAGGGAAGAAGTGCAGCAGGTTCACTGCTGAGTTCACATCAGGCCATATACATAAGATCACATGATGTCATATACATAGATTCAGATACTATGCCCCTTATTTTCTTATGTTGAACAGTCTTTTTGGTATGGTACTTATTTCCTTGACACTCAGGCAGCTAAACCTGGTCTATTTTAAATTGTTGTCAAATAAAGCTGTTTCATTGGAAGTCCGTCTCGTCCTCTTAAATTTCAAAGCGTAACGAACCTGTGTAGCCTGAGGAATTTTATTATAGTTTATTTCCTGGGGTGCAACTCCCCAGGTGGCATTGTCAGGCAACTCCCCCCCCACCCCCAATTTTCCTTTATACCCACCATCTGAATTGTCTCCACCTCCGCCAGACCCTCCCCCTCGCCACATCTAGTCTTTTTTTGATAGATGATGATCTATGCGTATTGATGCGTCGTGCTGATGCGTAGCCCCTCCAGGATCCCTCCTTGCACTGCCACTCCGTCGTAGTGCGGGGCACCGAGTGCCGCAGGCCCCTCCGCACCCGTCGCCACCGCCGTCTTCTACGCCAAGCCGCGTCTCGCCAATTCCTCCTTTACCTCCTCTGCGCTGTTGTAGGTTCGAGTTCCCGTATCCCAGTGGGTCCTCATCTTGGTGAATGGCGTCTGGAACCAGATGCCCTTCTCCTTCAGGATTCTTTTAGCAGTGTTGTACTCCTTTCTCTTTTGGACCATCTCTGTCGCGTAATCGTGATGGAATGACGGTACTTTCTTCCCCAGTTCTATTTTTTTTGTCCATAGCTCTCTCAGGAGCCTCTCTTTGGTAGTAAATTCCAGAAAGTTAACAATGATGGGTCTCGGTTGGGCACCGTCCGCTGGCTTCTGTGCAAATGAGCGGTGTGCTCTCTGAATTTGGAAATTAAAATCTGCTGGCAGGTGCAGTTCGCTTTTCAGCAGGTCTTCCACAAACTTGGCCACAGATTCTCCCTCCTCTCCTTCAGTGACTCCATAGATACGTAGGTTGTTTCTCCTCAGCCTGGACTCCAGGTCAGTTAACTTGTCCTGAAGAGCTTTTTGTTCTCTCAGTTATATGACCAGAGCGTCATTAGCTTCCTGTGCCCAACGTTCTAGCTTTTCAATCCGCGACTCAGCCTCGTTGATCTTGCCGGTCTGGAGCTCCTGTTCGGTGATGACTTTCGCAAGTTGTTGATTTATTTCGTCTTTGAAGTCGTCCAAGTCTTTTTCCACGTCGTTCCTCAGTGTTTCTCCAAACGTGCGAAGGACTTCTTTTGATTCCATTTTTAAATCCTGTATCTCCTTGCTAATAATTTTTATGTCCGAGCCCTTTTTCGCGTCGTTAGTCACGAGGAGTTTGTTTCGCCATCTCTCTCTGTTTCAGAGCAAGCTGGTAGTTCCGCCATATTGTCTGTTACCGTGTTTCTGTTTTGGTTGAATGGAGTTTTCCTTCCCATTCCAACGTTCCCCTGATCACTTTGTAGTTAATATGATATCTGCCAATAGTTATTCAAGTTTTCGGGGAGTTTTTACCCTAGACGGTCGAGAGCCCTGGTGTCGCGCAGTCTACCGCTTTATGGCCAAACCAGAAGTCCCTTCCCTCTAGCCTTTTCAAGGGGGAGGTGGCTAGACTCGGCTCTTGTGGGACGAGAAGCAGAAGGCGTGTCCGATCGGGGGGGAAGATGAGATGACATTTTTGTGGGTCAACACAAACTCATCTGCGAGGACAGCAGCCTTGGACAATGACGACACTTTCTGTTCATTCAAGAACATTACCACCTTCTCTGGCAAAGAGTCTTTAAAATCTTCTAAAAGAACGAGCTCACGGAGTGACTCAAAGTCATTTTTGACATCATTAGCTGCACACCATTTATCAAAGAGGTTGCTTTTCTCCCATGCAAACTCGACAAAGGTTTGACCACTAGATTTTCTATGGTTCCTAAATTATTGCCGGTAGGACTCAGGAACAAGCTCATAAGCAGGAAAAATTGCTTCCGTTACAACATCATATTGCAGGCTGTCTTCTAAGAAAAGAGCAGACACCAACTCCTGTGCTTTTCCCACCCGCTTGCATTGGAGAAGGACAGGCCACATGTCTCTTGGCCAGTTGAGTGGCGAAGCTATTCGCTCCAAGGCACTGACGTATGAATCAACTTCTGCCTCACGAAATGTTGGCACCAGAAAAATGTTTTTACTGGGGCTGGGCAACGATTAAAAATTTTAATCGCAATTAATCGCATGATTTACCTGATCAATCATGATTAATCACGTCGTATACGCAAAAGCCAATAATGAATTTAAAAGAAGTCTTTCATACACTTTAATTTAAATGTTCTGCCATATAAACGAAAGCACCATAACATTTATCGTGCAAACACTTAACATCAGCACTTTACACAGAAACATTTTTAATGTAAATCTAAAGTTTAAAAAAATGCAAATACAAAATTAAAGCTTATTGCCAATGCCAGGGCATTACTGTTATCCTGTTCCTTATGAAAAATAAAAAAAAATCTACCTACAAAATCCTGAGCCACAGTAATAACAGGCAATTTCTGAGGTAACAGCAGAAACATTTTTCTTTTATCAGGGAGCAGCATAACCAGTCTGCGTTCCCTTGCAAATGTCCCAGTTAGAAAGGGTGAGGCACAAAAACGTTCACTTTTGGGTTTTTCTTCACATGGGACTAGAATGTAAAGTCCACATTTATACTGGAGTTCCTTTGGAGAATCTCACTCAACTCAGTGCAGTTTGTCAGTTCCTGGAACTTGATGGCCAGTTATTTTAAATGTACTGCCATATGAATTAAAGTGCCATAACATTTACTGTGCAAACACACTTTTAACACCAGCATTTTTGAACAATTAGCAGCTAAGAAAAAAAAAATAGTGTAAATTTAAACTCAACTTAAACAATGTTATCAAAGCAATACAAAATTAAAGCTGTAAGCAGCGTTTGTGGGACTGAGGCCACTTGGCCGCTGCCTGCTGTGACGTCCGCCACCTGGCCACGAGCCCCTGACACCCGCCAACGCTTCCCAACGCCTGGCGATTCCGCCCGAAACCCGCCGATGCCCCATTACTGACGCCGACGCCTGCTGATGACACATCAAGCACTGACTTGACATTACTGACTTGACATTTAGAAACATTTGATTTCTAAATGTGATTGATTACTGTATCATTTTGTAGATAATAAGCCTTAAAGTTGGCTTTTTGTTTTGTTTTGCGACAGCTCCAATATTCCATTTTTACTGTACAATAACATCAAATTGCTCCATAAGCTCTGTCAATGGTTGGTACAGTTGACCTCAGGACAACCTTGAATATATCTTCAATCATTATAAGGCATATTTAATGTACCATTTTGGAGATATTAAGCTTCAAAGTTGTTGTTTTCCTTTTTTTTTTTTAGCTTTTCAAACAGGCAAAAAGGGCCCAGTACTCAATTTTTTACTGTACAGTAACATTGCTTTGCTCCATACTTTCTGTCAGTGGTTGGTACAGTTGACCTGAGGAACACCCTGACTATATCCTCAGTCATTATCAAGCATATGTACAGTATCATTTTGGAGATATTAAGCCTTAAAGTTGGCTTTCTTTTTTTCTTTTTTTTGCGACAGCTCCAATATTCCATTTTTACTGTACAATCACATCAAATTGCTCCATAAGCTCTGGCAATGGTTGGTACAGTTGACCTCAGGACAACCTTGAATATATCTTCTCTTAATATTCTTGACTATTCTCACTTAATGTACCAGCTCCTTCCTGTAGATATGATATGTACAGACATGATATGAACTTTGGGCTCCATGGCAGATGGGCATTGTAAAAAAAACGGATCTTGAGTCGGAAGGCTAGCTTGTCCTAATTGTGACCTTAATATGATGATTTTTTTTTCCCTGCCAGATTGAGGAGAAATTAAATGGACATCCAAACAGGGGCCAATAATGGATGAGCTGGATGATGTCACAGTATCAATTTTAAATGGTATGTCATGTGTAGGTATGAAAAAATTTCCATGACTGTGATTTGTCCGCTAAGTTATTAAAATAACTGTATGCTGACACTGATTTTAAAAAGAAGTATTTTACAAATTTGAGACAAAATGTCTAAACTGAATTGCATTTACAATTATTTCTGATAACAGAAATTGGCACAAAACAAACTTGGTTTGACTTGTCAAGTTGAATTAAATTCATCAGTTAAAAAATGTATTCATCTGATGGGTTACTACTATGCCCTGCACCTCACATATCCAAAAGTGTGTGGCAACCCTTCTCTATGTCATTCAGACAGAAGTGCTACAGGACACTATCCACGAGTGAGACACCACAGCCTCATACAAAAAAGACCATGGCAGAATGGAAAGATTTTATTGGGGAGTAGAGCTGTGTACTAGGCATAGGTAGTGATACACTCCCCTGGTAGTTGTAACTTGAGGGTGGGTGGGAGTCTGTTGGAACAAACATGTTATCAGTGGTGATAGGAACACAACACTATATGCTGTCCCCGTACTGTTTTTTTTTTTTTTGTGTGTAACTGAGTGTCAGAGAATCTGAATCAATATTCAATAATGATGACGGTGAATATTGTAACAATTGTTACTTGCGTTCTAGAAATGATTGCTTGAGGTTGTTTTAAGATGCAATGCCTTAGTGACGTTTTTATTACAAGGCACTGAAGGCACTGTCAGCAATTTAAGTGAATAAATAGTTGTTGACAATATTAATTCTGTTTGCTGAATTATTTTTTTTGGGGGGGAATGGGCGTAGGGGGGGTGGATGCTTTGTCTCATTTTGAGAAAAAAAAAGCTAATATTGTGAACACTTAAATTAAGAAGAATTGTACTGTCAGTAGGTCTGGTTTTAAGATCTTTTCATTCAAATTAAGAAAGAAGCGTGAAAAAAGAATTGAGAAGCTAGTATCAAGTTTATTTGACTTAGTACAGTCCTTGGAATGAGTGCTTTACTGTTTATTTCAAGAGTTTTTCCATTCTTCAAATGCCTAGATATATCGTCTTATTTTAAGAAATCTTACCAAGTCTAAATATCTTACTGCATTGGCAGATAATTTGACTTGTTTCTAGCCTGTTCTTTCTCAATTTAAGTGTTTATTTCTTAGATATATTTTGCAGTGTTTGGACACCGAGGGGAGCTCTAGAATTGGCTCATTCAACCGACCAACAAGCCAATCAGCAGCGGCGTCACAGGCCCTCCTCCTTCTTTGTTCTCTCTCTCACTTTGACTTCGGCACTGGACAGCCAGATTTGTGGAGGGAAGGTTGGAACAAGGTAAGGACGGGGTACCCCATACATTCATGTACGTAGAGTCACTAAGTCTTAAACTCACCAGGTTTGTATCGCTTATCGATAACCCTAATGCCATACAAGTCTATGAGGGTCAAAGGTCAACTTTGTCCTAGGGACATTGGGCCACTTTCAGGTTCATCAAGATCCTCCTGGACACACCCACGCCAAATTTGGGGCTTCTAGCCCATGAGGAACCCCAAAACCCTCACTCTAATTCCAGCCTTATCGCTAAACCCTAATGCAGTGCAAGTCTATGAAGGTCAAAGCTCAACTTTGTCCGAGAGACATCAAGTGTTTTTTCATGAATCATTCATAAATGTTAAGAGTTTGCTTTGTGAAGAATTCACAATAAAAATACATTGACACTGTCAAGATGGACTCAAGCACTATTATTGAACTATACTGTATTTTTTGAGTGATGTGAAGCTTTTGACAAGCGCTGCGCAAAGGAGGCCCATTTGTTTTTGTTTTTTGAAGGGGGCCCAAAATTCCTGCCGGCGCCCCTGAGCGGGCATCTCCAGCACCAAGGCAGTGGAGCTGCCGGCCACGAGAGAAGAATTAACCAGTCCATTGAAACCATTTGTTTGGTCTAGTGAGTGGCAACAGTCCTTTGAGGATCTTAAGTGCCTTCTCAGCTGTAACCCTGTTGTGTCTGCTCCAAATTTTTCCTCATTGGCTAGAAGCCCCAAATCTAGCGTGGGCGCTTCTTGGGGGCTCCTGATGAAAAAGCAAGTGGCCCCATTTCTCTAGGACAAAGTTGAAAATTCACCCCATAGACTTGCATTGAATTAGGGTTAACAATAAGGCTGAAACTAGGGTTAGGGTTAGGGTTAGCTGAAATTAGGGTTAGGGTTTCGGGGTTCCTCAAGTACTAGAAGCCCCAGATTTGGCGTGGGCGCTTCTTGGGGGCTCCTGATGAAAAAGCAAGTGCCCCCATGTCTCTAGGACAAAGTTGAAAATTCACCCCATAGACTTGTATTGAATTAGGGTTAACAATAAGGCTGAAACTAGGGTTAGGGTTAGCTGAAATTAGGGTTAGGGTTTCGAGGTTCCTCAAGTACTAGAAGCCCCAAATTTGGCGTGGGTGCTTCTTGGGGGCTCCTGATGAAAAAGCAAGTGGCCCCATATCTGTAGGACAAAGTTGAAATTTCACCCCATAGACTTGTATGGCATTAGGGTTAGGGTCCAAGAGTACACATACACATTTTCTTTTGCTTTATTGATTTAAGCTCATCATCTCCAGCTGCAAAGGTACAGAAACCTTTCTGTGTTTTGATGTCGTGTGTGAGAAAACATCACTTTTTTCTGTAAACTTGTGTTATCATTGTCCTTCATTGAAAATGACACAATCTTTCATTTCATTGTTCAGATGCCGAACACCAAGGCATTCCGTCGCTCTCTGTCCATGAAACGACGCCTGGAGCAAAAACGGGATTGGACACCTTTTCCACCTCGGAAGGACTTTGAACGTTGTGAGTACTTCCACGTTCATGATTTCATGTTCTGCCTGTGATGTTATGTTGTATTCCAAATAAATCTTACAAAAACATATTTAGATTTTTCTTTTTTGTCAATTTACACAGGGCGCGGTACTGGTCAGCGACCTGGGTGCGAAGATGGCCCGTTTTGCTCCTGACTGACAAAACAGTGCAAGTTCGTTCTTAAGGCCCAGCAACCAGACAAGAAGGTATGGGTCGTGATTTTGTCAAGCAACGAGTTTCTTTATGTTTTTGTTCTGGTGGTGGGAGACTCACATCTCTGTCCACTTGTGGATGGTTTTGTGTTCTCGCCCCGGGCAACAACCTTGAACACGGGCTTGTAACAGACTCCGCCCAGGATTTTGCTGCGCTACTGGCAACTGTGTTGGACCGCTGGCCCAAGGTTTGTTTATCTGCTGTGACAAACAAATTTGAACACATGAATGTCATCGCCACTTTGTTTTATCAATATCAAGTAATTCCATGATCCATAGTTCAATAACAAGAATATTCATGAATTTATTTTGCATTTTTAGGTTTGTTTGGGTTTTTCTTTTTTATACAACTATTTTGTAGGTGTTTGTGCTTGACTTTCCATCTCGCCTGACTGTCAAGCCAGAACTACAAACAGCGCTACGTCAAGTATATCATCGTGTTGCTTGCACGCATGGGTGTGTAAAATACATATTTTTGTTGTATTTTTTTTCTCTTCAGTGACACTGTGCTAACAGATATTTCTTAGAATTGTGTGATTACATAATTGATTATGTGACACTTCTTCCAGGTTTAACATTTGTGTATATGGCCGATCACCTCCCCCTTCGTCAGCTGTACATGGTGGTGTTATGATGGTGTAAGTTTTGCCTTCTTCAGCCTTACTTGCTCTTCATTTGATATGACAAATATGTGTTAACATGTTGTTTTCTGTTTAGGTGCACCTCTGGACTGATTTTGGTGGAGCGTCTGCATGCTGCATGCTCCATCAGCTCGCACCCCCTTCACCTAGGCCAGGGGTGTTGTGCCACAACCAATCATCGCCCAGGGTGTCTCCCAGAGTGTCTCCCAGAGTGGTTGTGACAGGTCCTGTCCACATGCCAGTGTATGGACCCGCTCCTGAATGGACTCTTGTTGGACAGGAGGTTGAGGTAACCTGTTCATCCCTCTTTTTTTTTCTTCCCCCAATCGTGTATTTGTCAAACTGTGTAACTTTTTATTTTAAAAATGAACACTTATCCTAAGTTGACTCTGATTTCCTCTCCTCTTTTTTTTTATAGACGGTACCAACAGTTGTTGAGACTGCATTTCACACAGACATCCCGTCCAATCCCGTGTGGTTCAGTGAGGCTGTGCTGCTGGACCACATGGAGACCGTCGTGGAGTCATCTGGCAGGGTTTCCCCAGCTGCCACGGTAACATTCACACAATTATTCATACACTTATCAACTAGGGGTGGGTGAAAAAAAAAATCAATATTGCAATATATTGTTGTGCTTTCTGTCGCAATAAATAATCGATACACTGACGGCAAATATCAATATTTTTTTCCAAACACCACCTGTCCACCTATCCCGGGAAAGATAAAATCTCTCCCGGGACACAATTTGTCCCATTTTTTATGGAAAATGACAAAACCTCATTTAATTTCCGTCTGTGGTCTAGATAGGGTTGCCAACCCTCCCGTAAAATACACGATTGTCCCATATTTGGCAACTAAAAAGCCTGTCCCGTAATGAACTGATGGGGGACGCACTTCACTTTGTCCCGTATATTTTGGGGACGCGGTTATTTATTTATTTATCTTGTCTGCATCATTTTTTATTGATTTTCAGAATCGGGGCAGTGAAAGGATTTTTTTCCCTCTTTCATCTTCCCGTCGGTTTGTATATCCCAAGTCCCCAAGTTGAGATAAGACAAGTTGCTACTGACTTTACATTACCAGAAAGCACTGTCCTTGTTTACATGAAAGTTATTAATGTTCATGCACTTTAATATGTTTGCTTGTGCAGTGCACGTTTGTTTGTACATTATACAAAGTTTTGGAATAAATGCAAGATCACAGGCATTTTCCTTTTTATGGGTATTCTTTTCTTTTTCAGTCACATATTGTGACGACCCTGTCTCTATATAACTTGTTGTGGCTCCCAGCTGTTTTCCCATTTCTAGGTAGCGGTGGATGTGGGAGTGGCATCTTCCGATTAGGACACCTGTGCCGATGCCCCCCGCAGGATAAAAGGCCGACTGCGTGTGCCGCTCGGTCTCTTCCCCATTCTCCATCCAGCAGCCATGGGCGTCTGGCCGACTCTCAGCTTCTTTTGTTCTGTTTTGCACCTGACAACACCCCACATCCTATTATTCACTCATCCACACTTACATTACTGATGAATACTGACAAACACACACCATATATTTCATTATTTTGCTTACAATTATCTATTTTGTTATAATAAACCTTTTGATTAATTGCAATCCGCAGTGTCCCTTCCGTTATTGTCATAACTCTTGAGCCGGGTTATGACAATATCGTCTGCAAAATTTCGAAGATATCGAAGATATCGTGTGTCGTGATGTCATTATCGTGGGCCAAATATCGTCACAGTATCGAATCGTGGGTTAGCCGTATCGCCCCACCCCTATTATCAACACAAGATCACATATGTACAGTACATGTACAGTTTAATTAGTGTGTTACTTTGTTTATGAATTAATTTCTTTATGTTCTTCCAGATGTCCAGCCTGAGACGTCGATCAGCACGCGTTGCCTCAAAAACCAAAACAAACAAGTGACATGTTGGTATTTGGGATATGTGTATTTCATTGTGTGCATCTTTGTGATAGGACAATAAATGCAGTTCTTTAAACGTTACTTTGTGTCCTTGTATTTGCAGGTGTGGGCAACACGTTCAACTGTCCACATGACTGAGTCTGCCTCCAGCAATGTCACAGCAGTGCAGCAGGTTTGTACTTATTCATTTCCACTTCATCACCTGTGTGTGTTTTCTAGGCTTTACACCGATCTTATCGGCTGTATCGGATCGGCCGATATTTGGCATTTTTAGAAACGTTCATGATCGGGCGTCATGTCATGAATCACCGATCAATGACGTCATGGTCGTGTTGAAACTTTTTTAATCTGTCTCATTTCCTCCAAAGTAGTTTCACAGCATCGACATTTTTATTTGTTTGTATCCGAGTGTTATGTAAATGTATAGATTTGGGTTTACATTGTTGTCGGTTCCTTTTGTCTGCTGTGTGTCCGTTTGGGCACTAGATGGCGCAGTAGATCCTGTGTTCCCTTTTTTTTGCTTTTTCCAGGTGCGGAAAGGTGATTGGCTGGTGCCAATATTTAAGGAGGAGGACTTCAACACCTCGGTCTCTTTGTCCTTCTCCCAGCTCCCAACCAGAGGCCATGTGCCGCAGCAGCAGCAGCATTCTGTGTTCAGCCATCAATTCTGTTTTGTAATCTATTTCAGTTCCCTTTGTGTCCACGTAGCCCGTAGGGGAGGGAAGCCATTTGTGTTGTGACCCTTTTCTCCTGTGTTTTAGTTAAGGAGCTTAGTTTGACTGTCATTTATTTGATTGTTTTCTTCATAGGTAAGATCCATAAGAGAGCCATTTTGTTTGTTGTTTTGGCCATGCCCTCCCTGACGCCAGTGCAATGATGGTGACGTTAAATAAAAACCATCCTGTGGACGAAGCACCTTTGTCTAATTTGAGAGCTGGGAGAAGGAGGGGAGCCTTTATGTTGTGTCCTGGTTCCCCCTAGGCCGGGGCATAACACCGAGAGCTAATGATTCATGATTCAAAAACCTTCATTTTCGTCTTCGTGGCTCTTCCTGTTTTGAGTACTGTCGCTATGTGACGGACAATAAAGTTTCTTTGAATCTTCACGACAGCAACATCCATGGGCGACACAAACAAACGTGTCGGGGGTGTGGAAGTTTTTCAAAGTGAGAGGAACAGACATAGCACAAGCTATCTGCAATATATGCAACGCTACAGTACCTCGCGGGGGAACTTTGGCAAAAAATTTCAACACCACAAATTTAATCAGGCACTTGGAAAAGAACACACGGAGGAGCATGTCGAGTTTAAGAAACGCAGCGCGGAGAAAGAAAAAGAAAAGCAAACTCTGAAACGGATGCTAAAGCAAACAACTTTAGACGGTGCTCGTGAGAAGGCAAGGGGTGTACAGAAACAAGTATTTATTGCCCCTAACGTGATCGGATCGGTGATCGGTGATCGGTTTATTTAAACTCACTGATCGGTGATCGGCACAAAAATCGTGATCGTGTAAAGCCTAGTGTTTTCCTTTCTATGTTTATTGGCATAAAATCACATCTTTCTTATTTTAATCAGGTGGAGGCGACGCCACAGATGACCAGAGCTGTGCCCGTGGTTCCTGTGGCTCTCGTGGTTGCCAGCACCAAGCCAGAGGAGGCCAGCACCGTCCAGGAGGCAACACAGAAGATCAACTAAGCTAAGGAGGCTTTTCTTTCTTCTTCTGTTGCCTCTGACTGCTCCGCTCGTTCTACGCCTCGCACATGTGATTTGTGATCCATCATCAGTTAGTACTAGTGAAGATGCAGTGGCAGATCATGGCACTGGTATTAGATTAGCCAAGGTTCTGCATGGTTCTTTTTATCAAGGCGAAACCGGTCACGGTTTAAAATTCCAGCACCAGCTGGCAACAGTGAGTCACTTCAGAAGAGCAAAACTCCTCACTTTGACATGGATAATTCTGACCTAGAGTTTGTCAGTGCTGTGACCAATGAAGAGTGTAACTTCTCTCCCCTTGATGTTGATGTTTGTTTAGACCTTTGCAAAAACTTGAAGATTCATTTTGACCGTGCGAGTTTTCCAATTTCTGATTGCAAAGGCCCATTAGGTTCGCCGTGTACAAATGAGAATGTAGAGGCTGATGGAAACTGCTTCTTCAGAGCCATCAGTCAAGCTGTGACTGGTTTATAGACACAGAAGTGGAAATTCAGGTTGCAGCAGATTGTTTACGATTAGATGTGTACACTTTTATCGATGGTCATGGGTTGAAGTACAGCTCTTGCAAGAAACAATTCTCACATTGTATATATTTATGGATGTATTTGTTTTATATGGAAGCAGTTACCATAATCCAAATTAAAATAAGAATATAATAACAGAAATGCTTTTTCATTTTAAGAACAAAGCTGCATTATTTGACTCATAATTAAAATCATTAATAAATATTGCTATATGCATTTTCATTTTCTTATTCGTGTCGCACCTTTTATGACACAATCAAAAAGAAAACTGAGAGCATTGCTTTTTAATTTTCGTGGTCCTGCCCTGCACAAGAGTTACCACAACTCGAAAATGAAATCGCAATCTCAAAGTAAGCGCGCGGCGCAGGAAAGTGACGTCAGCAGCTCTCCACCTCCGCTGTGGGTATGGCGGTATGACGCCAAGTGTCATTTGCCTCCTGTTATGTGTAAATTCTAATGTTTGTGAATTTAATAAATGTATATATATACTGTATATTTAAAAAAAACAAAACAAAACAAAAAAAAGGTATAGCAGTATGACACCACTTTGCCATCGTTACTTTTCACGTCATTGAAGTTGCCGGTAAACGAGATTTAAATCGCCGAAAAACGTGGACCACTGACGGATCTCGTTGGTCGGACAGATTTGAGCATGGTGCACATTGACACAATTGTTCAAACCCTGCTGGATTTAGCTTCCCAGGTGGAATTGAATAGTGTATCTGAATGTGATGCTCGGGACCGAGTTGAGCAGGTATTCTACCGTCCCAGATACGGACGCAAACAAGGTTGCCCTAGCCAACCTGTTGTCAGTTATGGAACACCTTGATGCACCAGCACAACATCAAAGCTAAAGCTATTTGTTACATGGGTGGAGTAACAGCTGTTCGGCGTCGGCCACCAGTCCATCCGTCGCAGGATGCGATGCAACGGATCATTGCTTCCGTTCGGCGTCGGCCACCAGTCCATCCGACGAAGGATGCGAAGCAACAGATCAATCCGTCGACTGGTGGCAGATGCTGGTCAATTCATTTCCCGTTTCCACAATCTACGGAGTGGCCAAAGGTTCAAAAAGCACTGTGTGCGTTAATCGCGCGATAAAGAAATTGTCGGCTATAAAGCGGCGTTGAGTTAACTTTGACACCCTTAATGTATATATGTGTGTGTGTGTGTGTGTGTGTGTGTGTGTGTGTGTGTGTGTGTGTGTGTGTGTGTGTGTGTGTGTGTGTGTGTGTATTATGGCATGCCGTTCAGGAAATTAATGTTTGATTATATCTGAAACGAAGCCTGACTATATGGAATGAAACTGGACTGACGTCATCACTGCCCGCATCTTGTGCCTGTCGTGCGGATGCTTGAGCATGAGCTAGTCACCTCGCAATTTAGTTGTAGCTATTCCCGAGAAAAACAACAGAACAAACACCGGACTTAAGATAGATGTACATATTTCAAAGCATCGACGCCGAAATAAAACATCTGATTAATTAGTCCTTTTAAGGAAAACCAACTTTCTGTACGCAGTTACGGTACATTTGGGGGGAATACTCACCGCTGTCTTTATTTTACGTTCCTGAGCTCCCAGACACAATGAGCCCTCAGGCAATAAGACACATAATGTCCCATGGTGTCTGGTGTCAGTCCTCCTCGAAAAGCAATTATTGCCCTTAGGATGAATTTCTTGCCTTGGAGAATGAAATTAAGGGGAAATTCATTCAACAAAAATTCTCTCTGGCAAGTATTGTTTTGGGGGGAATTGGAGGGGCACCTTTCAAGGTCTGTGTCTAACCAATATCATGTCTCCAACACCATAGCGGTGAGTAACTGTCCCAGGACATCGTTCCTCTCTCACAGTTGTGCCTCTGTTAGCAGATTGGACCTGAGATGGAGCAGGATTTTGCCTGAGGCAGGGAGACTCTGGAAGGCTCAGTCCTTGTTCTATGGCTGTTTGAGCCATTCCAGATTCCTGTAGGACAGCAATGGATGGACACACAAGTGGAACTTCCCTTGTTGTTGCTGTGTGGAGTCGATAATGCTCTGAGGAACATTGTTTTCTGATGTAAACTCTTGCGATATTCCTCATTGTCCTCTGAATGATGGCAATATTATTGCATTGTGCATCAATTTGCAGGGTGCCTGACCTTGACGGTGCACTTTCAAACAGTGTACCCAACAGTTGTGCCCTCTGTAAATATATCTGCTGTGACACTCCCTCAGTTGTGATGGCTTTCACCAACTGAAGTAGTTGGTTGTCAGTTTCCTCACCATTAACCAAGCTTTGGAAATTAACACTGTCAGAGTAAGTACGACACAAGCACTGAAAGAAGGCATCAAACGCACATCTGTTTAGTACACAGACTCTTGTGTTGTTGAGGCAAACAGGCTGCTGATAATTTCCATTTGTGGAAAATCCCCAACCTCCTCCTTGCACCTTCATACTTCCCCCTCCTCTACCTGCATCCATCATGGCCAAGGAGGGCGGAGCTTAAGTTATATAGGAAGCCAGCTCTACAATGTCACACCCCTTTTCCCTGAGAACAAAGGAGCTGGCTGGCCGCATGTCAGGAGCCACAGCCTAGATGTCTGTACTGAGTCCGTGAAATGTGAGTTTATGTTATATTTCTGTATTTAGAAACTGATTATGTGCGGCCTGTTTATGTTCAGAGCGTTATTCCTTATTTCAAGAATGTTTGTTTAGAATAGAGGCCCTGTGTTGATTGGCTCAATATTTACCCTTTATTTTATTTCCTTCCATCAGAAAAACCAGTACAAACAATACCCTTTACAATAAACTATTGGATCATCACCTCATCTGCCTCCATCTGACTGTTTTAATAGACAGACCCATTGAGTTGATCACCCCCTGGAACCAGACTGTTAACTAGCCTTACATCTACAAAGCAAATATTTTACATGGTCCTTCGAGCCGGATTGGATCAATTCAATGGATAGAGCACGCGCCCAACCCTATAGACGGCCAGCACGTTCCCTGAAACCACCAGGATATCTGTCAGATTACCAGACCTCATTCCCTAGCTTGCCTTCAGGAGCCATTGCTGCTATTCCTCCACCTCCACACCCCAAGCTACTCCCCAACCGTCTCAGCCTTCTGATGAAGCCAGCCAGATACACACACCTTCAGCTGAGAGAAATTTGGCTACGGATGAACAAGTTGCATTACCTCTCAAACTCTCCAGTGCTGCTAATGAAAGAGAAAGAAGGGAAGAAGCTGGAAACATGGATATGGCAGTTATGAGAGCAGAAATTGAGCAGATTAAAGGTCTCATTTTGGATTTGGGAAAAGCGGTTAAGGCCCTGGGGGAGAAGGTTGAGAGACAGTCATATTCTCCTTCCTCCTGTTCATCAGTTTCTCTGGACCCTGACTCAGCCGATGAGCCCCCACCACCTTGTATACGTCCAAATCCTCCTGCTGTGGTTGCAGAATTGCAGAATTGTAAGACATGTTATGTGAGCATAACATCCCATTAAATCAGCCTAATAATCCTCCCTCGCGACCTGCACCCAGTGGCCTTCGCTCTCTGCCGCCATCTCCTGGTTGTTTACTGCCTACACCATGGCCTGTAAGGCCCAAATCCAGCCAGGCCACACAGACCAGTCTGTCCTCTGAGCGTTCTTCCATACAACAACCCTACCTTGAAGCTTCAAGTGAGCATCCTGACACACAGCAGCTATGTTCCAGAGCCTCTACAACATCCTGTCATGACGGGCCACCTTTAGATTTAACAACTACAAACCATGAGCATTCTCACCATCACCGCACCACTGCAAGAATAATAAGCCAACCACTACAGCCTTTTCCTGGGCAGCAGGACTTCCACCCTGCTGTCACACCAGCTCTGCAGAGGTACGACCCTCCTCGGCGGAATGCTCCTTTAACTTCTCATGTCCTGAGACCCGCTCCAAATTTATCTCAAGCTTCCTTCAACCCTGCTGTGCTTCCTGGTGTGTCTGGTGGTGAGCCGATAGCATTTTCTGCCATGCATCACCCTGTGAGAAAAGAAACTATGCTGGCAATGGCCCCTGCCTCCCAGCCTCCTCAGCTGGCAATGCCCCCCCCGCCCCCTTCAATGAACCTCCCAGCATCAGCATTTGAATTTGTTAATCCTCACAATGTGCAGGCCGCTTGCATGCATCCCCCGACTGCTGTCAACCCTGTTGAACCTCCCTACCAGCGGCCTCATGCTCCTTCGAATGATTATCAGCTGCCTCCAGCCTTTTCACATCAACCTCCCTTACCACTCCAGGCCACTGCAGCTGATCATCAATTGTATCCTTGCACCAGGGCTCAGATTACCCCTCGGTCGGTTTTTCCAAACCCACCGCAGCCATCACTAAGGTCAAGCAGAGTCTCTCATGTTGCAGCCCCCTCCTTTCCATACTTTACTCGAGATGACCCAAGACAGTTTGCCCTGCTTAAGATGGCTCTGACAAACCTTATGTCCAATGATGAAAGTGAGCACTTTAAATATCATGTCTTACTGGACCACTTGAAGTTGGACACTGCTTGTCACCTCGCTTTAGCCTATGCACATCATCCATTTCCTTACACCAGAGCGATGTCAGCCCTACAGCAGAGGTATGGCCAGCCACAGCAACTAGTGCTGAGGGAAATCGCCGCCATCCAGAATCTTCCCTCTGTTCGTCCTGGTGATTCTAGAAGCTTCAGCGACTTTGCTATTCGGGTCCGGGCTCTCGTAGGCATGCTGCAGTCCCTGGAATATGGTGAGGGAGATGCAGAGTTGGCTTGTGCATCCCATGTACAGCAGATACTGGGAAAACTCCCCTCTGAGCATGTTGCTAATTATGCCAGATTTACTCGTGCTTTAAAACCAGGCGTCCCTCATAACCTGATCGACTTCTCCAACTGGTTGGAGGAGGAAGCGGAGTGTCAGGCTATGGCTACACAAACACGTGAAAATCAAAAAGTACAAAGAGAGGAAAGGAAACCGGCAAAGCCCAGTTACTCAAAGTCCAGCAACCAAGTGGCCACCATACTCCATGGAACTAGTTACCCTCAGAAATATGCTCAGCAACCTGCGGTTGAGTTTACCACACGTCATGGTCAGACATGCCCCTTCTGTGGGGTCCCTGACCATCACCTGAGTGTCTGTCCAGATTTCCGTCAACTATCAGATGATACAATCAGGAAGTGGATCCAGCAGAAAGGACGATGCTGGAGATGCGCACGTGAGCACAGAGCCTCAAACTGTGACCTCAAGAAGCTTTGCCCGAAATGCAAAGGAAAGCACCTAGGAGTCCTTCATGAAGTGAACCAGCCACAAAGAGATTCAAGCACCTCCTGCCTCATTCGTTCTAGCTGCAGTACCCGAGTCCTCTTGAAAGTTGTCAAGGTTCTTCTAAGTTACAGGGGGTAGAACCTTGAAACTTATGCAATATTGGATGATGGTTCTGAGCGAACTATGCTGTTCGCAACTGCAGCCCGTTTTCTTGGTCTTGATGGGGCAGCTGAGTCTCTCATGCTGAAAACTGTCCGTCTGGGGACAGAGACTCTACCTGGTTCCAGAGTCACCTTCAACATCTCTTCAACATCAGATGCAGACAAGAAATTTGTTGTGAAGGATGTCTTCACTTCTGAGAGACTAGCCCTTGCCTCACAAACTTATCCTGCCCAGGTTCTTAAGAGGTTCAAACACTTGCGTGGCCTACCAATCCAGGCTTTCCAGAAAGTTGAGCCATTACTTCTTATCGGTTCTGATCACCCTCATCTGGTCTGTCCTGTGGAACGAGTTTGTTTGGGTCCAGGGGGAGGCCCAGCAGCTGTCCATACACGTCTTGGTTGGGCCTTGCAAGGACCAACGACTTTACCTGAGGACCACCTTGTCGCCTCAGGTTACCCTTCTCCAGAACCCAAATCGGAGGTTCAGTCCTTGTTTCTCTCCTGCACAGCCCCAGATTTAGACCTTTATCGTGCAGTTGAAAGGCTGTGGAAAATAGATGTCTTTCCTTATCAAAGTGAGAAAGTCAGCACACGTTCCAAACAAGACAAGAAGGCACTGGCTTGCCTTGACAGCAAGACGACAAGAGTGGAGGTTAACGGTGTCGGACACTACGCCACCCCACTGCTTCGCAAGACGAATGCCCCGGAACTGCAGTCTCCAAAGGAAGCGGTTCTACCAGCTCTCAGGCGCACTGAACGGAAACTGCTAAAGAACTCTGAAAAGGCAGCCATCTACAATCATGAGATTGACAAGTTGCTTGAAGCTGGATATGTGAAGAAGTTTAGCCCTGGGGACGTGGGCCAAACCCAGGAATCAGCCTGGTACATACCTCACCATCTTGTGGAACACAATGGCAAGCATCGTCTGGTGTTCAACTGTTTGTTTCATTACCAAGGGCAAGTACTGAACGAATATCTTCTTCCTGGCCCAGTTTTAGGCCCTTCCTTGATGGGTGTCTTGCTGCGCTTCCGTCAGCATTCCATTGCCATTTCTGGTGATATCAAAGCCATGTTCCACCAGGTCAGATTGCTGGCTGAGGACAGGCCACTCCTTCGTTTCCTCTGGCGAAACATGCAACGGGAAGAACCAGTGGAAGTCTATGAGTGGCAAGTTCTGCCCTTTGGTACCACATGCAGCCCTTGCTGCGCCACCTATGCCCTGCAGCGACACATGAAAGACAACCATGTTGGTCAGGAAGACATCTTAACATCAGTCCTATCTTCCTTTTATGTAGACAACTGTCTGCAGAGTTTCCCCACCAAAGAACAGGCCAGAAGTCTGTTGGACTGGCTGCGTGCCTTGCTTGCCTCTGGTGGCTTTGAGATCCGGCAGTGGATCAGCAACTCCCCCTCAGTTGTCCACCACCTGCCTAAAGAGGCCCGCTCGGAGAGCACTGAACTGTGGCTTAGTAAAGATTGGGCTGACCCCTGTGAAGGAACACTGGGCTTAGTGTGGCACTGCTCCTCAGATATGTTAGGGTACAAACACCGACCAGTTGAGTACCAGGCTCTCACCCTCCGCAATGTGTACAGGATATTAGCCAGCCAGTATGATCCCCTTGGGCTCATCATCCCCTTCACTACCCGTGCCAAAGTCCTGCTTCAGCAACTGTGGTCCAAGGAACGTGAGTGGGATGACCCGTGCCTCCCTGAAACCTTTGTCAGAGCTTGGATGTCATGGGAAAGGGAGCTTCCACATCTGGCTGAAATTAAACTCCCAAGGTGTTATGGACCCACCGAAGAACAAGACTCAGCAATAACCAGAGAATTACATGTGTTCTGTGATGCCTCTGAAGCAGCTTATGGTTCTGTTGCCTACCTGAGAGTAGTGAACTCAATGGGCCAGGTTCACATCTCCTTCGTCATGGCTCGTTCAAGAGTGGCACCGAGACGGCAGATCACCATCCCCCGCCTGGAGCTGTGCGCTGCTCTCACCGGAGCCCAGCTAGCCAGGATGCTGCAAACCGAACTCACTCTCCTTCTCCACTGGTTGGTGATGTGGACCGACTCCACTACGGTTCTCACCTGGCTGCAATCAGAGTCCTGCCGATACAAGATCTTCGTTGCCCATCGGCTCACAGAAATCCTGGAGTACACTAATGCCTCAGACTGGAGGTATGTTGACTCATTGAATAACCCAGCAGATGATATTACCAGAGGAAAGACCCTTGCCGACCTCGCGGTACCACACCGATGGAATCAGGGCCCCCCTTTCTTACATATGTCTCCCAATCAGTGGCCTGTGAATCCATCTGCCCCTTCCACTAATGCAGCAGACGAGTTGAGAAAATCTATGTTCTGCGGTACCACTCATGTCATACTAGCTAACGTTCCCTCTGACATCCTCCACTTCCAGAGCTGGGAAGACTTAGTGGTTGCAACCTCTCAACACATCTCGTCCTTGGATGCAAGCTCCCAACCTCCTGAGAGATCACAAGTGGAGACCCTTCTTCTGCAGCATGGGCAGCAGGAGAGTTTTCCAGAGGAATATGCCTCACTACAGACGGGTACGGCCATCTCCACTCAAAGTCGGCTGAACAACTTAGCTCCAGAGTTCAATCACACTTCGAATCTGATCCGAGTGGGTGGTCGACTGCGCAAGAGTGAGGACCTGGATTATAACTGTATTCACCCTGTAGTCCTGGATCCAAAGTCCCACATCACACGACTGCTTATTAAGGAATACGACCACAAACTACATCATCCTGGTGCGGAGAGAGTCTTCGCCAGCCTCAGGAGGAATTATTGGATTTTGCGCGGGAGACAGGCAATCAGGAAACACCAATACACATGCACAGGCTGCAAAAGGTGGAAAGCAAACCCCCTGGTTCCGAGGATGGCTGACCTACCTCCCTCTCGCCTGCGGCTGTTAAAACCTCCTTTCTGGTCCACAGGCATGGATTGTTTCGGCCCCTTTTTAATAAAAATTGGCCGCAGACAGGAGAAGAGATGGGGAATACTCTTCAAATGCCTCACCACACGCTGCATCCACGTAGATCTGCTCACCAGCTTAGACACCGATAGCGTCCTTTTATCCTTTCGCCGCTTTGTAGCTCGCCGTGGAACCCCATATGAGGTAATTTCTGATCATGGCACTAACTTTGTCGGAGGGGAGAGGGAGCTCCAAAAGGCCTTCGACCAGTTGACCCCTGCCCTCCAGGAGGCACTTGAGCGATCCAAAGTCCGATTCTTGAGGAATCCCCCATGTGCTCCCCACTTCGGGGGAGTTTGGGAAAGAGAGGTGAGAGCTATTAAGGCTGCATTGCGTGTGACCCTGGGAAATCAAACTGTCACAGAGGAAGTGCTCAGAACTATCCTGACAGAAGTGGAAGAGATCCTTAACTCCAGGCCCCTCGGATACCTATCATCCGACGCTTCCGATCCTGACCCAGTTACTCCAAACCTTCTCCTCATGGGGCGGCTGGAGGCCGCCCTACCTCAAGTCGTATATGCCCGTCCGGAACTCTTAGGAACGAGGAGATGGCACCACAGTCAAGTCCTGGCCGACCAATTCTGGGCAAGCTTTGTCAAACACTACCTACCGACACTTCAATCACGACCAAAATGGACAATCGACAAACCAAATCTCACCCTGGATACTGTTGTTATGGTTGTGGATCCCAATCTGCCCCGTGCGTCATGGCCGATAGGGAAGATCCAAAAACTCCTCTCAAGCTCAGATGGCAGAGTCAGAGTCGCTGAAGTGCGGATAAAGGAAAAAACCTATGTGCGTCCTGTCAGTCGGCTGGTTGTTCTCACCGAAATCAAAGATGATGACCTGGAACCTCTTCCCCTGACCTAAGGATTTTCCTTCACGTCAAATATGTACACTGACATATTTGAGGGGCGGCTGTGGAAAATCCCCGACCTCCTCATTGCACCTTCATACTTCCCCCTCCTCTACCTGCATCCATCATGGCCAAGGAGGGCGGAGCTTAAGTTATATAGGAAGCCAGCTCTACAATGTCACACCCCTTTTCCCTGAGAACAAAGGAGCTGGCTGGCCGCATGTCAGGAGCCACAGCGTAGATGTCTGTACTGAGTCCGTGAAATGTGAGTTTATGTTATATTTCTGTATTTAGAAACTGATTATGTGCGGCCTGTTTATGTTCAGAGCGTTATTCCTTATTTCAAGAATGTTTGTTTAGAATAGAGGCCCTGTGTTGATTGGCTCAATATTTACCCTTTATTTTATTTCCTTCCATCAGAAAAACCAGTACAAACAATACCCTTTACAATAAACTATTGGATCATCACCTCATCTGCCTCCATCTGACTGTTTTAATAGACAGACCCATTGAGTTGATCACCCCCTGGAACCAGACTGTTAACTAGCCTTACATCTACAAAGCAAATATTTTACACCATTCCTTAACAACCCCCCATTTATTTTCTTGGTTGTCACAGATGGATCGACATGGAACCACTCAGGACAAGGACAGAGGTAGGAAGACCTTTTCCTCTTCTTGGGTGGAATGCCGAGGCCTCTCCACTTCTCAGTTTCATCGACTGGAGCTTCTCTTGATGGTCTGCCTTCCTCTTGCTGGATGGGCTCAAAAACCAGATTGACATCTGGAGCCTCTTTGACAATTGGTAGTACAGAATCTTCCTTCTCTGGTTAACGGGTGTGCAGGATAGTTGGTCTCAGAGATGACTTGAGGGCTGTGTTTTTCGTCTTTTATGTGCCTCATTAACGCAACGCAGAACTGTGTAATTTATTGTGATATATTAAAATACAGTCGCCAGAGCAAGAGGAAAGGCCAGGTTTTAAACTTTGTTTTCAGCCAGGCTAAGCTGGGGGTGTGGTTGAGCCGTAAAAGGAAGATAAATGATGGGGCAGAGGTCGATCCCTCTGTCATATGCAAGTAATTGATCCAGTCCAGACTATGTGTTGATTTCATGTTTTACAGGAGGGCAGGGGACTTGGATTTTTTTTTTTTAATGAAATGTGGACTTTTAACGGTGCGTTGTGTGCGGTGACAAAGGGGGAATTATTTTTTTTAGTGACGTGCTTATTTAAAAGTTTTATTCATTTAGTTTGATTTATGATTTATTATGTAAATAAGAGCGGCAATTAAATTTTATTTTTTTAAATCAAAATCAAAAAATCTTCTTCTCTTTCTGAACTGGGCACCTGGTGGTTTTATTGGCCTTTTGTCCATGTGTTCTGCCCCAGCCGAGGGGGCGCTAGAACACAACATAGAATCTCTCCCCCTTCTCCCAGCTCTCAAGGAAGACTGCGTGTTAGTCCACAAAATGGATTTTATTCCCAGTCTCCATCTTTGCATAGGCATCGGGGAGGGCGTGGCCAAAATAATGAACAGAAGGGCTCTTTTAAAGACCTTCCCTCCCTATTGAAAGAACAAGAACAAAATAACAATGACACCCAAACTGAGCTCCTTGGCTAAACACTGGAGATGAAGGTTTCAACAGAAATGGCTTCCCTCCCCTCCAGGCTAGTGGACGATCTCAAAGAAGAAGTCGGGAAACTACCATGAGAACAAAGAAGAGACAGACTGAACACGGAGACTAGAACCAACACAAGTTCTGCTGTTGCTGCTGTACATGGCCTCCGGTTGAGAGCGAGAAGAAGAAAAAAAGAGAGAAGGAGGCGCTGTGGTCGTCCTCCAATAGTGGCACCAGCCAATCACTCTCCAGCACCTGGAACACCAAGAAGATCCACACAGGGCCGACAGCGCCACTCAGTGGCCAACAGGACACATTGCAGACGGGAAGAAAAACTGAACAGAAAACCGAGCTGACATTATAATTATATACACAAATATATAAACACGATACACCATTGACTTCTGTCCGTCAAAGAGCCAGAGTCCAGACTGATGTGATGGAAATAAATTCACATAGATACAGGAAAACATTCCTGGTTTGGTTTTGTTTTTTTGCCTTTTGCATTTTCACAAAACCCAATAAATTGAATGTAGCTATAAGGGATCAATATTAATTTTATGAATGAAAAACAATTTATCTGGAAGCGGCAGTTTGTGTTGTGAGTCACTTTGTCTGTTCCAGATGAAGCATGTTTTATCTGATTGATTGATTTATGATCATAAACCAGAAATAAAGTCTCATAAAAAACAATATTTTCACCCTAAAATAAAGGTGTGATATCAACTACACAACCTTCACAACGCTGTCAGACTTTGACAAATTCATCTTTGTGCTTCACATGAGAAACCAGGTTGAGTTGGATGGAGAACTCTGAAGTGAGAGCAGATCAGTGTGTTGTTGATGTGTGAAACCTTCATGCTGAGATGTTCCAGCCGTGGATGATGAGAGCAAAAGCAGTGGTTGTGTTGCTGCTGCCTTCACTGAGCAGCTGCTCCAAGTCCTGTTTCTTCCACTGAGGATTCAGCTCCACCAGTGGCTTCTGGGATGTCCTGACCTCACACTCTCCAGTTGATAGTAGTGGGCTTAGTGGGGCTAAAAACACATCACAGTGTAGCAACAAAAAAACATTTCTAAATTTGAATACAGTATCTGGTACACAATCTAGTACAGTACATATACAGCCCTGTCGATGCCCCGCCCTGAGAGCCATATACCCCACTGTGATTGGTAGGTTTGTTAAGCTCCGCACACAACACTGTGAAGTGCCATTCTTATAAAACTCGCGGGCCGCACTAATATTAAACTTTCATATTAAGGTGCGGGCCACAAAATATCATCTTGCGGGCCGCAATTGGCCCGCGGGCCACAAATTTGAGACCCCTGGTTTAGAGACTTTCAAAGACCCAGTGACTCTGAGCTGCACCTACAGCTTCTGCTCTAAGTGTCTGCAGACCTTCTGGGAGAAGAATGACAGCAAAAACTGTCCTGTATGTAGAAGAAAATCCTCAATGGATTTTCCACCGGTGAACTTTGCCCTGAAGCAACTGGTTGAGTCGTTGGCTGACAGCCAGCAGTCTGGATCGTCTGAGACAGTGGAAGCAGTGAAGGTGGAGCTGCTGTGCAAACACAAAGCAGAGTCCATAATGTTCTGTGAGGATGAGCAGAAAGCGCTGTGTTCTGTGTGTGTGTTTTCTCTCCACCAGGGTCACAAGGTGGTTCCTGTGGAAGAAGCAGTCCCAGGACTGAAGGAGCAGCTGAAGTCCAACTTCACAGCTTTAAAGGACAAGAAGAAGAAATACGGAGAAGTTGAGTTAAAATTCAAACAAGTGATTCAACACTTGGAGAAGCAGGCGTCGTCAACAGAGAAGCCGATCAGAGCAGAGTTTGACAAGCTCCGCCTCTTCCTGAGAGAGGAAGAGGAGTCCAGACTGGCGGCTCTGAGGGAGGAAGAGGAGCAGAAGAGGAAGACTGTGATCAGAGAGATGGAGAAGATTCAGGAGAAGATGTCTTCTCTGTCCAGCACCATCACTGCTGTTGAGAAGGAGCTGCAGCAGGAGGACACCATGGTCTTCCTCAACAGTTATAAAGGCCTTCAGAGCAGAGCCAGAGACCAGTGCTCCCATTCAGAGCCACAGCTGCTCCCAGGAGCACTGATCAACGTGGCCAAACACCTGGGCAACCTGTCCTTCACAGTGTAGCAGAAGATGAAGGACCAGGTCAACTTCAGTCCAGTCATCCTGGACCCAAACACTGCAAACCTCTGGCTCCACCTGTCTGATGACCTGACCAGTGTGAGATGTGGAGAAACACCTCAGCAGCTTCCTGATAATCCAGAGAGACACACTAGATATACCAGTCTTGTGGGTTCTGAAGGTTTCAGCTCAGGACAACACAGCTGGGAGGTGGAGGTGGGAGATCATCCAGACTGGACTATAGGTGCCGCTAAAGAGTCAGCTGACAGGAAGGGTGAGAGATCTGCCTCACCAGAATATGGACTCTGGTGTTTATCATATAGAAATGGAAAATACACTGATGGTCTTGGTGACACTGTCACGGTGGAGAAGAGTGTGGAGAGACTCAGAGTCCAGCTGGACTTTGGCCAGGAGAAGGTTTCCTTCTACGACGCTGTGGACCAGACTCACATCTGCACTTACGAAGACACTTTCACTGAGAAACTCTTCCCATTTTTCAGTGTTGGAAAGGCTGGAGATCAGGAAACTGCTGACATCAGGATGTGTGTGAGAGATTTTTCAGTGATGTTTGAGAAGGAGGTCGAGTTGTTAGCGATGCGTTAGCTCGTTGCTAACAGGGGGGCTCTTTGCCAAGTAGAGGTTCAGGCTGTTTTGAGTCTTTGATTGAAAATCACGTGTTTGAAAATGATTTGAAACCAGTTATAGACGATGGAAAAATGTCTTCAATCAATCATGTAGAAATGACAATGATTGATTTTTGTTTGTTTTTTGCTTTTATAAACCATTTATTTGAGAGAAAAGAAAAACCAAACTCACTCACTTCAAAACATTTATCTTTCAGCTAATTGAGGTTTACTGAAATTCATCATTGACTTCAAAAACAATCAGATGTCATCTTTGTGCTTCTTTGGCTGTGAGAAATGTGACAGGAACCTCCTGATTCAACCGACTCATGATGAAGATGCTGCATCAGATGTTTGCTGTAGATGTTGTTCTGTCATTACCAGCTGATTTAAAATGACTGCAGGAAAAACCTAACGACATTTCACCTTCAAAACAATGTTTGCTCTGCTTTTGTGATTTTCTTTCTCAATACACAAACAGCATCCATTGTGCATTGTGCAGTGTTGGTGCAAGGCATCATGGGAGGTGTAGTGATGTTTTGGGGAAGGTTGATGAGGAAGGTTTTATGGGAATAGTTTGATGTAAAACTTAAAATATAATCATGTTATTTAGTGAGAGTTTCACCTTTCAATGTTAAAATGTTCACAATTTTACACAAAACTATCAAGTAGTCCGCTGGCGCTGCCTCTCTGGCTCCTCCTGCTGGCGTTGCTGCTGCTGCTGCTGCTGCCCTTCATAGACCAAGCACACAGCTGCTCCTGCCACAACAACTTCGCGCGCTCCTTCAACATCATGCTGCTACCAAGGACCTCCACCCACCTAGAGGAAGGTCCTCAAAGGGACATAAAATAAACAAAAAAAAAAAATTCATATCTGAACGACATTCATCATCATCGTTATCATCGTCAATATCATGATTATTATTCAAGGTTGTTTCATTGTCTGTGTTCCACTTTCAACTCTGGGACTCACAACTGCTGTTTAATCTGGTTTAAGGTTTACTAGAAATGAAATAAATACATACAATCTATACATCTCACTTTACAAGGACAAATACTGTTGCTCTCTGGCGCCCTCTGTTGTTCTGGCCTTCACGCGTCCATTGAGTGAAGCAGTGCAGCGCTTTGCATCGTTTGTGTATCAGTGTTTTTAATCAGCTGATATGTAAAATGACATTTGGTGTGAGGTATGACGTCATCAGAGGGAAAAACAGCTGGATATTAATGACAGAAGGGTCGTAGTACTTTGAGTACTTTGACTTGCCATGTTAAAATACTGCATGTGCTCAGCTGTTACTGTGTGAAATCCACAGGTGGGGATTTATTCTCTTGTTTCTTCCATCAGTGCATATTCTGCTTATGTATTATATGTATTAACTTAATGATGAGAAAACAATAAATAAAGCTCTTTAAAAACCTCAGAGGTTTGCAAATGATCGGCTGCAAGTACTGTCAGAAAACATATCATCACAATCCTGTATTACTGCATATGATGTAGTTTTTATCTGTATATTACAGCGAGCTGTGGTTGTGTGGTTCTGCTCTTTTCAAGATGTTCAATAAAGCTCATCAGAATCAGAATCAGAATCAGAATCAGAAATACTTTATTTATCCCAAGGGAAATTCTTTTTGGAACAGGGCTCCAGTCAGAGAGTTTGGACGCTGTCAGTCTGTGCTGCGCCCACTGAGAGCAGGGCGGTTTCCATTTCTCCTTTCCGGTTCTACTTGGTTTTAGTGAACCTGTTACGGGTTTATAAATATATATGTAGGCGTGATAAATGAAGACTGTGAAATGTCCGGGGTGTGTTTTTCGTGTGGAGAATGTTGCAGACGTGCCTCGTTATTTTGATCGCTAGTACATTTTTCTTTCTGGAGCTTTTTCTCATGTGTGTGTATGTGTACGCATCACAGTCTGCGTTCATTTGTCTCTTCATACAGGTATTGAGATTCATAGTTATATGTATTGGTTCTGTTTTATAAATAACTTTGAAGAATATTTTATTGAATTGACGACGCTGAAGTTGGCGCCACATTCGCAGCGGTGCTTCTTAGGTTTCGATTCCACCTTAAAAGAAAAATTCTCAATTTGACCGCTAGATGGCTGTGCCTATCCCAACACTTTTCAACATATAACATTCAGTGGATCATTATGTCTATGTTGAGGTGGATTTTTTCCAAAATTATACAGTAGAAATTGAAATGTGAGGTATCATCGTACAGCCTGGGAGCTCTACTATCACAATCAGTTGACATACAATATAGGAAATCATTTTTGACCTTTTGGGGGGACTCCAAATTTGACAACTTTGCCATTGATATTATATTTTTCAGTTTTTCAGGTGGATTGTGGACTATGTCAACTGATTGTGAAAGCAGAGCTCCCAGGCTTTCCAATGATAATAATAATTTAGTCAGAAATCCTCGTCAACATAGACATAATGATTTATTTATTTTTTATATTGAACAGTGTTGGAATAAGCACTGCCATCTAGTGGTCAAATCGCGGAACTATTTTTTAAGGTGGAATCGAAACTTGAGTAGCACCGCGGCGAATGTGGCGCCAACTTCAGCGTCGTTCTGGCATCACAGTCTGCGTTCATTTGTCTCTTCATACACTCTGTGCTGCGTTCAATGAAAGCCAGGAATAAAGTGGCAGCAAACACTGCAATCTGAGTCCATGTCTCCATGAACACAACGCAAGATACACAAGTTAACGGGCATGTTTACAACATCACAAGAGACACACCCATTACACTCAGTTGTGTCCCAATCGGCCCAATGCAACACTTTGGCCTTACTGCCATTTCAGGTTAAAGGTCACACTGACTGTCATTCCAAAGAAAGCAAATATTCCAGGTGCAATGACTTTGAATGACCTTGACTGCAGTTAATTATTCAGCGGAGGTCAAACAGTGTGGACTTTTTACATTGCAGATGTGTGGCTACAAATGTATATTTACATAGGAAAGGCAGCTGGATTGTCCACACCAGGCTTCCTTAGAAATATGCTGGTGCAAGATGGCAGCTAACTGGGAGCACTGGGACTCTTATTGATGTATGGAGATTCTTATGAAAATGTGAGAACCTTTCTAAAGGGAGGAAAACCAAATAAATTTTATTTATGGATGGATGGGGGTATAAAATATTGCTTGTTTACTTGTTTTCCACAGAATATAAGCAGCCTCAGACAGTCAAGAGGACTGTCACCTTAATAAAGCACCAACAAGGTCATCAACGTCTTGTTACAAGGAGCTGGGACACCATTAGCTGGCATTGCAGAGTATCTGCTTTGAGCAAAACAATTGGAGGTTTTTTATCTGCAGTTCCACAGGACACAGACTGAGTCGGTGAGTCTGACTTTCCCAACTGGAAATAAATATTTCAATGCATCTGGCTGGGAGGAATATCTGCTCAAATGGCAGAGAAATTAGCTTGTGTAGAAAGTCTACTCAACTGTTCAGTTTGTTTAGAGACTTTCAAAGACCCAGTGACTCTGACCTGCAACCACAGCTTCTGCTCCAAGTGTCTGCAGACCTTCTGGGAGAAGAATGAAAGCAAAAACTGTCCCGTATGTAAAAGAAACTCCTCAAAGGATAGTCTGCATCCAGACTTTGCCCTGAAGCAACTGGTTGAGTCGTTGGCTGACAGCCAGCAGTCTGGATCGTCTGAGACAGTGGAAGCAGTGAAGGTGGAGCTGCTGTGCAAACACAAAGCAGAGTCCATAATGTTCTGTGAGGATGAGCAGAAAGCTCTGTGCCCTGTGTGTGAGTTTTCTCTCCACCAGCATCACAAGGTGGTTCCTGTGGAAGAAGCAGTCCCAGGACTGAAGGAGAAGCTGAAGTCCAACTTCACAGCTTTAAAGGACAAGAAGAAGAAATACGGAGAAGTTGAGTTAAAATTCAAACAAGTGATTCAACACTTGGAGAAGCAGGCGTCGTCCACAGACAAGCAGATCAGAGCAGAGTTTGACAAGCTCCGCCTCTTCCTGAGAGAGGAAGAGGAGTCCAGACTGGCAGCTCTGAGGGAGGAAGAGGAGCAGAAGAGGAAGACTGTGATCAGAGAGATGGAGGAGATTCAGAAGAAGATGTCTTCTCTTTTTTTTGGAATATTTTATTTTCAGTTTTTACATTTATCACACAAAGAAACAAAAAAGTCAATATACCAGCAGTATATAGGCACAAACTAATCAAGAAACCTGTCACTCCCCCCCCCCCCCAAAGAAAATAAAAAATAAATAAATAAATAAAATGATTTTGGTTAAAGTAGAGCAGACATCATGCCAGAAAGGTTTCACTTTAATACACAACCAAGTACAATGTAAAAAGCAACCCACTTCAATGTCACATCTAAAGCACATATCTGACACATCAGATTTAAATGAATGTAATTTTTCTGGGGTGAGGTATAATTGATGTAAAATGTTATAGTTAATCAATCTATATCGGGCATTGATGATATTTAACAACCTATTTTGGCAAAGATCTTCCCAGAGTTGTTCGTTAATTGTAATGTTCAGATCTGACTCCCATTTCATCTTGGACTTATGTAAGCCTGACTTTGGGCTCTCATTCAACAGCAGGTGGTACATCTTAGAAATGAATCTTTGTGTGTTCCTCCCATGAAGAAGCTTTTCCACATTATTCATAACAGGCTGAGTCATTTCCGAACCTAAATTAGATCTCAGGAATTATCTTAATTGGAGATAACAGAAAAAAGTTTGCTTGGACAAGTTATATTTCCCGTACATATGTTCAAATGTCATGAAAAGTCCAGTATCGAAACAGTCCTCCAAATGTTGTATTCCTTTATGATGCCATTGGTCTAGGATCTTATTGTTAAGAGTCATGGGTATAAGATAATTCTGTTTTAAAGGAGTTTTAGGGGACAATTTCATCTTCAGTCCAAGGCTTTTGTGGACCTCGTGCCAAATTTTAATTAAATGTCTAAATATAGGGTTAAATGTCTTTTTGTTTATAGTTGCAGAGTTATGTTTATAAATGAAGTCACTGGGAGTTTTTTCTTTCAAGGGGTGCAGACCAATTTGTATCCAGTTGGGGGCCTCACTGCCCTCGAAGAAAGATGAGATGAATCTCATTTGAGCTGCCAAGTAGTATTTCTTAAAACTGGGCAATCGAAGTCCCCCTGAACGATGATCCCACGTTAGTTTCTCAATGGATACCCGAGGTGTTTTATGGTTCCATAAGAATTGTCTGACATATCCATTGAGGGTTCGAAAAAAGGATTGTGGTAATGGAATAGGTAGAGATTGAAACAAATATTGTAACCTTGGTTGTACGTTCGTCTTAACACAATTAATTCTGCCAATCAAGGTGAGAGGCAAGAACGTCCATCTACGCAAGTCTTCTTCAATCTTACTGAGCAGTGGGAGATAATTCAGTTTATACAGGTTTTTGAGATTGCTGTCTACAAATATACCAAGATATTTTATACCATCTGTAGGCCATTTAAATAGACTTGTTTGCTGAAGTTCAGAGTGGTCAAAATTCGTTAAAGGAATAATTTCACTTTTTTCCAAATTTACTTTGTAACCAGAAATATTACCATACATATTCAAAACAGTTTGCAGTTTGGAGAGAGAGTTACCAGGATCTTTTAAGTACAAAATGATGTCATCTGCCAAAAGATTAATTTTATGAGTTGTCTGACCAACCTGGAAACCTTTTATATCAAGATCATTTCTAATTGTTTGAGCTAAGGGTTCAATTGCTAAAACAAAAAGTGCTGGGGATAAAGGACATCCCTGTCTACTTGATCTGCCTAGAGGGAATGCAGGCGAAATTTGTCCATTGGTGCTAATTTTACCTTGGGGTTTATGGTACAGAGTTTGGATCCATTTAATAAATAGTGGGCCAAACTCAAATTTGGCAAGCACTTTAAATAAATATGCCCATTCTAACCTATCAAAGGCTTTCTCAGCATCTAAAGCCACAGCTATACTGGGTTCTGTTTCAGATTTTGTTAAATTAATAATATTAAATAGGCTGCATAGATTATTAGCTGAGGAACGTTTTGAGATAAAACCACTTTGGTCCGGGTTTATTAGTTGAGGCAGGTATTGACTAAGCCTGTTAGCCAGGGCTTTGGAAATCAATTTATAATCTGTGTTTAACAATGAGATTGGCCGGTAAGAGGAGCAATTCAATGGATCTTTATTTTTTTTTTTATGAATGACAGTAATTATCGCTGTAGAGAAAGAATCAGGAAGTGTTCCTGTTTCTGAGCCTAAGTTGATGACATCAATAAGAAGTGGGAGAAGTAAATCCTTAAATTCCCTGTAGAATTCTGGAGGGAACCCATCTTCTCCTGGTGATTTGTTTGCTTGTAATGAGCGAAGAGCTTTTTCAATTTCTGTTTGTATAAAAGGACGATCAAGGCTATCTTGATCTTCCTTGCTGAGCTTGGGCAGTTCAATCATGGACAAAAATTCATCAACACTATTCATATCTTCTGGAGGTTCTGATGTGTATAACTGCGTATAGTACTGTTTAAATGTATCATTAATTTATTTAGGGTTATATGATAGCAAACCTGTTTTAGTCTGAATCGAATTAATTGTCCTAGAGCTTTCCTCTTTTTTTAGTTGCCAAGATAGAATTTTGTGTGCCTTTTCTCCCAGTTCGTAGTATCTTTGTTTGCTTCTCATGATATTTTTTTCAATTCTATAAGTATGCAGTGTATTATATCTAAGCTTTAGATTTTGATTGTTGAAACTCTTTTTCCAATTTTAAGATGTCTGCTTCCAGTTCCTCTATTTCTGCCATGTATTTCTTTTTGACACCTTTGGTATAGGAAATTATTTGTCCCCTTAGAAATGCTTTAAGTGTGTCCCATAATATGAAACTGTTGGGGGAAGAAGGACAGTTTGTATCCCAAAATAACTCAATCTGTCCCCTTATGAATTTGCAAAAATCTGGTTTTTGAAGGAGGGTTGGGTTGAGACGCCACCTATAGACATTAGAAGTTTTTTCAGGCATATAAATTGACAGTGTCAAAGGAGAGTGATCTGACAATATTCTAGGTAAATATTTAGATTCTATTGCTCTGTGAGTCAGGTGTGTCGATAACAAGAAAAGATCAATCCGAGTGAAAGAGTTATGCCGACCAGAGTAGAAGGAGTAGTCTCGGGCCTGAGGATGCATCTGCCTCCACATATCAGTTAAGTTTAATTCCTTCATGAAGTTAATGGTGGTTTTACCTGCTTTAGATTTGGTTACTGATAGAGCTGACTTATCTAGAAGAGGATCCAGGCAGAAATTGAAGTCTCCCCCTATTAGAATGTTTTTATGTCCACCTGAGACCTTCAAGAATATATTTTGAATAAATGACTCATCATCATAATTAGGCGCATAAAAATTCAAGAGGGTCCAGGGTTCTGAATAAATCTGACAATTCACCACAACATATCTACCTAATGTATCAACAATGGTTTCTCCAATTGTTACAGGGGTGTTCTTATTTATTAGGACGGCCACTCCCCTGGCTTTAGAGTTAAAAGATGATGATATTACGTGCCCTATCCAATCTCTCTTCAATTTTCTATGTTCTAGGGGTGTTAAATGGGTTTCCTGTACGAAAGCAATGTCTATTTTGAGTTTTTTCAAATACATCAAAACTCTCTTCCGTTTTATTGGTCCATTAAGCCCATTCACATTAAAGCTTACAAATTTCACCACTCTATTCATCAACCATAAACTTTCTTAAGAAATATTGTCCCATCCATATCATGCTTCCCGTATAACCAAGTATTTCAAAATAAAGCACTGACCGTGCAAGGAGAAAAGAAAGGAAAGAAAAGAAAAGAAAAGAAAAGAAAAGAAAAGAAAAGAAAAATATGCTATAACTACACACACCCTCCCCTCTCCACACGCGTCTTGCGCCTTCCCAAACTTGGCGCATGGCAGGCGTGATTATCACAACGGGACCTACTGGGCAAATGACTAAACCATTAGCCCCCTCTCTGCAACATTCTAATGTCAACAAAAATAACAAATGACATCGCGTAGAAAAATAAATAAAGTACAGTACCTCAAAATGTACGGGTATGACAGCAGTTCAAAATGGAAGCAGCATAGCCGTTTTGAACAAATGGTAACATCCCCTTAGCACAATCGTGAGTTGAATAATAATGATAATAATAAAAGAAAAAGAAAAGTTTTGCCTGTGCGGATCAATCTCCTTCCCGTACGTTATCCTTCTTCAGGAACTTCGTCGCCTCCTCCGGGTCCACGAAAATCTTGGGCTCTTCATCTTCTCCTGGATAGACGTAAAGCTTGGCCGGGTACCGTAAACTGTATTTTAATCCCTTGTCGCGTAGAGCCTGTAGCACTTTTTTGAAGGCTCGCCGTTGAGCCATGACCTCACTGGTATAGTCCGGGAAGATAAGGACTTTGCCTCCGTTGTATTCCATGGACTGTTGTCTGCTAAGGCGTAGAATTAACTCCTTCTGCTGAAAGTGATGGATGCGCGCCAGGATTGTACGCGGTCTTGTGCCGGTAGCCGGCTTCGGCTGGAGGGATCGGTGCGCCCGATCCACCATAACTGGATGCGGGAAATGTTCATCACCAAGCAACTTAGGGATTAGTTTGGAGACAAATTCAGTGGGTCTACCTTTCTCCTCATCCTCCGGTATCCCCACGAGTTAAATATTGTGTCTCCGGGAGCGAGCTTCCAAGTCAAGGACTTTAGTCTGGAGCTGAGCGTTGTGTTTCGTTAGCTCAGTGCATTTAGCCTCCAATTTTAGCATGCGGACGTCAAGGTCGCTCAGCGCTTGTTCTTGATTGGTCACTCGAGTTTGAAGTTCAGCCTGTGAAGCTGCAAGCGCATGAAACTTCGCTTCAAATGCATCAAATCGTTCATTTATGCAGCGAAGGATTGATTCGGACATCTCTTTGCATATTTCTTTACACATAGCGTAGGTTTGGTCCGCACACTGAGTATCGAAGATGTCTTCTCTGTCCAGCACCATCACTGCTGTTGAGAAGGAGCTGCAGCAGAAGGACACCATGGTCTTCCTCAACAGTTATAAAGGCCTTCAGAGCAGAGCCAGAGACCAGTGCTCCCAGTCAGAGCCACAGCTGCCACAGCTGCTCCCAGGAGCACTGATCAACGTGGCCAAACACCTGGGCAACCTGTCCTTCAGTGTGGCAGAAGATGAAGGACCAGGTCAACTTCAGTCCAGTCATCCTGGACACAAACACTGCAAACCTCTGGCTCCACCTGTCTGATGACCTGACCAGTGTGAGAAATAGAGGAGAAACACCTCAACAGCTTCCTGATAATCCAGAGAGACACACTAGACATCCCAGTGTTGTGGGTTCTGAAGGTTTCAGCTCAGGACAACGCAGCTGGGAGGTGGAGGTGGGAGATCATCCAGACTGGACTATAGGTGTCGCTAAAGAGTCAGCTGACAGGAAGGGTGAGAGATCTGCCTCACCAAAATATGGACTCTGGTGTTTATCATATAGAAATGGAAAATACACTGATGGTCTTGGTGACACTGTCACGGTGGAGAAGAGTGTGGAGAGACTCAGAGTCCAGCTGGACTTTGACCAGGGGAAGGTTTCCTTCTACAACGCTGTGGACCAGACTCACATCTTCACTCATGAAGACACTTTCACTGAGAAACTCTTCCCATTTTTCAGTGTTGGAAAGGCTGGAGATCAGAAAACTGCTGACATCAGGATGTGTGAGAGAGATTTTTCAGTGATGTTTGAGAAGGAGTTTCTTTCTGTTTTGGAATAGGATTCAGATTCAGATTCAGATTCAGATGTATATTTCGATTTAGATTAAGATTTATTGGCACTTAGATCCACTGTTTAGGTGCATACATGTAAAATATTTAGGCCCGCAAGCTCCAGTACATTAAGAATTGCATAAACATGATGGATTTGACTCTTTGATCGAGTTTGAAAATGATTTGAAACCAGTTATGGACGATGGAAAAATGTCTTCAATCAATCATGTAGAAATGACAATGTTTGTTTTTTGTTTGTTTTTTGCTTTTATAAACCATTTTTTTGAGAAAAATGAAAAACCAAACTCACTCACATCAAAACTTAACATTTATCTTTCAGCCCTCAGAGGTTTTCTGAAATTCATCATTGACTTCAAAAACAATCAGATATCAACTTAAACAAGTTATTGATATTTGTAAACTGTAATTGTCTATTTTTGTTATTTAAACTAGTGAGAACACACGATTGGTCATGTTGGGAAGATTGTTTTAAAAATCAACTTCATCCTTATTGGATATTTTTTTCATCTTTGTGCTTCTTTGACTGTCAGAAATGTGACAGGGACCTCCTGATTCAACCGACTCATGATGAAGATGCTACATCAGATGTTTGCTGCAGATGTTGTTCTGTCATTACCAGCTGATATAAAATGTGTTGCATTAATACGTCTTGTGCAGCCGTGTCTGGAGGAAAACCTGTCGACAAAGTTTCACCTTCAAAAACAATGTTTTGTCAATAAATTTGCTCTGTTTTTGAGAGGTTCTGTCTCAATATACAAACAGCCTGCGTTGTGCTGCGTTGGTGCAAGGCATCATGGGAGGTGTAGTGATGTTTTTGGGGGAAGGTTGAGGGTTGATGAGAAGGTCGTTGCCCTTGGGTCACATTGATATTATGGGAATAGTCTGACATACATTGTAATATAATCATGTTATTTAGTGAAAGTTTCACCTTTTAACATTAAAATGTTCACGATTTTACACAAAACTATCAAGTTAATTTGTAAAAGTTTCTCTTTTTACATCAAACTCACGCTATTTCATGAAAGTTTTGTTTTGACGTGAAACATTTCATGGAATTCCGTCATACTGAGTCCTGTTGTTTTTCCTCGCGTGGCAGTAAAGTGTTCATGAAAGGAGTCGTAGTAAAAAGTCGTCAAAAAAATAAATACTCAAGTAAAGAACAGATACCTTGAAAAGAAAATCTACTTCAGATCAGTTAACAAAGACTTTCAGAATAAACTTGCAATCACAGATAATGTGTTTACAATGTTTTAATGAATCAAAGTTGATTTTATTGTTTTTTGGAAACAGATTCGGGACCACTCCCACCCCCCCGGCCCCCCCACCTCCCCGCCCAGCATCATAACATTGTTATTGTTGATACTTCTTATTGTCATATTAGCATTTTCACTTTTCAATGAAGGTCAATGAGTGAGATGATCCCCACAGGAAGTCACCTGTGTCCAGTTCAATCAGGAGGCCACAGTCATCCTGTCACTTCCAACCATGTTATTCTACCTGCCTGTCACTATTGCACCACTCATTTAATGATGTGGATTAACTCTGTGTTTGTGGCGCTCATACAGTCTCTCACTGCATCCAGATGAAACTCAGTTTGTGTTTTGATTTTGTCATTTTTTTCAAAATGTTTTGAAGCTGATGGAGTTTCCCAGTGAACGATGGTCAACCTCAAAGTACAAATACTCAGTGACCTCAGTAGATTCTTCAGGTATTCATACTTTACTGGAATATTTCCTCTAAATTCTGACTTATTATTATTAAAATTATATTAATACTGCTGCTGTTTCTCTTACCGCTGCTGTTACTGCAGTTCTTCCTCCAATGCAGCAGAGGGCGCTCCAACCATAGAATAGAACAGCAAGGAACACAAAATAGAACGCAATAGAAGCCTTTATTAATCCCACATTGGGGACATTTTAATCATAACAGCAACGATATAAAGCAAAGAGAAGTCAAACTATATGAATCAAAAAGACATCAAGGCTCTCTGCTATCTGCCATCTGCCACTTTGCAGATAGCCGATGCCTATCCAGAGCCCACCGCATCCTGTCCGACCCCACCCATGAAAAAAATGAAATAAATACATACAACTGTGATATCTGAAGTAGAATATACTCTGCAGTCTACTAAAGTACTTTACACCAACATATCAGAGTGACATGAACATTTTGCAAAGACAAACCACCCGTCAATCATCTTCCAGCAGGTTTTAACAGCTAAAACTCTCCCAGAAATCTCACCCATCAATTCTTTCTCTTCTTTTGACACTTGCTATTTTCCACCATATTCATTTGGTTCAGTACTAAGAAGGCAGGATGATACTGCAATATTCTCTGACACTACAGTATCCCCCTCAGACGCTCGTGTGGGCTCAAAAACTTTTAAAAACAGTTACCTCTCCTGGAAACCAAATCATTTTGCCTTCACTCTTCTGTCTTTCTTTCTTTCTTTCTTTCTTTCTTTCTTTCATTTCTTCCTTGTGCTCCTGAAAACACGCTCCACTACTCTCACTTTACACGGACACATACTGTTGCTCTCTGGCGCCCTCTTTTGTCCTGGCCTTCACGCGTCCATTGAGTGAAGCAGTGCAGCGCTTTGCATCGTTTGTGTATCAGTGTTTTTAATCAGCTGATATGTAAAATGACATTTGGTGTGAGGTATGACGTCATCAGAGGGAAAAACAGCTGGATATTAATGACAGAAGGGTCGTAGTACTTTGAGTACTTTGACTTGCCATGTTAAAATGCTGCATGTGCTCAGCTGTTACTGTGTGAAATCCACAGGTGGGGATTTATTCTCTTGTTTCTTCCATCAGTGCATATTCTGCTTATGTATTATATGTATTATCTTAATGATGACAAAACAATAAATAAAGCTCTGTCATTATCATTGAAGGTTCTTTTATATATATTCTACCTGCCTGTCACTATTATCTATATACATGTATGTATATGTATATATATATATATATATATATATATATATATATATATATATATATATATATATATATATATATATATATATATATATATATACAGCGCCTTGCAAAAGTATTCACCCCCCCCCCTTTGCTTTTATCTATTTTGTTAGATTTCAGCCTGTAATTTAAATGTTTTTCATCTGAATATTTCGTGAGATGGATCTGCACAAAATAATCTAAGTTGGTGAAGTGAAATGAGAAAAAAATATATAAAAAGAATAATTTAAAGAAATAAAAAAGTGGAAATTGGCATGTGCATATGTATTCACCCCCCTGAAGTCAGTACTTTTTAGAGCCACCTTTTGCAGCAATTACTGCTGTAAATCTCTTCTGATAGGTCTCTATGAGCTTGCGACATCTTTCAACTGGGATTTTTGCCCATTCCTCATGGCAAAACTTCTCCAGCTCCTCCAAGTTGGATGGTTTCCGCTTGTGAACGGCAGTCTTCAAGTCAAACCAGAGATTTTCAATCGGATTGAGGTCCGGGCTTTGACTAGGCCATTCTAGCACATTTAACTTCTTCTCCTTAAACCATTCATGCGTAGCTTTAGCAGTATGCTTCGGGTCATTGTCCTGCTGGAAAGTGAACCTCCGTCCCAGTCACAAATCACAGGTGGACTGAAACAGTTTTTTCTCCAGAATGTCCCTGTATTTAGCACCATCCATCTTCCCCTCTAAGCGGACCAATTTCCCCGTCCCTGCTGCTGCAAAACATCCTTATAGCATGATGCTGCCACCGCCATGTTTCACTGTGGGGACAGTGTTCTTGGGGTGATGGGAAGTGTTGGGTTGCTGCCAGACATAGCATTTACCTTTGTGGCCAAAAAGTTCAATTTTAGTCTCATCTGACCAAATCACCTTCCGCCATACATTTAGGGGGTTGTCCACATGCTTTTTAGCAAATTCAAAACGTGCCTTCTTATTATTTTTAACACTGACAGGTATTCACTGGCCACTCTTCCATAAAGCCCAGCTCTATGGAGTGTACGGCTTATTGTGGTTCTATGGACAGACACACCAGTGTTTGCTGTAGAACTCTGCAGCTCCTTCAGGGTTACCTTTGATCTCTGTGTTGCCTCTCTGATCAATGTCCTCTTTGTTGTCTGTGAGTTTTGGTGGTCGGCCCTGTCTTGGCAGGTTTGTTGTGGTCCCGTGTTGTTTCCATTTGGCGATTATAGATTTGATGGTGCTCCGGGGGATCATCAAAGATGTAGATATTTTTTTGAAACCCAGTCCTGACTTGTATCTCTCTATAAATTTGTCCCTGACTTGTTTGGAGAGATCCTTGGTCTTCATGATGTGATTCTTCTTGCTAAGTAGAGTTGCAGCCCATTGGGGCCTCTCAGAGAAGGTGTGTTTATACTGACACATCATGTGACACTTAGGCCCTGTTTGCACTTGGTCACTTGTAACTGTTTTGCGTGATTGGATCACGAGAACGGATCTCGCAGCATCTGTTCGCACTTAGCCGTTAACATGCGTCTCGAGCGTGCCATTTGTGATCGCATCACCCCCCCCCGAACCTATGCAAATGCAACATGCGTCATTTCCGTTTTTAACGACTGGGGGCAGTAAAGCGCAAAACCACGGCGAGTTTTACATGACAGCGAATAAGAATCAACTTCCTGTTTGCGCACTATATCAAGTCACTCGTTTTAATTCTACTGCGGCTCGTATGGATCCGAACGAGGAGTAACGACTGGTGGGACAGAGTGGTGACGACTTTATTTTCGGATCAACAGTGGCTGGCAAATTTTCGGATGCAACGTCGCACATTTAATCACATATGTGGGAAACTGCGACCGCTGCTCCGCTGACAAAATACGCTAATTCGGAATGAAATTTATTAGCATGCTAATAAACAAGTCTAACAAAAATGATTTGTTTTCGCTTCTGGTTTGTAACTTTATATATATATATATATATTATATGACGAATGCGTTTTTATCGCCAAAACCACCTCGGGAATCGGATGACAAAACGGATTTGGACTGTTTGCACTTGGTCATTTCATGCGTTTTTCGTAATCTGATCAGCAAAAAACGCATGAAATGACCAAGTGCAAACAGGGCCTTAGATTGAACACAAGTGGACTTCATTGAACTAATTCTGTGACTTGTGAAGGTAATGGATTGCACGAGCACTTTTTAAGGGGCTTCATAGCAAAGGGGGTGAATACATATGCACATGCCAATTTCCACATTTTTATTTCTTTAAATTATTCTTTTATATATTTTTTTTCTCATTTCACCTCACCAACTTAGATTACTTTATGCAGATCCATCTCACGAAATATTCAGATGAAAAACATTTAAATTACAGGCTGAAATCGAACAAAATAGATAAAAGCAAAGGGGGTGAATACTTTTGCAAGGCGCTGTATATATATATATATTTTATATATATATGCATATATATATACATACATGTATATATATATATGTGTGTGTACAATGTGATATATATATATATAATTCAAATATAAAAATACAGACATACACATAAGTATATGAGGTATATCAATATAAACACGTAGATATGAATAGATATGTCTTATACATCTACTATTCTAAAATTGAAATAGGCTTGAATGTTAAGTGGTGGGGTGGTATAGCTGCTGTTTGAGAGGGCAAGAGTCCAAAATTGCACATGATCTGTGGCTAAAGCTGGCAGCAAAGATGAAGCGATGGCACCTCCTCCGGCTCCCAGTGTCGTGGTCATCACCTGCCAGGGACACACAAAGACTGCAGCAGTATCGTGCACATAATGGGTAGTTCAGCTGGAGAGGAAAAAGTGAGTGTGAATACACTGTTAAATTATTTCACAGTCTAATGCAGTGGAAAAAATGCTGCATATTTCTGCGATTAATTGGAAATGAAAATATTATTCCTGTTTAGGTTGTCCAACACTGATCAGTGCTTATCTCAGTGTTTCTCAACTGGAGGGTTGCGAGCCAAAAGTGGGCTGTGGCCTCGTGGCAGGGCTGGATTAAGGATACAGAGGCAGTGTTTCTGTTACAACACCCCCTGAAAACACTGTTAACCACACCACAAATAGGATCCACCTGCTAGTAACATTGTCACATTTATAGCCAGGTTGTACCTGTTACATTAAAATCACCAGACCCTATACATTTCTAATATACACATGCAAAAGAGGCTGAGTGAGACTTTCCCCTAATTTCTGTCCAGTTCACCGGCAAGTTGGAGATTTTTGTAATACATTTTACATCATGGCACTTTGTATTGTAATGTTTTCTCCCTGCCACCAGATGTCAGTAGCCTCCATGTATTTTACCAGCGGTGTCAAGTCACTGGACAATCTGTCGCTGATCGAGCTCAACCTGGACAGCGCGGAGGTCTCTGCGCATTTTAGCAATGAACACTCGTCGGTATGCCTCAACTAGTCCTTCCCAATCTAACGGTTGTGTGTGTTGACTGGTCTCAGGGATGACCCAGGGACTATGTTTCCATCTTTTATTTACTGCAGAAGACAATAAAACACATGTTAACAGTCTTCTGGCCTGTCTCCCTGCACCTCTTGTTCCCCTCGTACATACAACACGGAATTGTGAGGGATTGACTCGCTGTTGATTATCTCTGAATATACATCGCAATATGCAGTTTACAATATATTGTGATGCAGTTCACTAGGAAACAGCAAGAAAAACAGACGGAAAAGAACGTATATTTAAAGGCCCCATATTATGCCACTTTTCCACATATAAAATAGTTCTCTAATGTGTAAAAGGCCTGTCTGTGACCTGCATTAGTCAAAATTGACTTTGGATCTAATATTTTCACTGTGCCTAAATCAGCAAAAAACCGCTCTGTTCGGAACAGCCCGTTTTAGGGCCTGTCACTTTTATGTTAATGAGCTGCACATGGCCACGCCCTTCTCTCGCGAAGGGGCTGTGACTTCGGCTCCGGTAGCCATGTGCTTATGTTGTGAATGCGAAGCGACTCGGTCATGGCTGGCAGAAGCAGTGTGGTGCAACCGTACCAGTTTGAGCCAGAGTCTGACCCAGAGGGAGAGGCTTCGGCAGAAATTCGGACTCAGCGACTGCAGCAGGACATTTTAGAGTGGTAAGATACAAATACTGTGCGTCTTTATATTTCAAAGTTTTTACTTTGTGTGTTGTTATGTAACGGATGTGTAGACTGGAGAGTTGCGTTTTTCACCTCTTTATTTTCTGCAGAAGACAGTAAACGAAGGTTTTTAAAGTCTTCTGGCTTTGTCGTCTCCTCATTCATACAACATAGAACTCTTCGTCGACACGCACAATATACAACTCACTCAAAAACAATGAACGGGCGAACAGTGACATCTACTGGACAAAGTGACAATACATATATGGGGTAAAACCAAAGACACGAAAAGAACAAACAGGAAAATAATAAAGAAAACATACCTGCAGAAGACAGTAAACGAAGGTTTTTAAAGTCTTCTGGCTTTGTTGTCTCTAAACAAAACAACAATAATTACAACAGTTGGCCATTTTTGCTCTGCCACACTAGCCGCACTCACTAACCAAACTTACCCTCATTCATACAACATAGAACTGAGGGATAGTTCCGCTTCGCTCCTCAAACTCGGAAAATACGGCAAGAGATTAGAGACAAACTTAAATAAAATAATAATAAAATAAAATAACATTGAAATAGCATTCACAATATATATCAAAGTAAAAAAAATAACAAGTAAAGTCCCCACATATGATTAAATGAACTTAATCATTTTCTTTGTTTCTTTTCTTTTTTTTTTTTTTTTTCTTTTTTCTTTACTCTGTTACAGTTACACTGTTACTTACACGTTAGCTCATGCTAACGGCTTCGTCACCGCTGTCTCGTCATTACTTCAAGCTCTTCTGGTGAATGAGTATTTTTTTAAACAGTGCAGTAACGTTATACTTCTCTTTTTTGGGGGTTAACTTAAGTTTAAATATGTCTGTATCCACAATATGCCATGGTCAAAATTAGAGGCAGTTGCCATGTTGCTTAAAACGCTACTGTTCTCCATCTCAACGTGAGACAAATGTCACAAGTCTTATCCAACTGTGCTTGTGTTGGCAACTTTCATTCAGGTGATATTACAACAGGTGCTCCTGTGGAAACTGTAACACTATGCCCACGGAGCAGGAAAATGTATGCTGCCTGGAGATACCACAGGTAAGAGTCAAGATATCAAAAATGAAATCTAGTTTGTCTTGATTATGGTTTATTGCATACATCTTTGAGACACAATGGCATTTATACTTTGTAATATCTTGTAGGTTAGCAGACGCCTGCGGGAGGTGGAGGGGGATCTCAAATGCATGGTGGACCGTCCAGGATTGGAGCCAGTACGCCTGAATCGGTTCTCATTGCAGAATGCAGGCCAATTTTAAAGGCGGACTATGGTCCGTTGCGACTAAAGGGGATTACGTTATGTTTTGCTAAATGTTATAATTTAAAATTAAATTCAACACACCCACCCCCACATCCAGGTACACACACCACCACATCCATACACACACACACACACACACACACACACACACACACACACGTATACACAGATGCAAGCATGCACACACACACAAGTATACACACATGCAAATATACACACACACCCGCACACACGCACACACACACACAAATATACACAAGCGCGGGTACACTGTTGTACACTATTGCATAGCTTATTGTCTTATTTCTACATGAGTAGATTATTATCATTGTTATTATTATTATTATTATTTTTATTATTATTATTATTATTATTACTATTATTATTATTATTACTATTAACGTTGTTATTATTATCATCGCTATTATTATTATCATCACTGTATGAACTCGCATGTATGTTTGTATGGGTATATATGCACTATCTGACAATTAGCTATGCATATTTATGATCTGTTTTGTTCTCTTTTAACACAATTGTATATTGTTGCCAGTTGCCTCCTCTACTCCTCTCTCTCTATCCCTCTCATCATCTCATCACCCCCCCCACCCCCCCTCCCCACACACACTCATTTCCCCTCTCTACTCACCCCCCTATCTATCCCCCTCAGTCCGGTCATGGCCAGAATGTCACCAAGAACATTATAATAAAACCACTGAAGAGGTAGCTCCTGAAACCACCCACGTGGCTCACACTCTCAAGATCTACCTCTGAGAATAAAATCTGTCAGCCATCATAGACATTCAGAGACACTTCTGCTTGTCATTATGGCCAGACCAGACAAAGGAGAAAAAAAAAAAAAAATTAAATTCAAAGATTTTGTGGATTACTTCGTAGTTTCGCCATTGTTCTCGCCGGAGCGTTTGCGAGCAGAAAAACATGGCGCAGCTTCTAAGAATTTCTGTGGGTGTGACAAACTTTTGCCAGAGGCGGTGCCACTAACCTGAGGAGGCGGGTTTGAGTGCGCTTCCGTGTCTTAGTGACGTCACTCAGTCACGGAAGTTCAATCTGCCCGTTTGAAGGACACATTTTGGAAAGAAGGAGAAAGCTGAAGAGGGTCGAGGACGGACTTTTTTCATACCAGGTGGGATCGTAGAGGCCGGTGGATGCATGTAATTGATAGGAAACCGCACTAAAGTGTATTTTGCATAATATGGGACATCGGCCCAAACCATTATGAACAGGTGAACAGTGACACCTACTGGACAAAGTGACACTGCATATGTGGCGACAGAAAAACAGCAAAATGAATATCATTTAACCAAGGAAACATACCTGCAGAAGACAATAAAACACATTTTAACAGTCTTCTGGCCGGTCTCTCTGCACCTCTTGTTCCCTAAACAGAGGTGGCAAAAACAGACAAAATAACAACTTTGGGAAAAAAATTTAAAAAAGGGCCAGCGAGTCGGCGACATGTTATCTCTGCTGCGCTAACCGCATAGCAGCCTGCCACAGCACAATTGGTCAATAAAAACAAAAATAAATGAATAAAACCAAACATAAAACAACCATGTAACCGTAGCATGTAATCAGTGCACACCGACTGGAACATTAACAGATTGTGTTTCTTACAGAAAATAGTTAGAAATCGCAGCAGCATCCATTAACACGACTTACCCTCGTGCATACAACACTGAACTGTGAGGGACCGACTCGCTGTGCTGCCCGGGAGGTACAGAAAGAGGTGAGAGTCAAGCGTAAATAAAAATAGTAATAAAATACATTGAGATAAAATTCACAAATATACAACAAAATAAATGAATAATAAATAAAGTCCCCACATATACTTTAAACTTAGAAATGAATAAATTCAATCTTTTTTTCCAACTCTGCTCCACCAACTCATCTCTATTCATTTGACACCACAGCTTACAACTTAGTGATCAGCGCCACATTCTTTGCATTGCATTGTGTTGAATCGCCCTTCTATTGTGCAGACTTCAGCTTGTTCCTGCAGTAATGCAGTGGTAGTGCATGGTTCACATTGCACCCATCCGTATCACACACAGCTGAACTGCTTTTCTGATTATAGTCTTGTAATAATAATAATAATAATGCATTCATTAATTCATCTTCGATACCCGCTTATTCCTATTCAGGGTCACGGGGGTCTGCAGGAGCCTATCCCAGCTGTCTTAGGGCGAAGGCAGGGTGACACCCTGGACAAGTCGCCAGTTCATCGCAGGGCCACATAGAGACAAACCATTCACACTCACATGCACACCTACGGACAATTTAGAATGTTCAATTGACCTCACATGCATGTTTTTGGAGTGTGGGAGGAAGCCGGAGAACCCACGCAGACACAGGGAGAACATGCAAACTCCACACAGAAAGGTCCCAGGTCCGGGCCCCAGAATCGAACCCACGACCTTCTTGCTGTGAGGCGGCAGCGCTAACCACTGCGCCACTGTGTCGCCCAATAATAATAATAACATACATAATTATGTTTATATTCATACTGTATATGTCATATCCTTATGCGTGCCTTTCTGCATTATACATTTAGAATCTTTACATCTGCTTGGTGCGAGACACCAAAGCTGGTTGTTGTGGGCCTGCAGCCACACCCCGACTTTACCTGGCCTAAAAAAAATAATAAACAGGAACAACGGAACAAAGGTCTGCGCTGGCTGCTTTTCCTCCAAAGCATTGACTTCTCTCATGTCGGGTCATTCAGGAGAGCCTGCAGGGCTGTGCTGAGCCGTTGGGAAACCCCCACTTCTCCATGTCACCGTCCCCCCGCAGCGAGATATCCAACTAAAGACCCACCTCTGTTTGTTTTCTCCTCAGTGTTGATAAGTGAGACAAGCTTCCTATGGTCAACAATATTGCATTGACCTCGACTCCAAAGCTGCCGAGGGACTTTGCTGCCATATTCAATTCGATTTCCTGTCTTTGCAAAAGATTTTTGGCCCGCGTCTCTCCTCACAATACTTAGGAAGTTGCACAGAGCTTTTAGGAACTGGTGTGTAAGGCCCTGAAGTATACCAGACCCCTGGCTTTTCCCCCCTAGAGGCCTTTATTACAATGCTGCTGCATGCCGTGATGTGTGTGTCACTCCTTGTGAAGGGGCCACACGCACACAATCGCCGCCGTGATCAATTGGTCGTCATCCATCAGAGGCCACGGCTAATTTGTTCCTTGGCATTGTTTACGACATTCCACCTTGTTTTTCCAAACTATATTTTTGAATCTTTAAGACACAAAAGGGAAAAGCTTTCCGCCAGTGAAGGATTTCCTGCTGCTAATCTGACCAGCCAAACCTGAAATCATCCAGAAAGCGTGACCCACACATGCCCATTTAACATTTTGGTAAGGAGTGTGTGTGTGTTTGTGTGTGTGTGTGTGTGGGTTGGTGTGTGTATTGTGTGAATTTAAAGACCGGCTCAGAATAATAGCGGCAGCGTGGCACTCTGTTATTATAGTCATTTTGTTTTTGCTCGCCTGTGTTTTTCTGGATTTGAACTGATTACATTTAAACGCGAGTTGTGGTCAAAATAATTTTTTTTCTGCAATGGCCCAAAATGAAATGATGGCACAATCTGTCTGTTTTGTCGTTGTTTTACACACCTGGTATTAAAAGCTTTTGTATCAAGGCCTCGCCGATGGTTAAGCCAACTTCTGTGTTCTATATCAGAACGATGTTCACGCAAACTGTGGAGATAGTGCTGTTTTCTGTGCTTCACTCTCATGGTTCACTGAGACAGATCGCCTCAAGTAGTTTTGTGTGTAGTTTGTGAATTTTACAGGATTTGACATTTTACAAGATTTCTTTCATGTAAATAAAAAAAAAGAAGGCAAAAATCCTTGCACATCTATTGACATGGCCGGTGCGTCGGAGGGGGACAATAAAGTCCAAACTGATGAAAAAAATTCCCGCACACATGGCCAACTTGCAAATTTCTTTAGTGCGACGTTTGGGTCATAGACCTTTCTCAAGCAAAGAGTGAGACAGGCAGTTCGCGTGAACAACGACTTAAATTAAACTAAATTAAAGGCAGTCGATCTGGCTAGATCGCTCGCGCTCTCGTCTGTATGTTCTCTTGTCTTGCTCTTGTTGTCGAGTTCTGGTCCGACTCCATACCAATTAACCGAGGTGACCAGCGGGACCCCGCAAACAGGATCCGCAGTGCGAGTCCAGAGTCGCAGGCTCGCAGCCGCCGAACCGATCCGCTCCGCGAACAAGTTTCCTGATGAAACACCTGCGGCTTATAGTCCAGTGCGGCTTGTATATGCACACATTTGTTTCCCCCCCTAAATTTAGCTGCTGCGGCTTATATTCAGGTGCGCTTTATAGTCCGGAAATTGCGGTATTGCTCGACTGAGTCAACTGTATGAAGGTGATGCGATGTCTAAGTGTGATTATCTCTGGATTCTCCAACCGTAGTGTCACACTGAGGAAATTATGAGATGTATTAATTTAGGGTGGACTAAATATGACGTCACTGATGGGTAGACATGAAATGCACGGCCTGTCACTGATATCAATTATATATATTCAAGAATAAACGTGAATGAATGAATGGATGAAGAGTTGCATTTATCTGAAGTTTCTCCCTGAACAGTTTGCAGTTCCTTTTTCACATAGGACTTATGGCAGCAGACAGCAAAGAGCCTGTTGCACCCTGAGTGGCAGGGTGGCAGTAGGAACCTTCGGCCCATAGCTCCGCCGCCGTAGGCTGGCGATGGCCTTGCTCGACCACGGTCCCGCAGGTCCGAGTCGGAGCTTTGCGCACCTTTGGCTTCTCGCTACGTTGCAGCAGGAGATGTTTTTGACTCTGACTGTAGTTCTATTATCAGTGCGTTCTATTATAAATATGGTTCTATGAACACAAACTTAAAAACTGAGAAGAAAATCACAGTTTGCCATTAACAGGCGAAGCCTTGAAACACATGGTCTGCAATGAGCACACGAGGCACCAAAGAGGCAAAATGCTTCATGTATATTGTTGCATTGAACGTTTTTTTCGTTCTTCGCCTCCAACAAAATTTTGCATGAATTGATTTCACCTGTGCGATTGGAAGATCAAATTTAATTATTGCTGCTGGTCCGAAGTGAAAAACCAGCAACCCCCAATTGCATTTGAATTTGCAGGGGAACGCGTGTGAAAATAGAATAGTTCCAACGTCGACCTGAAATTGTCTGAAGGACTGAAGACTCAGCAACACGAGGATGGAATTTTCCAAAGTAACCAACACACACAGACGCAGCAGCAACAAAAAACGACCTGATGCACCAGACAAAACTCCTCCAACGGTCTTGGAAAGAGGTGACAGGGAAAGGGGAGGAGAGAAAAACCTTCAGTGCTGCTCCTGGAAGAGCACATTGTGTCACCACTGACCTCTGGCCCTGTTTGCACTTGGTCATTTCATGCGTTTTTCGTATTCCGATCGGCAAAAAACACACAAAGTAACCAAGTGCAAACAGTCCAAATCCGTTTTGTCATCCGAATACCAAAACCACCTCCCGAGGTGGTTTTGGTATTCGCGTCGCATAAAAACGCATTCGTCACGGACGTGCGAACAGAATGCGAGCTCAGTCCACATTAAGGACCGCCTACTCCACTCACCTCTCCCGTGTACGCACTTGGTCGGCGCCCCACCTCCCGGCGTCGTCATTATAAAGTTACAATGGGCCACATGACGGAACTGCATCATGTCGGCGGGCCATGGTTCGTTGACGGGAGGGGGGGGGCTGGTGGTTGGAAATATAGCGCTAACGTCCCGGCATTTTCTTCGTTGACGGGGGGGGGAATAGCGCTAACGTCTTTGTTGAGCGGGGGAACGGGAGCGGGAGCGCGCTATCGGTGTCGCGCTACGCTAACGTGTCGGCAAAGTTACGTGGCGGGGGGGGGGGGGGGGGGTTATGACTGCCTTCACGCGGGCCGGACAGAGACACACAGTGGGCCGGATGTGGCCCGCGGGCCGTAGTTTGGGGACCCCTGCTCTATGCAGTCTCAATTACACTCTCACAAACTTACAGTGCCACTCACTGGCCATACTTAGTAGTGTCTCATCATTACTGTTATTGCAGGTGTCTGTAAACACAACATATCTCCTCTCCACAGCCTATTTGCTGTCTGGGGGGGGGGGGGGGGGGGGGGGGGGAAGAAGACATGAAGACCATGAAAGCAAACATCTCGAACATTAACACAAAATAATTTGTTGCTGAGCAGGACTGAGACAAACAAGTTCAGCACAGGTTCATTTTTGAACACCATCTCCCTCAAATAGCCGAGAGAATGGAGGAGGAGGGGAACCTTTGTCCACGGTGCATCTGCACACAACTTGAATCAGGTCGCAAGCGATCGATGGAATCGACGGCAGCACATTGAAAACAGGCGCGTCCGTCCACAAAGTCAGCAGGTCTGATTCAGGAAATCAAACAAATCAGCTGTCGCTGTCGTGGTAAAAACATCCAGAATGAACTGATCTCAATTTGAGCAGCTCCTCGAGGCTCGGTGGAAGAGTCATCACCAGAGGCCCCTGGTAGCCGGGAGGCGTCGACGTAACACAAAGAAGAACCTCGACTCCCTGGAATGTTCACGGTCTAAGGAGAACAAAGAACAGCAGAGGCGACTGCCTGAACAAAAAAAAAACTCTAATGCGGTTCCTTAGCCCCCAACAGTGAGGAATGAATCTCCGTTGTCGTTTTCTTTTATCTCAATCGTAAAAGTAAAAGAACTTGAGCTTCCAGAATTGGAGACTGACAGGAAGTTTTTGGGATTAATTATGTCTTTTTCACACAAAGCAGCTCTAGACTGGACTACTTTAATGCACTTTATGTTGGTGTCTCCCAGTCCTCCATTAGTCGCGTTCAACTTGTGCAAAATGCTGCTGCCCATCTTTGAACCAACACTAACAGACAAGAGCACATGACTCCTGTTCTTAACTCTCTTCATTGGCTCCCAGTCTTTTACAGAATTCATTTGAAATGTTTAATGTTTGTTCTTGAAGCTCTGAATGGCCTCACCCCGTCTTATTTATCTGAGCTTTTGACTGTTGGTGATCACAGTTAGAGCTCTGAGGTCAAGCAACCAACTGTTGTTGGAAGTGCCCAGGTCAAAACAGGAGCGCTGCGTGCACCCAGGCCCGGCCTTATTGCTGACCTGGGCCTTCAAGTCTAGATTGAAGACTTATTTATTTAGGGAGGCTTTTAATACCCAGTCGCACTTTGACATTTTGTGTAGAATTTTTTTTTTTTATCCTTTTCATCTTTGCTCTATGTTATTTACTTTTACTGTTCTGTTCTTATATTTTTTTTCAATTGTTTTTATTTATTCATTTTATTTATCATCTATAATGCATTTACATATGTAAAGCACTTTGGTTCACCGGAAGGATGTTGTAAGGGGCTATATAAATAAAGTACATGCCAATGGTTAGTCAAAATATTTTTGTATAGTGCTAAAAAGGTTTTCTTACAGGAATCAGATACAATCTGTGTTTTTCAGGTGAACTCAGGAATACTTTATTCCTCAGACACTCCTCCACCCAGTCAGTCATTATGTCTGCCAAATGGGCTGCAGAGGCTGCTGTATCCACACACACACACACACACACACACACACACACCAATCAGATTAATAACGCTTCGTGTGAACATGTCAATCGGACGATTCTGATCTGATCCGGTCAGTTCGGAACGAAATTTTATTCTGAACGAGAGAGGTGGTTTATGCCAGTCATTATTTCGAATGGCGTCCATGTACACACCCATTCGGGTCCTGTCTCATACTATCTCCACTGCGCATGTGTCCTCTGTCTGTCCTCTGTCTGCATGACACGTTTTCCGCCTTAGAGGCAGCCGGTCATATTTTCGCGAAACGATAGGCCAAATAAAAAAAAAAAACAAACAGTGGAAAAGTTTGAAGGCTTGTGAACGAGCCGAGGACGCGCGGGCAGCGCTGCGTTTATTTACAACGCAGGCAGCAAGTACAGCTTCTTCTTCTTCTTCTTCTTCTACTACTATTTCCTGGAAAATTAGACAACTCTGCGCATGCCCAAATGATTCATTCAGATTAAACGCTTGGTGCATGCATGTAGTGTCCATGTAAACCAGGGGTCCCCAAACTACGGCCCGCGGGCCACTTCCGGCCCGCTGCGTGTCTCTGTCCGGCCTGCGTGAAGGCAGTCATAATCCCCCCTCCGCCACGTAACTTTGCAGACACGTTAGCGTAGCGCGACAGCCCTAGCGCGCTCCCGCTCCCGTTCCCTTGCTCAACAAAGACGTTAGCGCTATTTCCAACCAGCGACCCCCCCCCCCCCCCCCGTCAACGAAAAAAATGCCGAGATGTTAGTGCTATATTTCCAACCAACACCCCGCCCCCGCCCCGTCAACGAACCGTGGCCCGCCGACATGATGCAGTTCCGTCGTGTGGCCCATTGCTAAAAAGGTTTGGAGACCTCTGATGTAAACAGTGGATTTGGAATTTCTGATCACCCAAGGTTTAGATGGGATTGGAGAAATGTGCGCATGTAAACATAGCTAATGATTTTCACATCTTTATTTCTCAGCACCAGATTCTGATAGATAATTAAAAAATGTAGTTCTATCGAGTTCCCCAGTATGCTTAGCCCCGCGTTTGCAGCCTCCTTTGACAACTGATGCTTTGTTGGACCTTTGGACAACAACAAGGTGGAGCCAATACCTGGGAGAGTTGTCTGTTGCCTTTGTGACATGACGGAGGGCTGAATTGAAGAACTTTGTGTTTTAGTGCACGTTTCCTGAAAAGCTTACACTACACAACAAGAAGAAGTTGTGAGATGTTTTGTTGGTTTTTTTTGTTGCCATGAAGAGCTGCTGCAGACATAGGATGAATCCCAGTGTCTGAGTTTGTCTGCCATCCATTGCAGCTGACTGACCACAGGAAAACAACACAATAGTTATTTAATGGGAAACGACAAGGACAAACTAAACCTGAGTTAGCATCATGGCTAACGCAAACTGAGGTTAGCCAACTGACTGAGGAGAAGCTTCTGATGTGCAAGGTATACAAGTCAATGTGTGTGTGTGTGTGTGTGTGTGTGTGTGTGTCACTGTCTCCAAGACTTGGTGGCGCGCCGAGTTGCTCCTGCTGGGAACGCCGGCTAATAACAGCAAACAATTAAACAATCAAACTATATTCCAAGAGATCAACTTTAATTCCTCCTCCTCCTCCTCCTCCTCCTACCATCCCCCCAGTTGCAGCTCCTCAACAGAATGTCGGGTTCCTGTCTTTGTGCCGGTTACTGTCTGCCTCGCGATGTCACGCCGAGTCTAGTTGCCATTGTTTCTGCTTCCGCTGCCGGAGGATTGCAGAGCTCCGCCCACCCGCCCTCCCTCGTCCCTGCACCAGGGGCCGAGCGGGAGGATGGAGAGTGAGGTGGCAGGAGCTGTCAGATCGACATGCGGGCTGAGGTTGAGGCCGCATGCACAACATCCACCTCCTGCGGTCCAGCAGGGGGATTCCAGGTTTTCATGTAAACACTGTGCAAGAACTGGGTCTATCTTTCATGTGCTGCTTTCAATGACTGTGGAATTCTGGATTATTATTGTTTCCCTTGTCTTTTTGTTTTTTTTGTGTATTTTTTGTCGAGAAAAAAAAACTATTTAACCTTCAGCAAAGCTACTCTGTTCCATTGAGATGACAAACATTTTTTTATCAAGGAGAAGAAGAAGAAGAAGTCTACACTCATATAGCACTCTCCAGCACCTTCACGGTACCCCAAAGCACTTTACAATGGCCTCTCATTCACCCATGCATGCATCCACACATTCATCCACCAATGGGTGGCAAAGAAGAGAGGAAAGTCCAAACTGGGTCGACCTCAGACCAATCGGAAGCCACTTGTCAGAGCAGGAGGAAGTAAAAAGGAGGGTCAGCGGATGAATCTTCTCTCCGTCCAATCAGACGGGCCATGGTTGCTGGTTAAGTTCTGCTGTGTAGTACGTAAAACATCTGGTATCTTGTATTGGGGGGGGGGAATTCTAACGAGGCAAAGCAGAACCCAAACTTCTCAATAAATCCGAAAATCCTACCCGTGTGACACTTTAAATGGTGTGTTTACACAGTCCAGTTAGCACACAGACGGTAGAAATTTCAGGTAATTTAGACGTCAAATTACTGTGTTTGTTCAGGCAAGTCCATCCTGACGAGCTCTTCAGAAAGAGCACAAAAAGAAAAAAAACCTGCACACTATGATCGCTGTGTTAAATTGCATGTGGATGATGGTTTCATTAGCGCAAAAATCCATCCCTGCTTTATTTCAGCTCTACGGTATCTGTTGGGGTTAAAATTCATTCAAAAAAAACAAAAAAAGTAAAATACATTAATCAACCACTTTAAAGTAATAGTACTCCTATATCACAGCAGTCCTTCAGCGCATACTGCACTGCAGCACTGTAAATCATTAACAGGTGTCTGCGGGTAAAAGGGAAGAGCTCATGAGACAAGACGGTGCTCAATAAATCCAAGGAAGACGGAGGTCACAAAGGTCAAGGAAGAGACAGCGGTCCCTCAGACAGAGGGCATTGTTGTGAGCGCTCAGTGTTTTTTGATGTGTAAATGGTGTAATGGTAAAACGAAGGGGACTCTTCTTCCTCCTCCAAGTTAAATCTTATTGAAACCCTCCTTTTACACTTTGGAGGGTCTTCACTGGCCCGGAGCTCTGACCTTTCACCCTTTTTTCTCCTCCTAAAATATTTTCATTTGCACCTTCGCAGCACTATTGGCCTATCAGTTCACCTGCCAGCTGTTTGCTCTTCGCATTAAAGTCGAGTGAATGCTGCAGGGAACCAGTCAGAACCACTTTCTCAAAGGTTGGTTCCCATTACAGCATCTAACGTCATCTGTGGCCGCTGTGGCTCCGTCTCTGTCCGACAGCGGATCGAGTTCTGGGTCGACAGTCATCTGGTCCTGATGAGCAGGGAAAACACCTGGGATAATGGACCAGGACCCACCTCAGTGTCAACAGTAGGGGGCGTTGCTGAGCAACAGATGCCCGTTGTGATAGAGGCAGTTTGTTTAAAAAAAACCCTGTTAAAAGCCCTCTGGTGATCGGTGAAGGTCGAGCAGGAGGTCAGACGGAGGTGTAGACGACTCCGGTATATAAACACGTCCCGACAATCCAGTTTGAGTGCCGTCGTCTCGGCTCAGCAGTGAATCGGAGTGAAAACACAACGTGTGATTTTTATCAAATTCCAGCAGCGTCCCTGGTGCGCGCACACACACACACACACACACACACACACACACTTGTTTTATGCTTTTATGTGATGTTTTCTATGTTTTGTTTGATGTGTTTTATACTTTATCCCTATTGGGAAAATCTTAAAGTATCTATTATTATCATCACCGTCATTATTATTAGAAATCATCACAGACACCAACATCTTATGTGATAAACAAGCATAATCAAAAGGTAAGAATGTTGAATTAATAATATTTCATAGGTTAATATGTACTTTCTTTATTGTGTATTCTCGGTGCAATTTGTGTCATTTTGGTTCCATAATATGAACATACATCTATTCATCCATCCATCAATCACCACTTGTCCTGCATCCGCACGTGTGGGGCGTGGAGACTTTCTTAGAGTGAAGGTGGGGTCAGTCATGGTCAAGTCACCAGTAAATTAACACAGAGACAAACAACCATCCGCACTCACAATTAGCCAAATGTGCTACTGTGTCTGTGGGAGGAAGCTGGAGTAACTAGAGAAAAACCATGGAGACGTAGGCAAAACATTCAAATTGAACATTTTACCTTGCTAGGATGTCCACATGGTACGCTCTTCAGAAGGCATACTAGTGTTAGAATGTAGCAGGAACACCAGGCCTGATATAGTATTCAGGGAACAACCTGATGACTTTAAACGGCACCTATGCTGATCTGAAGGCCAGTGCAGTATATACACATGTACAATATCTTGCTATCAATAAAGAGTATCTAAGCTAAATGAGTCACTATTGAAATATGAACAATGTTGTCATTGTTGATAATTGATGAGAACTCATTAACTTGATAAGCGTCTTTACACTGCGCGCAGTGCCAAGAAAGTTGGTGGTCCCGGACGTAGAGGAACAACTATTTTCTCAAGTTGTGATGTTGGTGTTGCACAATAGCTCACCCATGCCTTCCACAGTGAAGTCAGCCATTTCTCTGGATCTACTCGGTCCTGGCACCACTTCTGTAAATGTGAAAAAACAGAAGTTTGAATAAAAAAAAATAATTTTTAGTAAATATTATGTGTTAGGAAGTACATACCATCATCTTCACTGCTGTCATCGTCGTCTTCATCCTCATCTTCATCATTGTCGCCTGTGATAATTGGACATTTTAGGATCATTTTTGTACTTCATTCATCCAATTCATTTGCAAATAAATTGCTGTAAATTAAGAATAACGTAACATCCAACAACCAACATGCAACTCAAATAGGACGGTACCACACACTGACTTACTTCCAATATTGGAAGCAAGAGTCTACAAGCAGTGCCCCAAACTCCTTGTGCGACTCTGGAAGATCATGAAGGTGATCTGGCGCAGGGGAAGGGTCGCCACTCAGTGGAGGTCTGCAGAGGGAGTCTGGATACCAAAAGAAAGCCTGTTGCTGTGTCTCAATTCAGTTTCTGCGTCCTTGAAGTGCGCATTTTGGAAGGAAGTTGCGTCATAGCACTGCGCGAAGGCTTGTCCCAATTCCCGAGGGTGCTTAGGACGCTGAAAATGCACCCTCGGAAATACGCACTAGTTTTAGCCGGTTCCAAGGATGCACCGCTACTATCCTTCGCGCACTTGGGTATCCCATGATGCTTTGCGTGCTGCTGCAAAGCATCGTGGGATCCTGGGAAGTCAGCTGAAATTAGCGGCATCTACTGGCAAAGACACGACATATAAATCTAAATATTGAAGTTTCACATAAAGTATCCAGTTTTTAACCTAGGATTTTATTTATTTGATCATTCAACGGCATCGTTAGATGGCGAACCAATGGTTAGCTTGATGCTATAAAAATGTCACTTCCGGGGTTGGCCAGCCGGAGGGAACGGCGGTGACGAAACGAGGAAATACGGCGAAGGCTAGACCGTCCCGGGTGGTTACCGGGGAGGCGGGGTTTGGTCCGTCCTTCTAGGCTGGGAAGTCTAAGAACGCTTCCTTCAGACGGAGGACACTCGGTCTCAAGGGTGCAGAACCTGAATTGAGACACAGCATGTGTTCCACTAAAATTAGCGGGATGTCACCATGTTTTTGGACGTGGGACGTCGCGGAAGCAATAGGCATTGAGTTCCGTCTCCACGCACCAAACCCAGCAGGGTGTCACCCCTGCCGGCAAGCTGCACCCCCTCCGCTTTCACCGCTGCATGTCTGCTGACGTCATTGTGCTGAGATCGCATGATGAAGTGCTACAGAATTCAAGAGTCCGGCGGTGGCCAGTGTTCTTAGTTGTTGGCCACTTTTGGCTGTAGTGGAACGATGATGTCCCGCCGTGCAGCGATTGTTTCGGCGTCTGGTCCATTTTGTGCGCGAGCAGCGGGCGAAACAGCCAGAGGACAATGAACAATTATCGAGCGCTGATGGAACGTGATGGAAAACTTTTGCATCAGTGCTTGATATACGCCGCGACTGGCGCGATATTATGATTTAGCGCACGTTACGCTCAACGTCACCCGTGCGGCAGGTAAAAAGGTGGTGATGTCCCGGGTGTCCCAATTCCATCGCAAGCCGATTGGTGCAGAGCCGATTGGAGCCGATTTTGACCCGGGTCGCTTGCCGGGTTGTTTGACCCGTTTTGTCGCGGAACAGCGCGGCTCAGTGAGCAGATTCCACCGCCACCAAATGCCGATTAGTAGCGGGACAACACCACGTTTTTTGGCCAGTGGAATTGGGGCTGAAGAGGAGGCAAGTAACATCGAGCAGTTCCGCATCATCTCGCTGCTATCTTCAAGATAGTGTCCCAACGGCTTACATACTTCCTCTTGAAGAATGGCTACATAGACAGCTCAGTACAGAAGGGGGGGGTCCCAGGGGTCCCAGGTGTTCCGGGATGCCTAGAGCACACGGGTGTGGTGTCGCAGCTGATCTGAGACACAAGGGAGAGCAGAGGGGATTTGGCAACACTCTGGCTGGACCTTACAAACGCCTATGGATCCATTCCCCACAAACCCATCGAAACAGCACTGACGAAACATCATGTGCCAGTGACCATCACCAACCTCATCCTGGACTATGGTAACAACTTCCAGCTGAGGGTAACATCAGGATCACTAACATCTGCCTGGCAACGCCTGGAGAAGGGCATTATAACAGGCTACACTATCTCGGTGCCACTCTTCTCTCTGGCTATGAACATGATTGTTAAGTCAGCTGAGGTGGAATGTATAGGCCTCTTGTCGAGATCTGGCACTCGGCAGCCCCCCATAAGAGCAATTATGGACGACCTAACGGTGACGGCGACCTCTGTTCCCGGCCCAAGTCCAGGTCTTTGCTCCTGAAGAAAGGCAGGGTGGCCGACCGGTTCCGCTTTGCCATAGGAGGGACCCCAATTCCAACGGTGACAGAAAAACCTGTCAAGAGCCTGGGCAAGGTATTCAACAGCTCCTTGAGGGACTCAGATGCACTCCAGCAAACCAAGGCCGAGCTGACATCATCACATTTTTGAGGCCAGCTCTGGTTTACCTGTTGAGATGTGGTAATAGTATTTCCATTCCCTGGAGATGCTGATGGAAGGGGGAGGATGTCTTTGCCAACGTCATTGTTGAGGGACTGAAGCATATACACAAGATGAGAAAAAGAGACGGCACATTAAACTGATGTTAGAATCATACCAGAATGTTTGGTTTTAAAAATTAAAAAAAATGTTTAGGACCAGAGTGCAAAATTTGGCTCGTTTTAAGATCTCTATATTGGTGAAAAGCTTTAAAAAAAAAATGCCCATAAATAGTTTGTTTGTTCTAATTTATACTAGCAGTACAATACAAGTTAGGCCCAGGGCTACTGCCAACACACATTGGTTAATTAGACTTGTAGCTACAGAAAATACTACATAGCCATAACACTGCAGTTGAGAGTAATTTTTGTATGCACAAACCTCGCTAGATTGAGCCACGGCCTTGACAACAGCTTCGTCCGTGGCATCTAGGAGAGATAGTTTTAGAATTTGCAAGTCAACATCAGGTTTTTGGCAAGAAATCCAAACCCTCATTACCATTAAGTCACAGTTCTACAGTTTTAAAACCTGTTGTGAGCTGGAAAGCTGGATAACTCACCATTCAGAGAAGCCATTAACATCCACACAAAGTTTACCTTGGACATTTCTTGTCCATCGCTGAGACTCCATGGCAAATTACCCCCGCCATAGTCTTAAGTTATTTCATCACCACATTTTACGTCCGTGGTAGCAAAGAGGCAAAGATGTGGTACTTGATCCACTGTAATCATCTTCATTTTACAATTTGGATTTGGGTCATCATTGACCAACCTTCCCAGAGTTCCATCATCAACAGAGGCGTCAATGCTGAACAGGATTTAAACAATAACTGTCAAAATATTGCTCAAAAAGAAAATCATTCAAACAATGCTTACAATAAAATATTCAAAAGTGCTCTCAAACAATACCTACCAATACTGTGTGTTGTTGTACTTGAATATGTAAGTATATTCATTGACCTTAGTACAACCATTCCTGTTGTACTTGGATAAAACTCCTCTGTAGGCCAGAATGAATGAACCTTTAAGAATAGGAGCTGTAGCAAAAACACCTCGTCCTGTAAGGGATTATATGTCTCAAGAACTACGGTACAAGTACACATCAAAGTTTATTTATTTTGAAAATATATTAATTATTCATTTATTAAGTTATTCGTTATGTTTCGTCAGCAAATTCGTACCTTTTGTCGGATTAATGTACATCCATTTCGAGATGTCTTTGTCTTTATTCAAGCGAACATACATTTATGCTTCCTTGATAGGATTTATTCAAGCTTATCATTCCCTTGTAAGCCCACGTGATCCAATGTTTTTGCTGGACGCCCCTTTTATTCTCTCAAAATGCAGAGTGTCCGCTGGGTCGTATTTGCCGGGAGACACGTCCAAGCTATTGACGTCCACCTCGTGACGTGGCTATGTGACCACGGCCCCGCGATTTTGTGTGTAATCTCGCAGAATTTTGTGTGCATTTTGGCGAAATTGAGTCCGGAGTTGCACCTGCAAGCCCCAGACAGTGGCGTCGCTGTGGAGCACAGCCACACACACACGGCCATTTAAAGGGACAAAAAATGTTATGCTCATAAAACCTGTTGTGAGAGTTACTGGATGAAAATACCAGAATACCAGAATACCACAATTCTGATCATCTTTTAGTTTGTTTAGTTTCAGCAGAGTCAAAGAACTTTGCAGATTGACACAAAAACAGTCGACGTGGACGTGAGGGTGAACAATTGAGACGGGACGCAGCAGCCCACTGAACAAAATAATCATCCTGACAACCACAGCAAGTCACTGGAGGGAGAAACTGATCAACAGTCCGTTAAGAGTCAAGAACACTGTGATGCACTGACCAAAGGGCTTGTTGGAGCATGAAAAGGAGGAGAGAAGCTTGACACAGAATTTTTGGATTATCAATCAATCAATCAATAATAGAGAAACAGTGTATTCAGCCCTTTGTTTATGGAATTCAGTGAAAAAAACAAAACAAGGGGCGGAGCCAGCTGCTGTATCTATGGCCTTTGTGACATCATCAAGGGCTGATTTCATTTCCGTGTTATTTCAGCTGTTCACGACAGTTTGACAGGTATAAAAGGCAGGAAAGTGACTTTTGTGAAATCCAAAGCAGGAAACTTAAAAAAATAAAATAAAAATAAAATAGTGTCACCACATTGATGATTGATTATTGGTGGGGTGATTAGCTGCAACATCTCACTTGGTGTGATCTGTTCCATATGCGACCGTTCAGGTGGGGGAAGGGTTGAACAAAGGCACAGACTCAAAGTGGCAGCAGACTTTTGACCGTTGATTTAGTTGCTGTCAGTAGATGAAGTAAGGCGGTGGAGCACTGGACTGAAGCCAGGAGAGAAGCAAAAAGCAGGTCTACGGTGGCTGAGTGGAGCCTGGCAGCAGGAGCGGGTCCAGCGAGGCAGCATGCAGTGCACAAGAGTTTTCCTGGGAGGAAAAGACAAAATCCAGAGAAGAAAAACTACGAACTTGGATCAAGGGATTCGAAGAACCGCTTTTGGAAAGCAGCCTGACGGTCGTTACTGCTGTGAGAACTGCAACTATCTGGCAGGGAGTGGCTGGAGAACTGGGCTTTTAAAGCAGAGGGTTGATGAGGACAGCAGCAAGTGTGTGACGATCTCCAGCTGCCTGCACCTAAGACCCGCACCTGGGAAAAGAGAGAGAGGGAAAACACGTGCGCGCGCACACACACACACACGAGAGGGAGGGGAATCCACAAAAAAGGCAGGCTGCCTAGTTGTGGATGACGCCATAAGTATTAGGCTTCATTAAATGCAGACAAAGCTTTGAAACAACAGTTTAAATACCAGCAACAAACCAGCGACGTCATCATCGGCCTCAAGTGAACACCCTTTAACTTCGACTGAGGTACAAAAAAAGACCAATAAAATATGTGTCCTGGCATCATTGGACTCACAACAAATGTACTTGTTAAAACACAACAGCAGAAGCAATGTTTAGCATCAGCGAAACGAAGGAAACAACGTTTTGAATCAGGGAAATTGTTAGTAAATTGTTTTGGGTTTTTTTTCATCAGTAAATAGATGGATTAATCATTTTGGCTAAACTTCATTGTATGAATAGAGTAATTCTGTGCAGGGTCTCATAGTTTGAAGAAGTTTAGGATCACACTGGCTGCACTGACTTCTTTCCCGCCCTGGAACCTGGAGCAAGTGATGGAATGTCTTTTTTTTCTTTTCCTCTATCGCTTGATTCATCTCACATATCCATCTGGTAAAGAGCCGTAAATAAGTGTTTGAAAAAAAAAAAGGAGGGAGGTGAAATGTTGGAAGGCGACTGGATGAACTAGTGTGGCTAACTGTTGCTGCTGCTGCGACGCTCTGCGGTAATTTTGTCTAAACTGTAGCGGAAGCAACAACACAGGAGCAAAGTGAAAACATATTTTCTGCGCAGACTCCAGGACCTCAGTGCTGCCCTTTGTTCTTCTAACAAGGTGAATTTCCTGCTAAAACTGCTGCAATAGCGCCGCCATCTGATCTCTTTACCCCTTTGTCTTATCCTCTTTTGCTACCTTCTCTTCTTCTGTGGATTTTGACAGGCAGCGTGCGTCACTGAAATGAAGCTGAACATGAGAAAACATTTTCGCTTTCGTTAATGCCTCACCACCTGTTTTCATTTGCATCCGTGCAAATCTTTCATCAGGTTATTTTGGTTGTGTTGTCTGTCCAGAGCTCCCAGACTGAAGCCCCAATTCCACTGCCCAAAAAACATGTTTGTTTTTTTGTTCGTTTTTTTGGTTTTTTTTAAAAATAATCGGCATTTGGTGGCGGTGGAATCTGCTCACTGAGCAGCGCTATCATGCGACAAAACAGGTCAAACAACCCGGCAAGCGACCCGGGTCAAAATCGGCTCCGCACCGATCGACTTGCGATGGAATCGGGACACCCGGGACAACACCACCTTTTTTACCTGCCGCACGGGGTGACGTTGAGCGTAACGTGCGCTAAATCATAATATCTCGGCAGTCGCGGCGTATATCAAGTACTGATGCAAAAGTTTTCCATCACGTTCCATCAGCGCTCGATAATTGTTCATCATTGTCTTCTGGCCAGGGGCGGTTCTAGAATTTTTTTCTTGGGGGGGGGGGCTGTGGAAGGGTGGCACACCAGAATGACATTGCTTAATTTTTTTTTTTAAATGCCCTATGTCTTATGTCTTAAATGGTAGGCTGAGCTATGAATAATAGAACTATTTTATTTACCCAAATAATGCACAAAACAGTATATCATCCAGCATTTAGTAATCTTATCTGACTGAGTAAAGTGCTTTTTGTTTGTTTGAGTGGGTTGATCTGTGCTCCGGGAGAGTATACTGGTGTATCTACTAGTAACCTAATAGTATTAGTTTCAGCAAGATAAACAAGTGTTTCATAGGTATCCATGTAACTTATAGAGATGGAAACAAACAACTGAGTTTAGTTATGAATGTTTTTTTTTTTTTTTAATTCATAACAGGAACAAAGTGCATACACATGAGAATTACATTCAAGTTACGAAAGTTTGACTTATATTACAAGTATACAGTTTATGTGTATTATTTACAAACAGGATTATGAAAGCTGAATACGCTCGTTTTGGTGTTGACTACCCTCAAACTCATCATTGGGAAAAGTTCCTGGGGAAAAGTTGTATCAATTACTCAAAATGTCAATACAAGTATAACATCAACTAAACTTTTAATACTTATTCAAATGTTATCAATTTTAAATACATCCTGCTTCCTTTCTTGACATTGTGGACGTATCCGATTCACTTCATTTAAACGTCTTATTATAGGCTACTTGTCTATCCATTAGCTCATAAAAACAACAACCACACTTCTGTAGCGCCTCTCTAGTGTATTTTAACATTTGGAGAGGGGGCTAACCTTAGCTCTTTCTAAAATATAAAATAATAAACAAGGTTTCTATAAGGAACTTAAATGAACGGAAATCAACTGTTTCCACTACTGTGTGACCCTTTAAATTTTTACCTAGCAAACGTACACACTTTAATAATGAATTGAAATACCTTGTATCTTATGTGTCTGCTCAACCAGGTTTTAACATTTCTTATTTACCGTAATGAATGTAAAACGATGAAATCAAAGACCGAAACTGTTTCAGTGGAAAATAAAATAGAAAATGTTTACTCAACAAATAAAAGCACAATTATTAACATTTGTAAACAGACTTTGTTCACATACGGCACATACAACACACTGTTACTGTGGGGCCCCCAATAAAATAAAATAGCCGGCAATACTTGAGTTACCGTAGCAGGCCAGGTTGCAGCTCGGGTACGTGGTAGCCTAAAACGGCTGGCTGCTTCACCTTACAGGCCAAAACAAAAGGGTAGCTGTACCTCAGGTGAGAAGAATAGCCGCTGAAGCAGGGGAAGGGAGGCTCCAAAGGAAGGCAAGAAACTCCGCTACAGCTCGCCGGGTGGCTGATGAGCCACCTCAGCTCGGCTCCACCTCGGTTCGGCTCCACCGCGGACGACCATCCAACTCGGTTCGGCTCCACTGCGCACCTGCTCTCCCCGACTCGGCCCACGAGGTTGCTAGCCGCTAGCTCGTTAGCCAAGTTCCGGGTTAGCAGCCACTTGGTCAGCAGCTACGTGCACTCTCTTTCGTCTTCCGTTTTTCGTATTGAGTTCTCCACTCAACACTTGCTAGAAGTTCGTCACTAATCCTTCAGAAGAGTTCTGGTCAAACACTAGAACGACTATAATGACAGACTTCTATCACACTTAATTTACTTTTTCGTTCACCGTGCGCCTCTCCCCTTTACTTCCTCCGACTCGCTCTCCCTCTCTTCTCCCGTTCCGCTCACCTCAACCACGCCTTCACACCAGCTTCTCAAAATAAAATACATTTTGTTAAACTGGTCCATTTCTTCGGGACATTATTATATGTACAATCACAAATATTCATAAACACATCAAACACGTCATATTCATCTTGGGAGACACCTTCACTACACCAAACTCACCCCCTACCGCTGAATCACTCCGTCATACTTTTACTCTGAAGTGACCTTTTAATTATGAACTTATTTATTATGAACCGCTTCTTTTTAGCCCTAACTGCTATTTATTTATTTATTTATTTTAACTGTCTTTTTAACATGCCTGATTTTACCCAGGGCTACACTTCCATTCAGCAACAATAAAGAGCATTAAAATAAACAAAGTAATAAAACAGAATTTAATGAGATTAAATTAATATTACCCATTCCACAGTCCAGCCCAATGCAGAGGTGGTGTGCGACTTTGAGTGTGACTGATTCAGGATGCAGTGACTGACTGATACCTTGATCACCGTTATCTGCAGCTTTTTTTTTTCTTTACTGAGAAAAAGGTCTCAATTTTTTTTAAATCCTTTTCATCCTGCTTTGTCTCCATCACCGTCTGCCCCTGAAGAAATCATGCATATTATTTGGTTAGAAACAATAAAGTCAGAAAATCACTAAAATGAAACCCACATGGGTATCGCATGTGATTATATCATCCTCTAATGGTATGGTGCAGCAACCCCAAGCAGTTTTTTTGCACACGTGTATGAAATAACTGTTGTTGTCGACTGCAACCGTGTAATACGTGACGCTGGACACTTCAATTTTGTGTTGCTAACAGCCGCCGTGTCACTCAGGCTCGTAGCGCCCAGACTGGCTGTGTGACACAGCGGCTGTCAGCTACACGAAGCCTGTGTGAACGCTGCGTGTAAGCTGCGTGTAACACGACTGGTCGAGCTAAAAGCTAACGCTAAAAGTCTAACCTCCACTCAAAAAAGCCTCGACACTTGTATTTTGTGAAGCAACTTTTATTTAATAGGCGACCGAGGCGCTGACACAGATACGAACAGTGAGTGTGTCAGTTAAGTAAGTTAGTAAGTCTTGCTTGGGGCTGCAGTGACGATTGTTTTTCCACATTTACCGGCGCAGGCTAATGCTTCTCATACATCTCAATTCATTATGCTAATTAGAGTACGGTGCTAACTGTAGAGACACCTTACTTATCAACTTAATTTAAACATTTGTACATCATTCAACACTGCACAGAGCGACTGTTTACTTACCCTTGTTTTCTCCTTTTCCGCAAAACACAGTTGAAGTGCATCTAGACGTGAATCCTCAATCAATTGTGAATGAACGTCGACTCGGACAAAGTGATTGGCAGCTGATTGACAAAGTGATTGGCAGCTCTGGTGGGGGTGGCCAGGCAGGGTGGCCAATCATATTCCAGGAGTAGCCAGTGACCACAAAACGCGAAACACTTTTACAAGCACCGAAACAAATTTACAAATCACAACCTCCCGGAAAGGGACGCTCCAAATTCGACCGGAAGTGATAACAGGAGCGGGCCATTTTTGAGTCACTAATCTTGATGAAACGAGATGGAGAGCGACCAAGTCCTTTTTTTGCCCTTTTTGTGGCGAACACATGAGCCGACTAACGCGGTTTTGTTTTGCGTGTGGTCGGTCTTTAGAATGTTTAAATAGCGCAACAGAAGGACAGGGGGCATTGCAACAACCAGACAACTCCGGGAAAAAAAAGTAAGTGCTGCATTACAGTAACGCTAGCTAGTGTTTATTTGAACGTATATAACACTAGTGTTTAGCGGCTGCCGACTTTTCGTTTTTTTTTGTTTTTTTTAACGGAACGTTGTTTATTTCAGCAGAAAAAACGTGCCCATCGTTTAAGCAGTTTATGGAGTACAGAAGCTCAAAATCAAAAGAGCGTCAGTCTTTTCACTATGGACCGAAAGGAAAACATATGGTTAAGGGAAGAAAAAACGTTCAGGTAAGTCGTACTGACTTTCTTTAGCTTATGTACCTTATTTATGGGAAGCACTGATATATTTGTATGTATGTATATGGACGTGCAATCATTTGTATTTTACCTGTGCTGTGCATAATACATGAAATGAATCATATCTTGATTATTTTACGAGATAAACATTGGATTGATGGTGCCAAATGGAGGAGATGAAACTGCTTTGAAACCTCTCAGAGGCAAAACACTCCAATTACTTGTTGATCCAGAAGTATCAGCATCCAATGCACTGAAGCAATCTGTCCAGAAAATGAGACAGTTTAACAAGGACATACAAGTTGTATGTTGTATCCAGACTGCTCAGAGGTGATTCGTGTGCCTGGGTCAGAAAAGCCATTTAAATTGGCAGAGTACAAAAAAGAATTAGGAAAGCCTTATTCTAGGATCACCTTTTACATTTGCTTAGAAAAACACATTTTAAAGGAGGTTAGTAAATCTCACTTATCTCAATTAATATTTTACATATTTGAGATACTCTTCTGTAGGATAAACATACAGTGTTTATATAACCTGTTAAATGTATTGTTTTCGCAGCAGTGGATGACACTTCAGACTCAGATTCTGAAGTTATCATTACGTCAAGGAGCACAGCTGAATTCAATGGAGCTGACACTGTGGTACATAATTTATTTAATTATGTTTTAATGAACGTGTTTCATTGACTTATCTGTTACAGTACTCACTATGTATTTATGTTTCCTTTCAGGTATTTGAACCACAAAACCAGAGTACTCCCGTATACAAACCTCAAGAAGAAATGTAGGTACATTAATGAGAGTTCCCCCCCCCACCCCCCGAGTGGTCATCAACCAATGTGAGTCTTGGCTTTATTTGTTATGTCTATGTTACATTCCCTGATGACTATTGTAGGCCTAATGGGCAGTATTAATTCATTTCATTTTCTTTTTAAATTTTTTATTGTTTTTTTTTGCACCAGGACCATCAAGAGCAACTCTACCTGGACAGGTAATAGGGGACACTGTGGCAGTTGGATGTTTCTTGCTTTCAATGTTGTTCTGACATCTCAGTTCTGTTTTTCAGATCACAATATCTGATACTGATGGTATGGTTCTAAGTGAAACAAATCCAGACAAGATTTCTTGCTACAGGTAAGAAAAAAAAAATCAGTGACTCACGTCATTTTAATTTAACTCATGGGCAATAAATTGGTATGCAAGACGTTTAACATTGATATTTTCATATCCCAACAGTAAATACACAGACCTGTATGCACCAGGTGTGGATGAAGAGGAGGAGGAGCTGGTTGCACACAATGTGGAGGATTTTAAATGCACAGCAATGTAAGATGAGCTTTTTACTATGGTGTTCTACGTTTTTTATTGTGTGATATTTCTGGCATTTATATATTTTTTGTAAAAGTAAAAAAAATTGTGCACTGCCGGAAATTATGTTAATTAGATCTCTTTTGTTTTTGCAGGGAGGAAATTAATATTACATTACCTGAAATCGTTGCAAACTTGTCGATACCAAAATCATCACAAAAGAGTCAGCAGATTCAACATCTCAAGGGCTAATATTTGGGATGGAGCAGTAAGAGGTTTCAAGCGTAGCACATATTCTGAAAACTGTGACATGCTAGTCAGATTTACTGATGATTGTGGAGTTCCTGAGAAGGGCATTGACACAGGTGGTCCAAGACGAGAATTTTTAACCTTGCTAATGAAACGCCTGAAAGACCGGCCTATTTTCGATGGACCAGAAGGAAGTCGTTTCTTGGTCTACAATGCAAATGGTATGTATAGGATTAGATGTGCACTATACTAATGGTTGGTTAATGATTAATGATTTTACATTTTTTACCATGGAATCTGTTTTCCTGCAATATGTGACTGTATATATTGTATTGTATGTTTACTTTTGCTATATGAATTCATTCACAGCTGTTAGGGAAGATGAATACTACTTGGCAGGAAAGATGATCGCAGTGTCAATTGTACATGGAGGTCCGGGACCCCATTTCCTGTCTAAAGATCTTGTACTTTATCTTGCTGGCCAGCCTTTGTTCAAATCAACACCTTATTTAATAACTGATGAAGAAATAAGAAAAGCTTTGCAGGAGGTAAGATTAGCACAAGGCTACAGTGTTTTGACTGGACCGGACAGCAGGACAGTTACAGCAATTTCTTAAGACAATGTTTACTTCCAATCTTGCAACAATTGACTTGATTCATCAGTATTTAATAGGGGAGGGTTAAACAATGTTAAGAAAGTAATTAAATGAAAAATAGACAAGGGTATACATTATATACAGTTATTGACTGTAGTGTCTATGCCTCTCTTTTGTGTCTTTCAGATTGAGCATGCTGTTTCATTGGATGCTCTGCGGGAATGTGTCATGAAACACAGTGCAATGTTGCAGACAGCCGGTTGTCTGAGACATTTGTCTTCTCTCGAAGAAAAGAGAGAAATTGTGGCTGACTACCTCCGATGGTATATATTAGACCGCAACTCATCTGTAATTGACAGGTAATATTGTATCATAATTATGTGTGTTTATTTCATTGCTGTTGACAATAGATATTCATGAAACTCATGCTCATGTTCACTTTGTAGATTTAAAGATGGTCTTTCAGCCCTTCAGTTTTTGACTGCACTTCAGCAACATCCTACCCTTCTGGCACCTGTCCTATGGCATTCTGACAAGCAACTTACTGGCTTTGAACTTGAGACAGTCTTCATACCTGACCTTAGTCCTTCAGGGAGTAACCGGAGACAAAAAGAAAGTCTGGCCTTGGCCTATTGGGCAGACTATCTTCTTGATTGTGAAGGTTTGAAAGTTTTTTTGGTAACTATTTGGAAAACTAAATTACCATAGTGTATCTGAACCTTTTCCCCTTGCAGAAGGTCAGGCTGCTGTGTCTGTGGAGGATGTTTTGATGTTTGCAACTGGGCTTACATCACTTCCCCCATCTGGCTTGGAACCATTGCCACGGATAGAGTTCCTGGATGACTCTCCATTCCCAATGGCAAATATGTGTTCAAACGTCCTAAAACTACCACTGTTAGACTCATACAGTGTGTTTAAGTCTCAAATGGACTTTGGAATTCAAAATAGTCCGGGATTTGGTTGTTATTAAACTGTATGACTAGAGCCCAGACTCTTAAAATGTTCTTAAAACTGTGCCTAAAGATGCAGTTGCTGTTGTTGAAGAAGTTCTTCTGTTGTAAAATATGTCAGCATGTTTTTTTTTCCTCAGTATCTTGACAGTAATGTTTGCTCCAACTTGGATTTTGTTGTTATTAAGCTATATGACTTGACCCCAGACTTTAAAGTGTTCTTAAAGTGTGCCTAAAGATGTGGTTGCTGTTGTTAAAAGTTTTGTAAAAATATGTGAGGATGTTTTTTTTCCTCAGTATTTTGAGTTATTTTAGCTCCAACGTGAGCTCAAACTGTTTGAGTTTTTTCTACAATACGAAAATAAATAAATAAATAAAATAAACAATAAATGATAAATAGATAAATAAATAAACATTACTCATTACAATACTCATTTCTTTTTCTATTCATTTATTACCCAGTTAAAAATGATAAAGCTGTGGGTGACAGATTCAGACACCTTGTTTTGTCATTACAAAAAAACTCTTTAATAAACTAATTCAGAGCTGAGCAATTTCTTTTAGTTTCAGATACAGTTCAGTTGCAGACTGCCAGTACACTGGCTTCTGTAGTTGATCATGCTGCATGGCAAAGTCCAAGTACTCCTGTATGTTTAGGTCCCCACACGGAGCTCTTGACAGGTGAGTCTCAGGAAAGGCATCCAGTTCAGCATGTTCAATTCTAAATCCACAGTCCCTGGATCCAAACCTATATTAAAAAGAAGAAGACTTGCATTTATTTGAATTAATGATAAAAGTAACACAAGTCCAAATATTTATCTCCACTAACCTGTGCGGTAAGTAGTAGAGTTCATTGGGCACTCCTCCTGGACATGATGCTGTTCTGGATGGGCGAATCCTGTGACTGTTCCACAGTCTCACACACTCATCCAAGTCCTTCTGAATGACATCACCAAAGCAGTATCTCAACAGACACTGGTGCTCATGACTCCCATTGAAGTATCCAGAGTCTCTAATGTCTGCAAATAGCTCCATCCAGAACTGACACCTATAGATATTGATGATGATAAGAATAACAATATTTTTTTTATTATTGCTGTCATTGATTTGTAATTATAATAATAATAACAATAATGTGATTGCAAATTTAAACATATTACCATATTTGGAGAATGTTACTTAAGGTCAATATGTTTAAATGGCTTTATGAAAACACTTACCTTCCCCTTCTGAATATGGACCACCAAGACTCAATTCTCTGGTTGTTTGTCGATGAGCCATACATGCGGCTGGATGCACCAGAGTGGTAGTCAGTATGATGGTGCCGTAGGGTGCACTGAATTGCCGCCATGGTCCCGTTCTCCGTGCCGCAATCCGTCCTCAGTCTCATGGGGATGACACCGAGGCGTCGCACACATGATAGAAAATAATGTGCGATCACCGAGGGGTCATTATTTGTCGATCCACACACAAGCCACAGGACTCTGCGTGAAAATCCATCAATGCACCCTGAAAGGGCTAAACCGAATGGCTTCAGCTTATCATAGCCATCCGCGTGCCACATATAGTTCGGTCCCATTGAGTGGTAGGTTCTTCTTACAAACCTCCTCCGTGCTCTCCTCTCGCACCCTCGAGGATTAAGCTCCCGAAGCAAGTGCATCACATGGTCCCTCTTCACTCGCAGATTGTGCTTTTGCTTCAGTACCAGCCACATCATGCGGTATCCAAACAGCTGTCCAGGTCCCCGAAGTTCCAATCGGATAGCCCGAATTACCGCATTTGTAGAGGAGTAATCCTTTCTTCGATACATCCCAGCTTTATTCAGTTGACTTTTTAGCGACCTCAAACTGATTTTTACATCGTGTACAGATGACAATATGTCCACGATTACAGCGTACGAGTGACCCTCATTGAAATCGTGTATGAAGTGCTGTAACATATTTGGATGGTCAGTCTGATTGATCGTCCGTAAGCACTGTAGAGACCGACCACACGCAAAACAAAACCGCGTTAGTCGGCTCATGTGTTCGCCACAAAAAGGGCAAAAAAGGACTTGGTCGCTCTCCATCTCATTTCATCAAGATTAGTGACTCAAAAATGACCCGCTCCTGTTGTCACTTCCTGTTTAAACCCGAATTTGGGACGTCCCTTTCCGGTAGGTTGTGATTTGTAAATTTGTTTCGGTGCTTGTAAAAGTGTTTCGCGTTTTGTTAAAATGTTTTCTGAAATGTAAGTTTGTTTCAAACTTTGTAAAAGTGTTTTGTTAAATGTTTTCTGAAATGTAAGTTTGTTTCAAACTTTGTAAAAGTGTTTTGTGTTTTGTTAAATGTTTTCTGAAATGTAAGTTTGTTTCAAACTGTTTGTTTCACATTTTGTAATACTGTTTTGCACCTGTCGGCCACCGTACAAAATGGACCAGACGCCGAAACAATCGCTGCACGGCGGGAAGCGGCCGCGGAGGTGCGTTCCACTACAGCCAAAAGTGGCCAACAACTAAGAACACTGGCCACAGCCGGACTCTTGAATTCTGTAACTGCGGTCAAGCCAGCCAACAGTTCGGCAAAAGCGTTCGAGCGAGCAGACACTCGCTTTCTGCTTGCTTTGTGTACACCAGGTATTACGGTAACTGCTAACTGCTTCGCACATTGGCAGATGAAGAGGGAGAAGCGTGTCGCTGTACTGGATTTCAGATGAATATTTCTGAAGAATTCCGAGTTTTCACGCCATGATTCCACCGCAGGCTGGTAGTACATCATCTCAGGATGCTCCACAATAATTTTCAAATATTTCTGATGTAGCATTTCAAAATAAAGTTCATCCAAAAATGTGATTTTATGGTTTTACTGTACTGGATTTCAGATGGACTTTTCTGAAAAATTCCTAGTTTTCACACCAAGATTCCACCGCAGGCTGGTAGTACACCTCACCAGGATGCTCCACACTCAATTTCAGATATTTCTGATTTAGCATTTCAAAGTAAAGTTCATTCAAAAATTGCCATTTTATTGTTGTGCTTTCCTGGATTTCAGATTAATATTTCTGGAAAATTCCTAGTTTTCACGCCATGATTCCACCGCACGCTGGTAGTACACTTCACCAGGATGCTCCACAATAATTTTCAAACATCTCTGATGTAGCATTTCAAAATAAATTTCATCCAAAAATGTGATTTTAATGTTGTACTGTACTGAATTTCAGATTATTTTTTCTTAAAAAATTACTAGTTTTCATGCCACGATTCCACCGCACGCTGGTAGTACACATCACCAGGATGCTCCACAATGATTTTCAGATATTTCTGATGTAGCTTTTCAAAATTAAGTTCATCCAAAAATTGCCATTTTATTGTTGCGCTGTACTGGATTTCTGATGATTATTTCTGAAAATGTTCGAGTTTTCACTCCATGATTCCAATGCGGGCTGGTAGTACACCTCCCCAGGATGCTCCACACCCAATTTCATACAATTCTGATCCAGCATTTCAAAGTAAAGCTCATCAAAAAGGTGTGATTTTATCGTTGTACTGTAATGGATTTAAGATTTTTTTTTTTTTTTTTAAAGATTCCAAGTTTTCACTACATGATTCCAATGCAGGTTGGTAGTACACCTCCCCAGGATGCTCCACACCAAATTTCATACAATTCTGATGCAGCATTTCAAAGTAAAGCTCATCAAAAAAGTGTGATTTTATTGTTGTACTGTTGTGTATTTCAGATTAATATTTTTGAAAAATTCCTAGTTTTTACTCCATAATTCCACGCAGGATGCTAGTACATCATCCCAGGATGCTCCACACCCAATTTCACACATTTCTGATGAAGAAGTTACAAAATAAAGCTCATCCAAAATCCAAAATTTAGCATGGTTTCTGATTAAAATTGAAAAACTCCTTTAAATAAAACTGTTTAAATACACTTATGTATCTTATTTTGCATTTATTCACAGTAATCTAAATATCTGCATGTATTATCTAACTCCAGGAAATTTCTACTTTTTTAATTAATTAATTAATTTATTTTTAATTAATAGTCATATATAGCAAAATAGCTCTTCTGGATGAAAAGTTGTGCGTTGTCAATTGGTTTGGCTCGCCTATACGTTAGTCATAACAACGTCATGGTTCTTCCAATGTCGTTGAGGACGAACTCTTCGTGCAGGATGAAAATGTCAAAGTTGCAGAAAAGGTAAGAACCTAGTTTTTTATTCACATACAGAGAACGACCTGAAGGCAGGATAACTCTGAAAAAGCGTTTTCATCGAAGTTAGACATGCTGTCACGTAGTCATCACTGGATTGGAGCGCACTTGTTTACCGAACAGACACCCCTATGATCTCCGCCATTGCTGAGCCTCGCGTTGGACCAGGGCTAGCGTTTTACATGGGAATTTTCTAATTGTCTTTGGTTGGGGGAGTGTGGGCATCTTTTCATCGTGTCCCATTTTTTTGTTGACCAAGTTTATGTGACGGTTTTGGGGGTTGTTTTTTTCTTAACTTTTAAATAAAAAAAAGTGAAACTTTCCATCGTGAAACTTTAATAGCGCTTGTTGCGACGCTCTTTTAAAGGGCGTTGGAGCGAACTTTTCCGCGTTTCATTTCTTCATTTTCTAGTCTACTTGCTGCAATTGGAGTTCCACATTAAGTGTAATGCGTTATAACTAAGTTTACCTCCTGCCCAGAAGTATTAAAGTGGTTAAAGCCGTTGTTAAAACATCAACTTTCTTTCCTTTTTTTGATTGTAGAGTGTACACATTCAAGTTGTTTGGGGTAAGTCACTTTGCGTATTTCATTATGGTGAGTGTGGAATGTTAATTGAACTATTTAAAAAACACTCTCATTTTGATTTGTCCTTTTACAACCGTCGCAAGGAGGTCACCTTAACAGACACTTTAAAAAAAGGTCCAAAACCTGATGAAATCAGGTGTCACATTTGATGACAAAATCTCATCTTCTTATGGATTCTGGGGTCATGTTTGCCCTGGGCTTGGGATTGCCAATTCCAAAGCAAGTCGCTACAGGCTTCTGCAAGCATTTTGACTTCATAAGGTTTGTGCTACAAAAGTTTAGATGTGCTGTTGTTGTTCTTTATTGTTGCTCAATTTTTATTGTATAGATATGGTACAATTAACACTGAATATCTTTTTACTAGCATGATGTGGATATCGCCTCACTGGACATGGAGGATGCCACCAATCTGGAGTCACCATTGCAGGTTTAAATTTATCCAAGATTTTAAGACACGCAACATGACTAAAGCAATAACTACACATTTAGAGCATAGCTATAGCTCATGCATATACATATACAAAATCTTCTCACAGTCTTAACCAGGGGTGCCCAAACTTTTTCATTGTGGGCCAAAAAAAGTGGCGGGGTGGGGGGGGACGCGGCAGTGACGACCAGCGGTGGACATCGCAATCGTTTTTGAAGAATTCCGAGTAAAGCAGCGGGTCACTTAAAATCAGTTGGCGGGCCGGACTCTGGGCATGCCTGGTCTTAACCATTAAAATAATAATACATATATAATACAAAATAAAAAAAATATTGACATGGCTATGGTGTAAATAACTAGTTTTTAACTATGTTTTTCAGTTTTTTTTTTTTTTTAAAAATCTCATCTTCATATTCATTTTTTTTCTTACAAAGAATACAAATCAGTTGTCTCCAAGAAAAACATGGGCCCAGGACAGTGACCTTGAAAGTGAGGTACATGACATGTCAAAATCAGACCAGGTAAGTTGTATGTTGGATTTGAAATAATGTATATAGAGTGTCCATGTGCTTAGAAGTTGTAGTTTTTATTTAGATAAAAAGTTTGTGAACATAATTGTTTCACTGGCCGAAACCGACCAGATTTTGTTAGGTAATTTGTTTCATATTAGCATTTCTTGTCATACTTAAGGATTAAAAATATATGTATTTTTGTTTAATTTCAGGAAAACAGTAATGAGTCTCCATCGACCGCAAAGAGTGGGAGACTCTTCAAATGACACGGCAAGAAAGGAGATTCAAGGGCCTGCAATGGACAACAGTTATTGCAAATGGACTGAGGACAATACACCCTTACTGTTCTTTTGGATTCAAGTGGCATGTATTGAAAAACAAGGGATCGCAAAGAATGGGGCCAGAATTCAAATGCTATGGTGGATACTGCCGATTTGAGGACTGTCCTGCCACTGTGACTGTCACAGTCAATAGTGAGAGAGACCTAAAGGCTAGAGTTTTCTTCAGTGGAACTCAGTGCATTCATAATAGAATTGAGCTGAAACAGAGACCAGTGCGCGCTAATGAGCGCACAGAATACAGCGAGGAGCTACAAAAAGGCCTTCCTCGCTCTGTTTATTTAGACAGATTAAGTGCAATCACTGAGGAGGTTTTTGAATCTGGCTGTAGAGACGACGTGCCATCTCCCCAGGTCCTAAAGAACATTACCCGAGAAGTAAAACTCAAATCTCGGCTTACATAGTCACGAGCTGCTGAGCTTACAATTAATGTTGGAAAACAAAAACAAAAGTGATGATTTTGTACTCCGGAAAGTGTTCCTGCATCCAAAAGGAGTACTCCTATGGGCCTCAAATGATTATGCGTGATGGTTCAGTGGTGTTGATGCAGGCAATCTGTTTGTCCTTTGCCAAAAAAAAACCTTATATACACACTGAATCATGACTACATGATTGCTACTGGCAAAGCAAAGTTGGCTGATTTTCAAATCCCTGTTCTTCACCGCTGCCTCAGCCACATAATGAAGAACGCGAAAGAAATGTGTCGCAAATCGTAAGCATAACGAATCACTCATTTTTTTTTTAAAACAAGTCATGTCATGTAATAAGTATAAAATTCAGAAATGTAGTACTGGATAAGTTCTACAGTGCATATGAATGATACACATTAATTCATTTATGCATTTTATATCCCACAGTGCACCAAAGCATTACCATTTGGCTATGCACGTCTTTGGTCTGTTTACAACAGCAGACACTCTGGAGGACCTGGATGACATGGTCCAAAGCACTGCTGTTGGTTTTTCAAGCACTTACAGTGGGACAAATGTGCACAACCACTCCAGTAAGTTGCAATCCTGGCTCCAGAGGGTTGACTTAAAGACCAGTGAAACTGCAACTTCATGCCTTGATGCTGAGGACATAAAGGTAAATCCAAGGTTGTTTTGGTTTTTGCAATATTACTGAATACTTTGCTTTCGGTGTTCATTTCAAGGAAGTTGTCGCCAACAATCAGTGGTGAAACCAACTCCTACCACTGTCCAGGCCGAGTTGAACACCTGACACGGTTTCTCCTTCCATATGCTGGGTTATGGAGCGAGATAATGCTAGGTTTGTCATTGTTACGTATATATACATAGCTTAGTTAAATACATTTAATAATGCAGCATTATGACAAGTATTTAGTAATGGCGAAGAGAGATAATCTTTCATTTTCTATTAAAAGGTGACCTTGCCCGACACGGGGAAGGTCAGGCATATGAGGAGGCCAGTAAGAAATACAACCGCCTGTAATGGGAAATATGTATTCTTGGGTTATTCTTTATTATGTTGTATTCTGTGTCATATGATCACTAGTAGCACGTGTAATCTGTTCGTTTCATAGTATAACCTTCTCGAGACATTCTCCTCGTGGTCCACCAGAGGAGGCTGTAAATGTGTCAGCTTGTGCTGATTCTCTGTGCTTTGTTTTCCTCTTCTTCCCTTCCTTATCTCTTCCCCTCCCAGTCCAGTGTATAAGAGACCTTCTTCCTCCTTTCCTCCTCGCACTCGCACTCCCATTTTACTGTGTTTTGTGCCTCGGAGCTCCGATCCCCTTTTTATTGTTTGTTCATTAAATTACTTATTATCCCAGTATTCCTGCATCGGCATCTTCGCTCTTTTCCACAACACGCCTTAAAAGCATTCCCAGAAAAGTATGTTTATCTATATTGCATTCACAAAATGCCATTTTCAGTGTCTTGTCACAATCCTTTGTGTGCAAGGAAAAGTATTATGACTGTTGTTGTTCATTTTTATCCTGTTGAATATTCTAGAACATAACTCAAGAGAACAAAACCCAGGGGATAATGGAGAAAATCCAATGGGATTTAAAAAAAAAACCATCCGCCTCCATTCCCGTCCCTTTCACAGACTTGATGACTTTGTGGTCCAGTACCAACACATGCATTCTGCACAACTGCGAGAATTTGTGGACACTGGCAAAAAAAAAAAATCAAAAGGTTTGTAAATATTTCATTAATATGTTCACTGAGAACTGAGAGGAAGAGAGAGAAAGAGTCTATGTAAAGTATATGCACACAGAAAGTATAAATAAAGACAAAAATGATGAAAAGAGTAGCTTATAGAGGAACATTTTTTTTGGACGTATAGAGGTAGCTATTGTAATAGTGATGGTACACACAAAAACAAAGTATTTCTCTGACTGTCTCCTCCCTCTCTTCACAGACTTTCAGAGTGGACAAGGAGAAGTGGAAGGAACGGCAGCAGCGTAAAAGAGGAAAATATGTGACACCCATCAAAAGACCATTCGTCTTTAAAAGAAGAAAGGTAAACTGTTATGATTGCCATTTCTAGTGAACATTGCATCAATACATCAAGTGATAACATCACCAGTGATGTTTCCTGGTGTCCTCGTGTGTTTCAGATCTCTCAACATCATACACGCTCTCACATAAACTTTGATTTCCCTGAAAAGGGTAGAGGTGGGATAACAAATGGGTGACAATAACACACATTTTTAATATGCTTCTGAACTGTGTCTTTTAACCAATACTGACAACAGGTTGAACCCCCTGTGACCAAGGCAGCCCCTGAGACAAAAGAGGAAGCAGCCCTAGGTTTGCCCGAAGGAGGTGAAGGACAGGAAATTACTGAAAAAGCTAAGGTACTTAACACCCACTCAAGGCATCAATGAAATATGCTTTGTGTTTTCATGTTCATGGAGTTATTTTCTTGTATTTTTTACTTTTTTTCTTTGAAGGAAGAGAGGCCAAATAAGCAAGACGTAAGTGGAAAGAAGTAAAGTGTAATTTTTTTTTTTTTATGTGAATGCAATTTCTCTCTAAACACTTGTGCACTGCAGCTGACCGCTTTGTGGAAAAAAACAGAGCACAGAGGTAGTGGTCTCTGTGATTCCCACTCAGACAAGAGGAAACTCTTCGATCATCCACCATTCGGAGTTGAAGACTCTTCAACCTCACCAATGGCTGATAGGGGAGGTAAAGCTTTTAGATTTAATGTTATGGTTATGTGTTGTATTTCGTTATAGTGGACCTTCAAGTGAAAAATTACTATATCATATATATACATAAATTGTTAGTGCACACTAAATACAACATACCAAAACCCCTTTTTCTACTTCAATTATGATTTGTTTGTAGCTTGATATATTTTTTTGTTTCTATTTCGCTGTTTTCTTTCTAGGTTATTGAAAGTGTTTTTCAATTTGCTGTAACTCAGCTGAGCATGGAAAGCACACTTTCACAGCCGGCGTGATTCTCTTTGGCGAAAGAATGCAGGTTTCCCGACAAAGTTTATCCAAGGTAAACAAGTAGACTGACAAAATGAAGTACATTTTTTTTTTATAAACATGTCTGTCTTGTGGAAAAATAACAAAAAGAAATGTTGAAGCGAATCCAAGTGCAGAACAATTTTTAATTGTCAAAGTAATTGATTTAAGGATATTTTTACATTACACAAAATGTTGGAATACAATAAAGGCACTAAGTAGTTGTCAAAGACTCATACATAAGCATTTTTATTACAATATTACTTATGTCCTTGAGTGTAACGGCAAGTGTTAAGCTTTAAGGTACAATTATAAGGAATTTGTATATCTACTGTCTTTACAACAATGTGTGGATTATGTGTTACATTTCACCTGAAAATGGACCTATCCAATAAATATGTTTTTATGGGTCAATGTATGTCTTCCTTATAGGTCGAATTTGAACAGTACAAGGGTATTGTATCCTTTGTGAATATCAGTGACGTCCGCTGGAAGTTTCTGGTCAGTATAGTCCCTTTTAAATATTAAAAATGTATGTCAATCAAAATGCATCTGTCAAAAACATTAACATTTTTTTTTTCTTTAAATATTTTTTAGTACATAAATGCAGTCACTTCAACAGTGTTTCTGGTTGATCCTTCGGCAAATTCTATGGAGAAAGAGGAATCGGACCGAGCTGCCAAAAGAATCAGGTACTAATGTCGCTAATTACCAGTAATCTGCTTAACAGAACAACTATGTTTGCTATGTTGTATATTTTATTGGAAATTGTAGTTGTACCTAATCCTGTTATTTTGTTTCAAATGTGGGACTAACCATGGTTTAAGTTAAATGTTTCTATTGAACAGTTCGCAAAATTGAATCTTCATTATGCTTATGCAATTGCTGTTTAATAGAGACCAAAGACTATAACTTGAGGTAGAATTGTAGAACATATATGTATATATATAGTGAGAGAGAGACAAAAAGAGAGAGTCTACATTATACCTGCTGGTGTCAAGTATAATTTTTCATTTTTATTATTCACCTAGTTATATTTAGAGACTACTTCAAAATGAGAAGAATAGTACATGGGAAAACTGACTGGATTGACAAAACATGGAAAGGAGGAGTCCTGAACCATCCAACGCAGCAAGATGGCTCTAGCTGCGGGGTCATAGTCACAATGGTAAGCTGTGTGAATGTAGAGCCAACCAAAACAGTGGAATGTGTAATCTAAATAGATAACTCAGGAGATGTACTTGCTTCTACTCTTCTTTAGTCAGCTTATCAGGCATCATTTCTGTAGAAGTTCACTTCCTGTTTCCTTCTTTGTTATTCTGAAACTAGTGACAGCGAAAAGTGGTGTAGAAAAATTAATAATGGAAATAATGATTTCATTAAAACCACATCAAATCATGGAGTTAAAAAAATGACCAGCTCTAAATGTGCAAATCAAATATATTTTTATGAAACAGTCTTTCACATCTGTTTTCAAACTTTATTTTAGATTGCAAAGGAAGTGATCAAGGCCTTTCCAGATGTTCCTGCCTTGACCTTCAATACATCAAAGAAGGAAATGGCAAAGGAGAGGGAAAAAATGGCTCTTCAGATTTTGGAAGCGTCAGGTTTGTAGCTATTTTATTTTTGAAGAAGCAGAAAAACAGGAAATAAAATACAAGGTTGTGCAAAATAGAAAAAGATTAATCAGCGAAGAGGCAAACTTATAAGATTCAAAAATAAAAATAAAAAAATCCACAGAGATAAAGATGAAGTGGGTTTCTAAATCCCAAGTGTAGGTGCAATACTTCAATTATGTGTAAAGAAAATAACACTGAATGTCTCATATCATTGTATTATTTCATAGATCCAATGTGAAAGCTGTGACAGATGGTCTCATGAGCAGTGTCTGGGAATGGACGACGAAGAACTGAGACGAGTCAGGGAAAGTAACTGGAATTGTTCCCTCTGTCTCTAAGTTGTCAATTGTGGACATTATATTCTGTATATATTGTATATTTTATATTGTAAATAATTTGTTTTTTATTTAAAAAGTATGTGCAAACGCCAAGTACTTCTGTTGGTATTGTGTATTAAAGTTTACATTGTTCATGTTTTTTGGTGTGCTTTTCATTTGTAACACAATTGACATTTTAAATACTTACTAATTCTATTGTTCCATTTAGCTGCATATAATTGATGTAAAAATAATAATAGTTTTATTTTGAAATGCGACATCAAAATTTTGAAAAACGTATTGTGGAGCATCCTGGGGAGGTGTACTCCCAGCCTGCAGTGGAATCATGGCGTGAAAACTAGGAATTTTCCAGAAATATTCATCTGAAATCAAGTACAGCACAACAATAAAATAGCAATTTTTGGGTGAACTTTATTTTGAAAAGCTACATCAGAAATATCTGAAAATCATTGTGGAGCATCCTGGTGAGGTGTACTACCAGCGTGCGGTGGAATCGTGGCATGAAAACTAGGAATTTTTTAAGAAAAAATAATCTGAAATTCAGTACAGTACAACATTAAAATCACATTTTTGGATGAAATTTATTTTGAAATGCTACATCAGAGATGTTTTAAAATTATTGTGGAGCATCCTGGTGAGGTGTACTACCAGCGTGCGGTGGAATCATGGTGTGAAAACTAGGAATTTTCCAGAAATATTCATCTGAAATCAAGTACAGCGACACGCTTCTCCCTCTTCCTCTGCCATTGTGCAAAGCGGTTAGCAGTTACCGTAATACCTGGTGTACACAAAGCAAGCAGAAAGCGAGTGTCTGCTCGCTCGAACGCTTTTGCCGAAACTGTTGGCTGGCTTGACCGCAGTATTCTGTCGCACTTCATCATGCGATCTCAGCTCGATGACGTCAGCAGACACGCAGCGGTGAAAGCAGAGGGGGTGCAGCTTGCCGGCCCGGGGTGACATCCCGCTGGGTTTGGTGCGTGGACACGGTAGATGTAGATGTTTTAACTCCATGGAGGAATTTTTTTTCTGGGCTGGTCAGATGATGTCATCACGGACGTTTGCTCTACAATTGTCCCCTTGAAAAAAGCTCAGAGTGGCGTTGAAACTGTATTTGAGCTTGTAATAACACGTAATAACAACAGAAGCAGGGTGACACATTGAAGCATCCATCTTCTTACATAAAACCTGTTTGTGTTGCGTTCCTGATACGATAATAACTTTAATTTGGTTTTTTTTTGAACAGTTTATTTGAAAGGCCCAGAGTGTGTTAGCAGCAGCTTGTTTGATTTTTACAGACTGTTTACAACTCGACCAAATTACAGCTTTTAAAATATTTGCAGATTTATTAGTTCAGGAGGAAAAAGAAGAAAAGTGTTTCAGTCCTGCTGACTTGACAGCATTTTTGTTGTCTCGACTTTAGACGTTTCATTCATTGTCGCAGCTCCCAAACTGTCCAAACAAGGAACAAAAGCCACAGCTTCTGTTTGGTGGAACATAAGTGGGTCGGACTAACACTGACGTTCTGTCTGTAACAGGGAGCACATGGACCAAGTGAACTAAAAGTGAAAGACATCATTTTAAAAACCCTTTTTACTAATTCATTTCGAAAGACATCAAATTAAAAAGGTTAAATGTAAGCTCACTGCCTCTTTCCTATGATGATGATGATGGTGATGATGATGCACTGCTTTAATGCTAATAGAATAGAATAGAGTAAAACTTCATTGACCCCCAAAGGGGGAAATTCATGTTGTACAGCAATAGAAACACAAGACAGGACAGTGTCAGTGTTTGTGTGCCAGCAGCAACACCATCAAGAGTAAAATATAACAATAATAATGAGAAAAATGATTAAAAAGCCTAAAAATAGGTTAAGATAAAATATGTAGTGCAATTTAAAGTGCTAGGGCTTTATATGTGTGTGTGTGTGTGTGTGTGTGTGTGTGTGTTCCATTAATTGAACTGGGCACTGCTGTAAACAGTCTGATAGCTGTGGAGAGAAAGGAGAAAGGAGCGCCTGAACCTCTCCATCCTACACCTGCGAGTGTGAGCCTCTGCTGAAGGTGCTCCCCCCTCAGTCACTGCTCATCGTGGGGCGGGGGCACGTTTTAAGCCCAAGTGTAAACTAAGTATAAGCTTGTGTATATTCATTTTTCATTATATTGGTTGGTTTTAGTTGCGGCGGGACTGGTTTTATTTTCGTTACCTAGTGTCTTGAGGGTATTGTATGAATGTTGCTTCTGTGACAATTTAATTTCCTGTAAAGGATGAATAAAGTACATCGAAAAAAAGAAAGAAAGAAAAAAAAAGTGGCCAACAGTTTACTGCGCACAGTAAAGGACCTTAGCCTCCAAAGGAGAAGGAGGAGGAGCCTACATGGAAGGAGCCTACATGTGGCTCTGCCCCCTCCTGCATAGGGCATTTGTGTTATCCTTCCAGTGCAGCTTGTTGTTGATGTGAATGCCCGAGATCCTGTAAGATTCCACAGTCTCCACCTCCTCGCCCTCGATGGTAATGGGGGCCTCCTGCCTCTCCTGAAGTTGATAACGAACTCTTTCGTTTTTGTGAAGTTGAGCTTCATTGGGTTGTCTTTCGACCAGCGGACAAAGCTCTCCACCACACCTCTGCTCTCCTTATTGCCCTTGCTGGTACGGCTGACAATAGAGGAGTCTTCGGAGAACTTTTGAAGGTGACATTTGCTGGTGTAGATGGTAAAGAGGAACGGTGACAGCATCGTCCCCTGGGGTGCACCACTGCTTCAGTTCTTCTATATTTTTGTATCTTAACCTTCATTAAATTGAACATTCCGATCAACAAAGCAAACCAAATACTTACAACTTTTACTTTATTTCTGCAACTGCAAGTACAACTTGCACTAATTCTAACATTTGTTACATTAATGATCCTTATTTATATAAAAGCTTCTGGAACAAATAAAACAGACCAACAACAAAATAAAACCTGATGTTCAAATTTTAAGCAAAACATCGACATAAAACATTAACAATGTCAATACATTCTTATGATCGTGGAGACCAAACAGAACACATTTTTTGTATTTCCAAACAAGAAAACCAGTAATGTAACTAACTCGTTAAAAGTACCAGTTCCATTATTACAACAAAAAACATTAACAAGTGGATCCTCAAATTGCAAAGCCAAAAAGAAAACCAGATATAACACGCTTACATCAGTAAGCCCTTACAATGCCGGTAAAATAACTCAGTAGTAGCCCTTTATTTAGGGAAAAAAATACCAGTGCCATTGATGTAAAAAAAAACAAAAAAACACACCAGTACCATTATTAGTAAGATAAATAAATAAATAAATAAATCAAAACAAACAAAAAAGATGTTATAAGGTGAGAAAGGAAAAGTGTATGGACAGAGCAACAACGCAGTGTCATATTTTTGCCTTTTTTGTGACGGTGCATAGCAGGACTTTGTATCAGCTATTGTTGCAGGTTTACTCGACGCAACACAACAGCGGTAAAACAGAACAAGTTGCAGCTGCAACATTTATTCTTGGAGGTGGCACTGAGAAAATTGTAACTGCTATTACTTCCCAAATGTACCAGAATTATTCATAGCTGGAAGACACCAAATACCGAGGATCCGATGCGGCCATACCATATCACCGCAAACGCTGAAAAATATATATTGGGTACATGTATAATAACTAACAAACACCTATGTCAAGGTTTGCAATTTTACTTTCAAGTGAATATCACACAAAATCTTTTGTGGCTGTGTGGTTATTACGGTTCGCGCAGGTTGTTCATCAGCCTGGTTTACTTGCAAGGTGACACATTTCTCAGGAAATGTCTTAATAAAGCAATTTTGGCATAGAGGTCTGAGAAGCAGGTGTGTGACCGGAAAGGTGCCGATTCAATCCCCATGTGGGGAATTCAAAAGTGCTCGTCTTGGAGCGGCATTTCACATCACAGTAAAAGTTCTCTTCTGACCACAAAACACAAAACAGCAATGCAGCTTAAAAGGAGTCACACGAGCAGCTGAGGAAATGCTACAGTCCTTGCATGCACTTTGTTCTTTAGTCCAAGGGCTTTGAGGGAAAACCTTTCACCATCCATTTGCAAGAGCACTTTGTGAATGAATTGATAGTAATACCTCAGCTCTTTGGAGTAGCTAGAGCTTCATATCCAATGTTGTCCAGAACGACGACTCCTTCAACACGAACGCCAATGTGGTTAACGAGGTTGCCGAAAGGAAGCGGGCTCCGTTCCGCAGGTATTCGCGGTTCGCGGCGCTTTGCGGGGCTGCCACCGCCGATGAACCCGGCCTAATGCACGCACAACACGGAGAAGTGAGAGGGCCAGGAGAGTGATTTTTGTTTGTCAGTGCTTCTGCCTCTGGTGTGAACAAGGTGTTCATTGCGGGCTAAAAAAATGAGTGCCATTAAATAGAGTTTGAGTTAACGTATATATATGTGTGTGTTTATATATATATATACATATATATATGTATAGACCAGATCACCACTAGACCAACTCAGTGGTCTCTTGTAGTATAGTGTTCATACCAAGGACTGTAAAAATAGTAAAAAAAAAAAATAGTACCCATTGACTCCCTGCTTGGCATTCAGTATTTGGGATCGGAATTGGGGGGGTTGGATCACCCAATGATTCCTGGGGGTGGCACCGCTGCTGCCCACTGCTTCCTCAAAGCATGGGTCAAATGTGGAGGACATGCTGTGGTCCCATGTGACAATCACTGCAACTTTAACTTTTAACTTTATAGAAGTGCTCTGCTTTCGCTGCTGTCCATATGGAATGTGCTTTGACTCGTTGGAGTGAAGGGAAATAGAAAAAATGCAGAAAGAGGGACAGACAGAGTTGGAAATGGTTGGAAATGAATGAAAACAAATTCAAGACTGATGACTGTTTAACAGCTGAACCTTCTGTTGGCTGAGTTGACTGAGGCCCCCAGCAGACCCCCAACATGCTGTGCCCACACACATGTCTGTCTCCTATCTCATGTGAAGAGCCATTTATTGTGTGCGAGTTGCAGAAAGCAGCATCTCACCCTAATTGGCTTGAGAAATTCCAGAGAACAAAACATGCAGGATAGTTCAGAGTTCAGTGGGTAAGAAGAAAAGAGATGTTTGGGGACGGTGGTGAGTGAGTGAGTAGGCCGGGGGGGTTTCTTCCATCACAACCCCCCACTCATCAAAACTCAACAAAGGCCCTGTTTGCACTTGGTCATTTCATGCGTTTTTTGCCCATCGGAATACGAAAAACGCATGAAATGACCAAGTGCAAACAGCCCAAATCCGTTTTGACATCCGAAACCACCTCCCGAGGTGGTTTTGGGGGTCGCGTCGCATAAAAACGCATTTGTCACAGACGTGCAAACAGAATGCGACCTCAGTCCACATTAACGACCGCCAACTCCACTCACCTCTCCCGTGTACGTACTTGGTCGGCGCCCCACTTTTTTGCTGGAAACAACTGAAGATGATGATGATGATGATGATGAAGAAGATGATGATGATGATGATGATGATGATGATGATGATGATGATGATGATGGCGCTGCACGTTTAACGCCTGCACGCTGTATTTAAATAAGCAGTAGCTCGCTAACAACATGAGCACCGCTGAATATACAAAGAAAGATCGCTCGTGAAAAGACGGTGTGGATTAACGACAGAGTTGAACTTCCTCTTCGAGTTATTTTAGAACACAAAGCCTTAAAAGGTCAGTGTTAAGGTCGACTGGGGGTTGTGACTTATGCCAGTAAAACTTGGCTAACGTTTTTGCCATTTAGGTTTCTTACCTCAATATCCCAGTCCGCCGACCCAAAAGAAAATCAATGAAAAGTAAAAGGAGAGGTTTGCAAATCGCTTATGTTGTGTTTATTTTAACTTTGCACACAATCCACGATGGACCCACGAGCACTGTGTGTTATTGTTCACTATTGATTGTGGTTTGTTGCAATGGAGGTTTAATTGGAAGACCGCAGGCTGATCAGCAGTAACAGGTCCATCGACCGACGCTCCTGTTGTGAGGGGTCGTCTTGCACCTCACGGTGCAGGGCGGGGGGGTGGACTTTAGAGCTGTGATGTCAGCGTTTCCAAAAACGATTGGTTTAGGTGTTTTACATGAAGCCAGGCAAGGAGGCGTTCCGCAGGAGCAAGCGAGATAATAAATAATAATAATAAAACTTTATTTGTACAGCGCTAAATCACAACCAAAGGCGCCTCAAAGCGCTTTATACAATCAGAGAGAACCAACCGGGCCCCCGGAGCAAGCAAGATGCAACAGTGGCTGGGAAAAACTCCCCTGTGGGAAGAAACCTAGGGCAAAACTCAGTGTGATGTCAGTGATGATGCAATGGAAAAAATTAAAAATTCCACATTTTGGTTCACATATGACTGTGATGAATCCATCAACGAGTCCTCAAGCCTTGTTTTTTGCATACTGAGCTCTGATTGGACCTGATTAAAATCCCCGCCTCCTGCCATGTGTCGGGTGTCTGAACTTTGACCTCCAGCCTGACCTGCTTGCTTGTCCATGCACTGCGTTGATTGTCGCACCTTGAAAATGAGGCCGTGGGAGACGTGAACATATGAAACACGTATGGTTTTTTTTGTGTTTTTTTTTTTTTTTTTCCTAGGAAAGCAAGTTCACAACCTTAACTTTGCAATTGGGCTTGTATGAAGGCCAAGTGAACCTCAACCAGCAGGAGTCCGCTCCTATTGAATGTGATGTCTTACTGGAAGTAGCTGGAAGTTTGTTTCAAGAGAAAGAAGAGCAGCTGTGACGTTACCAGATGGTGCGAGCAAGATGTGGAAGTGCTGTGGATGTTAGCAGAAAGGCCTATGCACACACACACACACACACACACACACACACACACACACACACACACACACACACACACACACACACGCACACACACATTTATATATATATATATACACACTACTGTTCAAAAGTTTTAGGTCACTGACTCATTTCTGCATTGAACTCCATTGTAAGCAGTTTTATGAAATAATGATCTTGAATGCTCTGCAGTCATTATGAGTGCACTGTAATCAAGACGTGCTTAACAAGTATAAACATTTCAGTGTGGAATGAAAACTATTTCCAATGTCCAACTAAATGTGATTGAGAGAATTGAGAAAATGTTCAATTTTAAAGCATTCAACTTCTGTACTCGTATATTGCACACTTGATATTCATTCTCTAAAATCACATTCAATGAGACATTCAAGGCAACAACTGTCAAAGCCATCCCAAAATGTGTTCAGCACATCCTGACTGATTCCCCTGCACTCTAGTAATGTTCCTAAAGCATTGCAGTAGATTATTTCATGAGGCTGCTTAAAATGGAGTTCAATGCTGAAATCAGACAGTGACCCTAAGACTTTTGAACAGTAGTCTATGCACATCAGAGTCACACTAGACTTTATCGTTAACGGCATTTTGATCGATGAAGTTGCAAATATTTCCGTCATGCTCCTCTGACGTCTAAATAGATATGTTTTTACCGTAATTTCCGGACTATAAGCCGCTACTTTTTTTTCCCCCCATGCTTTGAACCCTGCGGTTTATACAACGGTGCGGCTAATCAGTTTGTTTTTTGTTTGTTTTTTGTTTTTTTGACAGCTAACGGCCACCAGGGGACCTTCTCCATTTATGGATTTTTGGGTGGGCTCGGGAAAGAGTGAGACAGGCAGTAAAAGTGGAAGCAAATACAGAACGAGAGCAAGACAGTTTGCGCAAAGGAAGTTTTCATGCACAAACCCTCATTGTGGAAAACAAACAAAGAATTGCATATGATGCAGCTTTTAAGGGTGTTTTCACACCAGTAAAGTCCTTTAGTTCGCTTTCTTTGGTCCGGACCAAAATACAATGTATCTTTTCGGTTTAGTGCGGTTCCTTTTCACATTGCAATTTTCGCAAGAGTCCCAGGATTTGACAACAAACCCACATGTGTGCAAAGACCGTGCAAATCATTGGACAAAACGGTCCGGGGGGGGCGGGGTAACACGGTAAAATACGGAAACAATCGTGGATCTCCATCGTGCTGCACTGGTTGTGCTCATAATGTTTGTTTTTTTCCACACAAACACAAGCGTTTGCAGGTCATTTGGAGCATCAGAAGCTTTGGATACAACGTCGATTTTCTGAGGAGATGTTTACCAATTTGCGACACGTTGAACCACGACTCATGTTCCGCCTGACGCTCCGACGACGTGCTACTAAACTTTCTACAATGCTACCAAAACATCATTTCCCATAATGGTTGTGGCTACGGAAGCCTGTGACGTGTAGAACAGTGTGTGATTTCACAACTGGTTCGAGCCACGGTGCGGTCGATCTCACACATCAACCGATGGTTCGTTTGGAAGCGAACCGAGACCACCCCTCCTGGTTTGTATTCACACCAGCCCAAAAGGTTCGCAAAAGGGACTTTTTTGGTTTAGTTCGAACCAAACAGGGCAGGTGTGAATACGCCCTAAGTTAAAGGCAGTCGATCTGGCTAGATCGCTCGCGCTCTCGTCTGTATGTTCTCTTGTCTTTATGCGCTCCGTCTTTGTGAGCTCCGGTGCGTCGCTGCTTCGAGTTCTGGTCCGACTCCATACCAATTAACCGAGGTGACCAGCGGGACCCCGCAAACAGGATCCGCGGTGCGAGTCCAGAGTCGCAGGCTCGCAGCCGCCGAACCGATCCGCTCCGCGGACCCGTTTCCTGACAAAACACCTGCGGCTAATAGTCCAGTGTGGCTTGTATCTGTACACAAATTTAGCTGGTGCGGCTTATATTCAGGTGCGCTTTATAGTCCGGAAATTACGGTAAAATGATACTACACACAACACGGCAGCTATTTAAGAAGCGCTGTTAAAAATGTACTCGCACACGACCGAGAATGCCACTGGCCAGCTTCTAAGAACCAAGTCCACGCAGCCGCGAACGCAAACATGGCACACAACGTACTTGAAACGTTCCCTTTAATGGACTAACACACACATACTCTCACGCATTCGCACTAAAAATGTAACACACAACATAATTCTTACAACACGCAACAACATATTTCCCCTAGGATTCCTTGCGGCTCCGGGGGCAAATGAAACGGTCCGCTAGTGCGTCGTCAAATTGACTTCTGACACGCAACTGCCGCAACATTTTTCTTCTGAGTGAAGCCACCAAGATGATGCATTGAGAGAGACAATGGCCGATTAGTATTGTAACGGTCGTTTGGATTGTGTTCCTCTCGTGTTCTGTTCTGCTCTGTTGCCCGGTGGATATATATATATATATATATATATATATATATATATATATATATATATATATATATATATATATATATATATATATATATGTACAATAAGCCTCCAATCTATGGTCAATCCGTGAACTTGTGAAACCTCACTGAGCAGCTGTCCAACATTTTACAGTGAAGGAAAAGTGTTTTCTGCCTCCACTTATTTCCTTCTGCTAACAATGCTAATGGTGCTTGTCCGCTAAGTGCCAGCAGAGGAGTTTGTCCACTGAACAACAAAGGAGCCGGTGACCGAACGACTCTGGGATCAGCGGGAGCTTTTTTGTTCTCAACGTCCCCCTAAAGCCATCCGTGGATGATGTTGTCAAATCCCACTCCCCCTTTTCCCCACTGCTTTGATGTTTCTCAGCAAATGCTAATAAACAAAGTTGTGACCGGAGTTGTTTTCTGGTAAATGATGTCTAGCCGCTGTTTCTTTGACTCTCTTCACACAGCAGCAGCGAGCCGTGAAGGCGTTTATTTTTGTACTGCAGTCTATCGGGAAAATGCTTTTGGGTACCATGTTTTTTTTTTTTTTTTTGCTACAGTACCTGGTGTGCCGCCACATTGCCAGTCTGGCATCCAGTTTTTATAATACACCCATGGTTCAACGAGCTAGCTAGCTTTGATGCTAGCAGCAGTAGTGGGGAAAGCAAGCTAAAATTGTTTATAAATGAATTAATCAGTAGCAACTTAAATGTTAGCAGATGCTGCCGTCACATGATAACAACACAGCTTGTTTATATTGTGAACAATGCAGCATTTAATATTACCTAAAAGCTCCATCTAGTGTTGTCTTTGTGTGGCAAGGCCCAGAGGGCCCGGGCGGGCTTCCAACCCCACACTCCCGAGTAACAGCCGTGCGCGCTTTAACCATTCAGCCAAAGGGAAATCCCTTTGGCCAAGTAGCCAGGGCGCATGATCAATTGGAGGCATAGTGACCGGACCGCCACTGTCACATCTGCGTGTGACAATTTAAACTTGCAATCTTCCCGACTCACGAAGAAATAGGGGGGAAAAAAAATGGAGAATATAAAACAGAATGAGTAGTACTGGTTTCCTGTACTAAACAGAGTCGGGCCTTTTTTTTTAACTGGTGTTATGCTCGCTGGAACCACACCTAGTGTGACCTCATGCCGCGCCGTGAAATCTTTTCTCTTGTTGTTTTTTTCCCGTCTCGCTTTTCGATGTGTCTCTTCATCCGTCAGTGAGACTCGAACGGCTCCCCAGCGTCTCGTTCACCTCACTCTAATTAGCCCGCTGGACTTTTTTTTTATTAGCCGTGGCTGGCACGTCGTATTTCATCTTCTTTCATCATAGAATATTTCACACAGGGAATTGAGGCCTCAGTCTGTGTGAACACGTCAATATAAATGCTTTCTTAATAAACATTTCAGGAGTCTGTCGGTCGCTGCCTCCACGGTCCCAGCTGAGTTCAGTTTCCCAAATCCCCCCCCGTGAAACCTGCTGGACCACGTCCAGTCTCGGTCTCATGGCCCTCGTATCGCCACGCAAAGGTCAGAGGTCAAAGCTGTACCATACAAATGAATTGGCTCTACATGGTCGGACTTATTAGAGCTGACGGATTATAAAAAATGAGCAGAGCTCGTGTGGCGGCCAGGATTAGTGATGAAGCAGAACAAATGAATTTTTCTTTTCTTTCTTTCTTTTTTTTTTTTTTTAAACAATTATGTGGCGCTAAAATATCCCACAGGCCTGCCGCTGCTGCGCCTCAGGTGTTCATTTCCTCTTTTTCAAACTCTTCACCGGCGGCAGGAAATTAGAAAACCACCGGCCTGAAAAGTAGATTTTGGAGCGCTTTGTCAGTAATTGTGTGAGTGAGTCAGTGAATCAGTCAGTCTGTAGCTGCATTTCCATCACCCCTAGAATTGCGCAAAACCTAAATATCACAATAAAAAAAAAAAACTGGTCACGGAAAGGCCTACATTTCGAAAAACCTCTCAAATATCGCTAAAAGTTTTTTACACTCATGAGGTGGTTTTTCGAGAGGGGTCTGGCTGCAGGACCTGCACTGTCAGGACCCGCCTGCACTGAGAGGTCTACTCGGTTACGTATCACGGTAATCACTGAGCACAAGAGGGAAACTAGATAGAATTGCTTTCCGCTGTACTTGGTTTCAGATTTATATTTTTGAAATATTACTTCTTGTCAGTCCATTCCTCTTTCTAAATAAAGTTCCTCAAAAAATATATATCTGTTTAACTGCGATGGCGTCATCATTGCCGCTGATTACGGAGTTAGAAGTTTCCTTTTCATTTTATCTCGTCATTACGAGAAAAGATCCCTGAAATATGAGATCAGGATCTCATGATTTAGAGATTATCTTATAATAAGGAGATATTTTCAGAATGTTTGCCTAGAAAAAAAAAAAATATATATATTAATTAAAAAAAAAATTAATTAAAAAAACAAAGCCGAGGCCTTTTATGGTATCTATCGACCTGATCTATTTTTCTTTTTATTATCATTATTATTATTTTTTGCTGCTGTACTTTTTTGACACTCACAGTACGCCAAGTACCCTCTTTTGTCACGTCTTCTGTTATAAAATAATTTAATTTATAAAAGCTTTTAATTTGAAAGGCTTTAAATCAACTTGCGGTCCAAACGCGTTTAATTTGAAAGGCTTTAAATCAACTTGCGGTCCTGACAGTGCAGGCGGACCTCTCAGAGCAGGCGGGTCCTGACAGTGCAGGTCTGCAGCCAGACTCTCTTGGGTTTTTCAGACATGTCAATACAGAGGCATATCGCTAAAAGTATAATGCATTTACGCACCACTTTACGTGACGTATGGGGTCACGTGACCAGTTGAAAAAATAGTTCCAAAGACACAAGTATCAGCTGATGTCGGTGTTGACGTAAAAAACACTGCAGTTGCTCGTTGATCTTCCACCGTCAAATTTAAAGGCCAAGCGTGGAAGATTCAGCAGCATCCAGCAGTAGGAAAGTGTATTGTAATGGTGCTAATGTGCTAATGCTAACCGCCACTTTTTGATGCTTCATCCTGCTTCTTTCTTTCAAACTCGCACACACAACAGACCCACACGCTGTGGGGCCAGAATTTTTTTTTCATTTTTACTAAAACTCAATCAGTCCCATTTCTTTCTCCATTAAACGTTGCACACTGTTCCTTTAACCTCTATTTTACAATACCAAGTGTGTAAATGCTGGTCCATCTCCATTCTCATATCACTGTTTGTTGAGGTTCCTCTGCTGTTGTTGTTGTTTTTTTTATGCGGTTGCATCACAACAGAAACATTTGATGATAGTTGACTGATACGTCCAGTTAGTAGAAGAAAAAATAAAGTGCTTCAGTCCCACTTCTTCATATTCTTTATCAGTGCAGTTTGGAGAAATACACTCAGCCTTATATCAGATTTGCATACAGCGCTTAACATAGTTTGCAACTGGTATATATATATATATATATATATATATGCATGTGTATATGCATGTATATATATTTGACACATTTCCATCAATTTTGCATAAAATACAGTGAAAAAACAACTTCTTTCCATTGGCTTATCCTGAATATTTAGCACCGTCTGCGCCTGTTTCTTGAATGTGTGTGTGTGTGTGTGTGTGTGTGTGTGTGTGTGTGTGTGTGTGTGTGTGTGTGTGTGGCAAAAGGCCATCACTGATTGGTTCCCTTGCGCGTTTCCCCGCTCACCGTCAAACTCCACATTGACCTTTTGACCTTCACAGCCAAGCCCTGAAGCAACAGCAACATTGTTGCCAGCTGAGTCTTGTCGTCCATCAGTGACGTGAAGCTTTTGTTTCACACCTCCATCCCACAGGAAGCTGGAACCCAGTCTTGGAATTCCTTGTGTAGGTTAGCGTAGAGTTGTGGTGAGTTGTGGGTCTCCGGGAGAACCTGATATTGCTACCGCTGCTGTTGTTGTGCTGTTGCGTTGTTGTTGTTGTTGTTGTTGTTGTTGTTGTTGTTGTTGTTGTTGTTGTTGTTGTTGTTTTGGCGGTGCAGTTCTTATGTGCCAGTGGTCCAGAGAAGTGCTGGGGTATATACAACGTGGTTATATACATACATCCATAGCAGTGATAGTGAGGTATACAGGGTTGGCAGCAGGGGGCGCTGGCACGTCTTTAATGGAGCTTGTTGTTGCCTGCCTGTCTCCTGCTCTTCTTCACCCTGAGAACACGGACAAATGAATACGATGAAGGTCATTCATGAGCCTTTCAGGGATGTCCCGGCGTTTGAGCTCAGCAAGTTCAATGTCACATCGTACCGTGTCAAGATATCACACCCACCAGAGTGTTTGTGACGCAAAAACACAATCTGATGGTAAAAAAAAAAAACACCGACACTTTTGCGACACGTAACTTTGCCGACGCGTTAGCGTAGCGCGACAGCGATAGCGTGCTTCCGCCCCCCTGTCAACTAAAAATCCCCCCCCGTCAATGAAAAAAAATGGCAAGACTATTTCCAATCAGCCCCCCCCCCCCCCCGTCAACAAAACTGTCGTGGCCCACCGACACAATGCAGTTCTGTCAAGTGGCCCATTGCAAATAAAGTTGGGCCACCCCTGCTTTAAATAAACTGAGCAAAGTATAGACAACACATCGTGCCGGTCTCTCTTTGACACTTCCTGATTCCAGATGCTGCTGTCCCTGCTTTTAGAAAACTGACAAAAGGAATCAAGTGCAAGTGGAGAAATGTTTTTTTTTTTATGGGAGGTCGGTGAGGAAGTGAGTGACATTCCACAGTCACAATATTGTCAACAGAGTCAGCAGGTTGGGCACTGAATCTGCAGGTCAGCGGTCAGTTCAGGAGTCGCCAACACAAAGCATAGATAAAATCTTTGTTTTCAATCAAAGATTCTGTTGTCTGACGTCAGCTGATCGGCTGTGTGTCTCCGGTCGCTGGCAACAACATCACACAATGAATGAGCGACTGCAGTCCGACATGAAAGAGGGGACACTGACAGAGAGCAGCCGCACTGCACACACACGCACAAGCACGCACGCACACACACACACACACACACACTCAATCACATACAACTGCACACAACAAACAACTGCACACAACCGTTGGTTGTGCAGTTTTTCCTGCATGATTCTCTGTCCAGTGACTCTCAGGTTTCACATGCGTCTTAAAAAATCTGCTTCAGAAATGAATAAATAAAACAACTGTCAGTCTGAGAAGAAGCATCGGGTGAACATCGGCCGAGTGCCACTCCCCCGGATGAAGAGATTGTGTTGTTTCTCTTTCTTACTTGTTGATGGCCTTCTTCAGGTAGCGCTGCAGCCACTTGGTCTCGGGGTTGATGCAAACCTCCCTGTTGTTCTTCAGCTTGGCACTGCAAGGCGGAGCAGATGTGCAAGAAATCAGTGGCGAGTTTCACCAGAGAATCACAGCGGCGACGGGATTCTGGCTCTTTTCAGCCGGTTTAAGTACCGTAATTTCCGGACTATAAAGCGCACCTGAATATAAGCCGCACCAGCTAAATTTAGGGGGGGGAAACGAATGTGTACATATACAAGCCGCACTGGACTATAAGCCGCAGGTGTTTCGTCAGGAAACGGGTCTGCGGAGCGGATCGGTTCGGCGGCTGCGAGCCTGCGACTCTGGACTCGCACCGCGGATCCTGTTTGCGGGGTCCCGCCAAAAAAAGAAAAAGACATTTGTAGATGAGCACTAGGAAGGACTAACATGGATAAGGCGTCAATTGTAAATGGAAAGCTCCACTTCAAAACCCTGCCAGATGGCAGTCTTGACAGGACAAAAGTGATATGCATTTACTGTAACGAGCGCTTCCATTCGGCGTCCACGTTAATCAATGTGGTGGTTCACACTAGACGCGAACAAGCGCGCGGCTCGTGCCATGCAGTTGTCGTTTCAGTGTCTGCTCTATTTTGTGCGCGAGCCGCGAGCGATCCTCGTCAATGGTACAGGAAGTCGCTCAAAAAAAACCAAAAAAAAACGAGAAGATCTGATGAATTTTCTAAATAAACAAATTTCAAAATAAAAACCGAATGACAAATTCGATCATATTTGTATGTTATATTTGTCAGTACATTGTATCAGAGTGCAAGAGAGATTAAACAAATACACACACACACACACACACACACACACACACACACACACACACACACACAGAGGAAGACTTGATCAAAATATGTCTGTTTGATCCTAGAGATGCCGGTCAGTGATCATTATGAAAGAGGTCTTGAGATGGACACCTGAGTGCGTGTTTCTATTTATACCCACACACACACACACACACACACACACACACCTACGCCCGTTCGCGTCTGGTGTGAACCACTACGTTGATTAACATGGGCGCCAAACTGAAGCGCTCGGCGCTTCCGCGTCTGGTGTGACCCGGGCGCTCGGGTCATCCTTTTGTGTTAATGGCTGCTGAAAAAAGGGAATGAATAGTTCAAGTTCGAGTTGAAAAGTAAAATATACAAATTTTGGTAGTACTCGTAATCATTACTATGCAATGTTACAGTTATGCCCATCTGTTATCTTTGTTGGGCTTGAGTTTATAATAATTTTTTTTTACCCTATGCTTTTTTTTTTTGTTTTGTTCGTAGTACTTGTCATTGCTCCAACACGAATAAACATGCTGCATTTGCAGAAAGCAAGTATTTGCCTACTCTCATGTTGATATGATTATAAAAAAAATGGAAAAATATCAGTTTACGGTAGATTTAGAGCAGATCAAAAAAGATGTGATTAATTTGCGATTAATCGTGAGTTAACTACGGAAAACCATGCGATTAATCGGATTAATGTTTTTAATCGACTGACAGCCCTAGTAATGAGACAACAATAGTTCTTATTGTGGGCGACACGGTGGCGCAGTGGTTAGCGCTGCCGCCTCACAGCAAGAAGGTCGTGGGTTCGATTCCGGGGCCCGGACCTGGGACCTTTCTGTGTGGAGTTTGCACACTCCAAAAACATGCACGTGAGGTCAATTGAACGTTCTAAATTGTCCGTAGGTGTGCATGTGAGTGTGAATGGTTGTTTGTCTCTATGTGGCCCTGCGATGAACTGGCGACTTGTCCAGGGTGTCACCCTGCCTTCGCCCTAAGACAGCTGGGATAGGCTCCAGCAGACTCGGGACTAAGCGGGTATAGAAAATGAATGGATGAATGAGTGATTTTATTAGATTTCATTTTTCAAATTTAAACAGTTCAATTAGTCGGTCAAAAAATGTTTGTAGTTTAGATATAATTTATTTTTTATTTCAGGCAAAATTGAAGCACTTTAAATCTTTTCTGTGACGGACTGAATTTACAAATACACTGTTAACCCGGATAAGTTGATTGTACTTAAACCACTTTCGTCAAGTGATTGCCTTGAACGATTTAAGTAATTGACAGCAGAGAAAATTATTTTGTTTGAGTTTACTCAACTTAAATGTGCAATAGTCAGAACTTAATATTTTAAAGTTATATATACTTAAATGGTTTAATTAAGTAACAATAGAAAAAAATTGTGGAGTCTACTCAAAACTAGTACAGTCATAACTTAATAAAATGAGTCAAATGAACTTAAAATTCTAGTTTTATCAAAACTAGGAATAGAATTTCAAAATATTATATTTTGGATAAGAAAGTTGCAATTTAATTCTTCTGTTGTCAATGACCACACAATGCACTTTATTTTATTTGTTTATTTTGCCTCACAACACGCAAGCATTAAGTTGGGCACATGTTGAAATGGCAGCTTTCTACCATGTATCCTGTGTTTTCAATGCAAGCTTCTTAAAAAAAATAAAAATAAGAAGAAGAATAAAAAAATATAACACTAACATGCTTGGTGTGCCACACAAAAATACAAGAAGAGTGGCATTAAGACCAACTTTGACTTTCTAACATGTGTCCAATAGAATTATTTCAGTAGAACACTAGATCTATTTTAAACTATAAATATCACATACTGAATGAGCAACTGAAAGAATATTTTCTCCATTGAGTGCAGTCTATTTGTGCAGCAATCAACATACAGAATTGTGCCATGAGCATGAATGTGTTTCACATTCCATGTTTTGAAAAACAACAACAAAAAACAAAACAAAATTCTTGCTACACAACAATATAAAGTGCATTAACAACAGCAGCATTGAGAAAAAACTATGCAGTGCGAACAGAGTGCATAAAAAAATTCGGACAGATATCACAAATTGTGGCATGAGCTTACACTGCAAGATCATTTTTCAGCCTCTGAACTTTGGGAGGTAGCTCACTTCGACCCAAGTTTAGCATCACCTGCTGAATGAAGATGAATGTGTTTTTAAAGCACTTTGGGTACTGCAGGTGGAGTGCATAAGTAAAGCCAAACAAGAGGCACATTGCCTGAGGTAAGTTGGTGAGGGTGTCCATCACAACACTGCCCTCAAGGATGATCCCCACTTTTGTGGGGTTTAGTTGTGGCGATGCCGAGCTTCCTGGGTGTTCAGGGCTGGTGTCCTCATAGCACACAATTCCCACTGGAATGTCCAGGGAGTCATTCTATTGTAGAAGAAACAATACAAAAAGAGGATATTCTGGTTAACAGCAATTTATCTGTAATCAGTTGTGTGGTCTACATTAATATTGTGATTTTCATAATTCACAGTAATCTTGTTCTAGACAATGTTACGTGAACAAGCTATTTTTTGTCTGTTTGTGTATAGCTGTCCGTTGTGGTGTAGATCTCATGTCTTGACAGTAGGTGGTGTATTGGACAATTTGATATGTGAAAGGTACAAACAGAGAAATGGTTAATTATGTTTCGGGTGCTGACCATAGAGAAGCACGCATTCTTTTTTTTCTTTTTTTCCCGTCTGGCCTAATTTGAGCCGTTTTCTTTTTAATTTTATTTTTGGGTTAAGTGTGTGTTCGTCAATAAGGGAAAATAATAGAAATATATTAGAAATGTTTGGATTAATCCAATTTCCAGCATCAGCCCCTCAATGGATTAGATTTATGCAAGCCCTTTGAATTTTTGCATAATTTGCAGTCCAAACTGCAGCAATTAATTTACTCTTGCTAACAGAAGGAGACACATTATCTTGTTAAAATCAACTAAAGTTCAATGAAACATCTTCATTAATACTAATTATCACAACCCATCATCCCAAATAAGGTAAACATAGGAAAACAGAAAAACTGAGTCAAACAGCAATTACGTAACTTTACTCACCAAACTGCTCTTAAAAAACATGGATGGATCATCACCAAGAAAGATGGGAAGTCCTCTCAGGATAAGGCATCTCGTAGCTGTTGGCTCAGTGCTCTGCAAAGAGACATAAGACATGAACATTTATAACATCATATTTGTTCATATAGAAAATGACTACAAGGGAAGGTGGGGAAATTATTTCTTGGAATATGTATGCACTATTAACATCAATATCGTTAGAAGAAGAAAACAGAAATATGAACTCACCGCTGTCTGTTGTAGCAGGTCAGCTAACTGTTTGCCTATCCGACCTCCTGTCTTCCTCTTGAAGATGTCCATTAAGATTGGGCAAAAACCATCAAGAACACCAAAAAACTCTTCTTTAAGATTTCTACCAGCAACCCTGTTAAAAGTGGGTATAAACGTTTCATCAAAAGCACATATTTTTAAAATTCTTCACAAAACTCTGCAGCACACTGCAAAACTGTAGCGAACATATAGTAGCTAACAGTCGCTAGCTTTTCTGGGGGAAAAAACAAAAAACGCTGCAGTTGTTCAACGCTCAGAATCTGCTAAAGTCAACCTACCCACGTTCAAATACACGTTTCAAACAAGAGTAGTGCGTAGCCACCCTGTTAACATGGATTAAAATAATAATAACGTGTGGCCACGCATTACTACATCGTGCGCACGCATGCCCACAGGATAATAAACGCGTGCTCACGACATGGTGAATGCGTGCCCACGCGTTACTATCTCGTGGCCACGATATGGTTAATTTGTGCAGGTAGCGCGACGGTTGTATGCTGTTCCACAATGTTCCACAGAAAGAAAATGTAAAAGGAAACTCACCTTATTCGGGGAGAAAATGTTTTGCGAGGAAAACTTGCGAAGACAAAAAATACAGCGGGAAGACAAGGCGCAGCTCTCAAACGGACTCCAACAAGCCCAGACTTGTCTTGAGATTTGAGCCAATCACAACAGGGCACTACGTCACCTGAGGTAAAACTTGATAGTTCAAGTTTGTTAAACTTAGAAAAATGAGTACATTCAATGACTGGTCTCATATGCTCTTCATGTACTCATACTCTTTGAGTAAGGTGATAAAACTAATATTTTAAAGTGGTATTTACTCAATCTTTTTACATAGAATGAACTTTCGGGTTAACAGTGTATTTGTTGTAAGTTGATCTATATTTCTTTCTTTTCTTCTTTTTTAATGCTACTAACAAATCAATGTTATGCAGAGATGTACTTATGACAATTTTAGAAACAAATTGAGAGTCGGGGGGGCAATTTCTTCTGCTGCTATAAAAACGTCACCTCCGGGGTTGGCCAGCCGGAGGAAACGGCGGTGACGAAACGAGGAAATACGCCGAAGGCTAGACCGTCCCGGGTGGTGACCGGGGGGGCGGGGTTTGGTCCGTCCTTCTAGGCTGGGTACTCGAAGAACGCTTCCTTCAGACGGAGGACACTCGGTCTGAAGGGTGCAGACCCTGAATTGAGACACAGCAATGGACTCCATGGACTGCACTTCCAGCACCTTCATGGGACCATGCACAAAGGCCTCTCATTCACCCATGCACACACACATTCATACACCAATGGATGGAGATAGATGGTGCCACACATCTTGACCAATCACTTGTCACTTTTGCCCAAAAAAAAACAACGTTTTCGTTCGCAAACAACAACTTTGGCTGGGGACGCCTCCAGTTTGGTCTCGACTCTGCCAGCGACGTTGATGGAAGGCAGGAAGGCGAGCGAGCAGAGGAGGAGGAGGAGAGATAGTCATGGAGCATTTTTGGCAGCACAGGATGAGGGACGAGTCCAAGATGCACTGAGAAATATATGTAAATGTATCTATAGAGAGTGTTTTATCTGCAGCTCCACTGATTAACTTTACAGAGATTCCATCTGATTGGTCAGCTGTTCATCCTGTAACATTCCAGCTGTTTGGTCAGCTGGTTTTGTTCCACGACCTTCAGTAACCTCAGAGAAAAAAGGGAATTACAACTTTAAAACAGCACTGACTAAAAAAATAAAAAAAATAAAAATAAAAACATACTTCTTTAAAATAAAGGGTTTTTGTAAAAACTCAGCTGCTGTAAGAATCAATTTCATTTTTTTTTTATTGTGTCTACAATTTTAATGTTCACACTTTACATAAAGTCATGTTTCTTTTAATGTTTGTGTTGTCTTAATACAAGGTTGTAGTTAAACCCCCGCTATCCGTCTATCTCGACTTTCTAAAAAACATTGAGATCCATATCAACCTTCGTCTGATTCTTCACGACCCAGCCCTAGAATCATATGCTACTGGTTTGCAGCGCTCACCCTCAGCCTGGAGTAGAACAACACCAATGCCATCCTTGGAGGCATCTGTAGACAGTTTAATCCTCTTTTTGTTGTCATAAAATGACAATGCTGGTACTGTGGTCAATGTATTCTTAAATTCCTGCTCCTCCCGCTCATGTTTAACTGTCCGCTTAAACTCACGGTTCCCGTACAGAAGCTCCCGGATGCACAATGTTTTTGCTGTTAGATTGAGAATTAACTTGCCTATGAACTCGACCGTGCCCATGATGCGTAGGACGCCTGTACTGTCAGTGGGCCTTGGCATGTTCTGTATTGCATGTGCTTTGCTTTGATCTGGTTGGACTCCACTTGCAAGACAGCTTGTCACCCAGGGAGAGAATTTCTCGAAAGCCAAACTCACACTTGCTCTCGTTGAGTTTTAGTCCATATTTTTGTATGCGCTCCATCACTCTGTACAGCCTCTCATTATGCCCTTATGCTCTTGAGCTGTGGACCCCCAGATGATGATGTCATCAATGTAGACTTATACCTTTCAACTCCTCGATGATGTGCTCCATCGCTCCGTGAAATATCTCAGGTGCTGACTTTATTCCAAAAGACAGTCCGAGAAAACACTACCTACCGAAGGGAGTATTACAGGTATAGTACTTTGTGCTGCTTTCCTCCAGTCTCAGCCTTGTGAGGCGTCAAGGTTTGTGAAGTACTTAGCATCTGACATTTCACTGATGATTTCTTGATGTGTGGGCATTTGATAACGTTCACGCTTTATGTTTTCATTTAGGTCTTTAGGGTCCAAACATATTCACAACTGTCCATTCTTTTTCTTGGCGCTGACCATTGAGTCGACCCAGTCTGCAGGCTCATTAACCTGTTTAATCACTCCTAACATAATCATTCTGTCCAGCTCTTTCTTTAGGCCGTCTTTCAACGGAACAGGAACTCTGCGCGCTGCATTGCGCAATTGGTCGGGCGCCTTCCTTCAACTGTATTCTATTTGTGAAGAACAACACACTGAAACCCTTGAAGATTTCTGAGATGTTCTGGACTATCATGTCCACAGAGTCAATCACTGGGATCATGGTTGGAATGATAAGGTACACTGTTTTGATACCAGCCCCAGTTCTTCACAGACTCTGTCACCCAGAAGTGATTCACGCCCCTCATTCACAACAAAGAAGAAAAGGTGGTGCACTCATTTTTACTGTGGCACTCAACCTGCATGTGCCCAAAAATTTAATTGTCCGCCCATTGTAGTCTTTCAGTCCAGATGCTTTATTGCGTTATTTATTATTATTTGCAAGTTGCAGGACTTGCGCCTTCAGACGCAAATCCGTCAGGAAGCAATCGAAGGGCTCGTGCTGCTGCTGAGTATGAGACCGAAGCACGTACCTCTCGTACATCTCGTTCTTCTTTGGAGAAGAGTGAGCATCAAATTTACCAAGCATCGCATCCAACTTCTCATCATCTCCAGGATTGTCAAACACGAACGTGTTAAATACTTCTATGGCCTTTGGCCCTTAAATCGTTAGCAGCAGCGCTAGCTTTCTTGCCTCTGGCTTCGTCTCGAGTCCCAAAGCTGCAACGTACGGGTGGAACTGCTGTTTGAAAGCGCGGCAGTTTTCGTCGACGTCGCCTGTTAGCTTCAAACTTTCCGGCGGTTTCAACTCCATGTTGTCCCTAACCATTCGCTCCTGGAACAATGTCATGTTCATGTTGTTTGTTGTTTAATCGCATGCTCTCAGCTACAAAAAAAAAGGTCTCCACTTCAATCTCACGCTACACTTTTATACCTGACAACCAATAGGTGGTGCCACCCGGTGGTCAAAACATGTAACATACAATCACAACAATCATCATCATCATCATCATCATCATCATCATCATCATACAGTGCAACTTTGATGTCACGTTGCTGCAATTTGCAACTTCTTTTTTTATTACATTTAATTTCATTGCTTGCTTGCGCTAAAAAATGTTCTAAAATGTTTTAAATTTCCTTCAAAATATTTTCAGGTGAACTCAGTGGCTGTTTGAGGCGATGATGTTTTTTTGTTTTTTTTTGTGGATGTGAGAAGGCGTCCGACTCGTCTCCCACAACTCAACTTCACTGCAAGATGGGATGTCTCTGCCTCCCACACATACACTCACACTCACGCACACACACACACACCCGCTCTAAGTAGGTTTCCCAATGTGAGGTCGTGCCACCAGTCATGAATCACGGCCAAGACGCTGGATTTGCAGCGATGATCCATCACAGATTCCTGTTTTTTTTCCTTTCCTGACGTTCAGCAGTCGCAGAGCTTTCGGACAAAATAATAGCAGAGACCATTCAGCACCCAGTTGACTTTTTTGATTGTGCATCAATGAAATGAGAATCTAAGATGCTGCTGACCTCTGGCCCCAACATCTTTGGGTCCTCCATCGCAGGACCCAAAGAATAATAATTAAAAAATAAATAAAAATAATGGTTTTCGCTGAGCCCCACAATCCGGCAGTGGCAGAAGCTCAGGATCGAATGGACTGAACAGTTAAAAGTCTTAACTTCCTGTTTCCATTCGCCTCAGCTGGACGCTGAGTCTCTTTAAGAGTCTCCACCTACGGCTGGCGGAGACTCTTAAAGCTGCCTCCACCAGCCGTAGAGAGGCCACTTAATTAGGAACACCGTTTGTTCTGAAACGACAGGAAGCGACAGCTCCACTTATTGACCGGACGGGATTGATCATTTATTTATTTGAAGAAGAAGAAGAAGAAGAAGAAGAAGAAGAAGAAGAAGAAGAAGAAGAAGAAGAAGAAGACATAATTAGGAGAAGAAGAACATCCAAGACATAGTAGTGGACATTCACAGGTAAATATGTGGGAATTTTTGCCGCTGGCTAACTTTTCATCCTTTGGCAGGTTTGGTGTTAAAACTACAGTCTCGAAAAAAGTTGACGTGAATTTCTTAGGATTTTATGGATTGTGAAGATGAAAAACGATTGTTTGTGATTTCATGATTGAGTTTCTTCTTGAAGCTCTTAACTGTAATTATGAAAGGCTGAAATTAATTACCAAAATTCACATTTACACCCAAGCAAAGATTATCTCTCAACAGTGGCTCAGGCCACACAGTCAGATGGGGGCTGGGGCAGGGTGGGGGATCCTTTCATCTGCTTCCATTGAGATGTTGCGGCTGAGCGCCACCCGCTCTGACCTCTGAACGCCCTCTGACCTTTGAAACTCTCGGCCAGCTGTTTTTTCTCCAGTCCCCCTCCTACTTCAACCCCAATGGAGCGAGGGGGGCGAAATACAAAGGAAATCACTTTCACCCTTAATTATGACAAAACATCAACCAGCCACTTTTCTCCATCGAGTAAGAATGGAAGGACATTAATGCCTCACTCCTCTGCCAACGCTAACGCTAATGCTAAGACTAACACCTCGCTTTTACACACATCTCAAATTGGATAGCCGGCATCCGGAGTCAGCTTGTCTGGACGAAGGCGGCGTTGGGTAGAAACAATACAGATGTTCTGGAGTTTTTGAAGCATTTCTGGATCAAATCTAATTTTTGTGGACTGCATTTCATCCATCACACAGTAGCCGATCTTTATGCATCACTGAAAAAGTTTTTCAGACTTCTTCAAGACCAAACACATACACTTAAATAAACCTCCTACAGCCATAAACTTTTTCTCTTTCAACTTTAGTTTATCATTTTTCTTGCATAAAAAGGTCAGATTTTTTTCCCCACAGCAGAACAAACATGAAAAGGCATCACAGACACAAGCTTGCAAGCAACTCACATGACTTGGAAGGGGCAGTTGGGTGTGTGGAGGAACTTGAGTTCTTTGATGGAGCGCTGGGGCACCGTGTTGAGGGTGGAGCGACACCAGCAGCGTTCCACCAGGCTGATGGGCTTCGCTGAGGACCAGGAGGAGGAGAAGAAAAATAAATAAAAGGTGGTGGGACAAGGGCAGACGTGGGAGAAAGTAAGACGCGTGCGTTTAAGGGCCCACATTACACACATTTTTCAGATCTTTGTATATTTTTGCCCACTGACCTCTTCATTAAAACAACAACAAAAAGAAAACAGTTGGATGAGTGGATAGATAGATAAATAATAATAATCATAGAGAAGGTCATTGGTAGGGCTCGAAGTCATCCTATACATATTTCATGAGATAACAGATAGCAGGTCTATCGCAGGGCAAAAGACCCGTTTGAAATTCTGAATGTTTCTTCTTGGAATAAAATGGATTAGGACATAGACGAGACCTTCACGACAAAAAGTTATTGGTAGAGCATTTGAGATCCCAACCGTTTTCAAAAATGGCTCAACATCCCCCCCCGGAACAACCATGATACTAAATAGCCTCACCATGGGACAAAGACCCGCACGTTCCTTGGATGGACCATCATTTCATCCACTCTGACCTTTGACCCTTGACAAACTGGAAGCAAGCTATTTTCACTTTCATTCGCAGAACTAAAGAATCGTAAATGTTAAAAGTCTGAAACTTTCTGTATGACTGTTACATTCCCACTTTAGTCTAGGGGGGTAAAAAGTAACAGTAGAAAAGAAATATCGGGTCGGAGGGGAGTGAATAATGCAGCAAAAGTTTATGTAAAAGGTAAAAGAAGAATTTGTTAAACATAAAAAGAGAACTCTGTCCACGAAACAAAGGATTACGGTTACGTAATCAAGCAGCTAAATACAATGCAAAATCAAGAGCACCTCCTCTCCCGAGGAGCACGACACACCAGCACAAGAGCCTACGGTTGCATGCCTGTGGGGAGCAAGCGAGGGAAAGAGCAAGGGAGAGACTTCCTCTTTCTGCAACCTTTTATGTGCCACAGCCTGATATTGCACATTTGCCCCATCAGTACAGGTAAAGAGACAGCTGCAAAGAGAGAGAGAGAGAGAGAGAGAGGGAGAGAGACAGGGCACGATCATGACCCCAGTCGTAACAATCACACAGACTAGACCTTCATAAGGACGAAATAAAAAGAATGGTTTGGAAATGTTACACCATTTTCATTGTATCGCCCCTTAAAGTCGCAGCACACTCGAAATTCACAAAAAATTGCTCAAAAAAACACTGCAAAACTACGATGCACACTAGCGCCCTCTAGGAATGTCGTAGAGACATGCAACAAAACCCATGCGTTCCTGGCTTCAAGACCAACTTATTCTCTATTTTTTTTTACGCTCGACAAACAGGTAGTGAGATATTTCAACTTGTTTGAAACCCCCTCCAAAATTTTAATGGACTGGCTACTGGCCACGCCTACACTGTTATTCTGATACGGTCAAACGTTACAGACGATGCCTATATCTTTCGTTTTGATGCAGAAATGGCACCGTTAGAAGTGTTTCCCAGTTTTCGAAAATGAAGCTAACGTTAGCCTCTCTGCTCTTGAGCACGCCGCGGCCACAGCGGCTCAGTGCCGCTAATGCTGCTTTTAGCTTTAACTATAATCATTATTATGTTTCAATGCAAAAATTGCTGCTAATTTTACAATTGATACACAGTTGTCAGTTTGATTCAGAAACCGAAAAATTCAGCATCATGATTTTTTTTGCTGAACTGCAACAGGTTTTGACATATTATTAGGTACCTTTTTAGTCCCAGGAGCTTGTAAACAGATGCGCACACTCACACACTCACACACACACACACACACACACGCACTGATGAGTTTCCTCCACATTCAATCTGTTCTGGTGCTCAATTCAACGAGGTGGGAGGGCAGGGGACAATCAGCACAAGTGCTCCTTAAAACGATCCCAAACCTCCCGAGTGCCTCAGCGAAGCCGTGTGAAGTGGCTTCACACAACCAACTGTTTTTCTTCCCTGCGACCGGGGGATGGCATCCCCCCCCCTGATAAACTGCCATCCCCGCCTCTCCATCACTCCCCTTTTACAATAAACGTTGGAAATATAATTCATAATTACATATAATTAGTTCATCATTAGAGAGTACACATGTTGAGTAAAAAGAAAATAAAGAAATATTAAAATCTGAGGGCACAAGGGCAAACAAACGTGCAATGATACATGATTGTTATATTTGATTGCGAATGCCTTTGATCTTGAGCATTGCAATGTCAGCATGGCTAAACGAGCAGCCGGACAACGTGATGTCAGAGAGTATTTTTAAAAGAAGAAAATTACAGGTGAGCCATAAATCAAGACTCAAGGATCTCAATCATTACTTTTATTTATTAATCTATAAAAGTCGCCAGACTTGCCACAGGCTGCATGCTCAATAACAACACAGCTAGTTTTCCAAACTTAGCCATGTAGCCTCCAAACTAGCTGAGAACTCACATTAACGTCTCTCTCTCTCTCTCTCTCTCTCTCTCTCTCTCTCTCTCTCTCTCTCTCTCTCTCTTTCTCTCTCTCTCTCTGCAGATTGCTAAAACGCAGGACTTGCCATTCAGTCACATTATATTGTGATTTATAAGCGTGGCAAACGTGGAACAGGTATTTACCTGTTAACATCAGATGACAGTTTGTCTCAAATATTTTAAATCATTATTAAAGCAAAGCATTATTTTTCAGAGTGAATGCGATGTTTTTTTTTGTGCTTTTTCCACGTAAAAGGGAATTCCGCAAAAAGACATCAAAAGAAAAATGTTGTTTACGTTCAATGTTCTTGGTGCAGATAAATGCTGTCAAAAGATTTAAATGATGTTTTTTTTCTCTCAGATGTCTGAAATAACTTTGAAATAACATTATAATTTTGAAATAAATGTATATTTTAAAATGAGATGTGACTCGCCTTCAAAATCATCCCGTCATGGATGAAACCATACAGTTTTGTTTTTTTTCCCACTCAAGTTTCACAACTTTGCGCATCAGTGAAAATGAGCGCCAAGGGACGGCCGCCGAAAATATCGCGTAGAAATGACGACGGAACAACTTTAAAACTTTTAAACGGAAAAGAAACGAGTTTCGGACAAGTTCCAAGCAGCAGCAGTGAAAAAGAAACTCTGGACAAAGCTTCTCGACTTCTCAACATCAACTTTCCTTCCAACGTCTTTTGAGCAGCATCTTGTCTCCAAATAACAGAAAAAAAAGGAAAGTGTGGAGACTCACCGGCGGAGGACGGGATGTGCGTGGTCACTGCCAGCAGACACAGCAGCACGAGCAGCGTGACGTCCATGGTGGAGCTGCGCTTCTTCTCCTTCTTCTTCTTCTTCTTCTTCTTCTTCTCTCTGCTACAATCCTCACTGCCAGACTGAACAGCAGCTCCGGCTGCAGGCCTGTTAAGGCTCCTTCTGAGGGAGGAGAGGATGGGGGGGGGGGGGGGGTGAGTCCCACTTTCTCAGGAGGGAAGGAGAGGGGAGGGGAGGGGAGGGAAGGGCAGCCAGTAAGCAGAGACTTCCTCCATTGTGAAAAGTGTTGGCTGAGAATCCAGGAGGAGAAAGTCTGCAGGAAATTCTTTGCTATTCTGTCTTTTCCCCCACGTTCGTAATGTTCCCGGAGAACGTTCCCGACGTTCTCCTGATCTGCCGGGACTGGAAATATCCGGTAGAGGAGCATGCCTTGTTGTGATGTCAGGGGTCAGAGGTCAGACTGGCTGAAGTCCATAGACAGGTAAAGCAAAACTGAAACAGCTAAAATAGCCACAAGGTGCAACCAAAGTCTGCAGAATACCTCCAATTCTGAAGGAGTGTGTGTGTGTGTGTGTGTGTGTGTGTGTGTGTGTGTGTGTGTGTGTACATCCTCTGTTTACAAGCTCCTGGGACTAAAAAGGTGCCTACTGTAATAATGTGTCAAAACCTGTGCAGTTCAGCAAAAAAAAATCATGATGCTGAATTTTCCGGTGTCAGAATCAAACTGATACATTTCACTGCAGTTTCAAACACGCGGTGTATGTGTGAATATATGTTTGTTTGTTTTTGTTTATAGGCAGAGTTGTGGAGCAGATGTGAGGTTCCAAGGTCTGAGCTCCTCCCCCTCGGTGGCGCCACTGAGCCGATCCTGCACGCTGGACTTTTACTCCCTCTGCTCCCATCGTGTTCAGAGAACCTGCTGAATATTCAATCAACCGCAGGGTCTCGCTACTTTAGTTTGGCGGAGCTCAGAGTCGCCACGTTGTCAGATGGCGTCTGAGCACGCTGGAGGGTTCAGAGATCAGCGTTTCAACCCCCCCCCCTTCCCCCCACGTCCCAATCCCCTGTATAAGGTTACAGATGTGATAGGTGATGGAGTGCAGGAGGTTTTCAGTCTGTGACACACAGCAGGGAACACACAATTAGTGTCTCGAGATGTATTAGCATGTGACTAAATACAGTTTGTGTTCGTGTATAGCTTTCATTCACCAGGCTGGTGGGACAGTTGTGCTTTTATGTGACTATTGTGTCAGAATGAGAGTTGTGACCTCACGGGGCAGCTCAAGTTTCACCCCTGAGATCTGCAGCAGGCCAACAACTCTGGGCCCTCTGATTGAGGGGCGGGTTTACGTGGAGACAGCATTTTGTAAAAGCCAACAATTTTCGAAAACGCGTTCACACAAAGCCGTCTTCAAAAATGTTCCTGTTCCACAGAGAAGCGACAGAGGACTGAAATGATGTAGTTCCTATGCCAGGCCTGGTGGGTGTGGCAGGTGGAGAAAGGAGAAGAACATCTGAAGCACACCGTGTTTAAAGAAGCAGGAGCGAGATAAGAACATTAGCACCACGGAGAACAGTGAGAAAAGTGGATAAACGACAGGGCTGAACTTCTGCTTTAGAACACAAAGCCTTAAAAGGTCCATGTTAGGGTGGACTGGGGGTCGTGCCAGTAACAGTTAGCGAACATTTTTTATCACTTGGGGTTCCTGCCTCAATATCCCAGTCCGCCAAACCCAGAGGGAAAATAAATAGAAAGTAAAACATGCGGTTTGCAAATCACTTTTGTCGTGTTTATTTTCACTTTGCACACAGTCCATGATTGATCCACAAGCGCTGTGTGATATTGTCCACTATTGTTTGTGAGTTGTTATAGTGGAGGTGAATGGGAAGACTGCAGGTTAGTCATCATTAGTAGCAGTAAAAAAAAAACCCTTGGCCAACATGGTTGGTGTTGTTGTGACTGCTCATCTGTGCCATTACGGCCACTCAGAGTTTGCAAGGCAGGGGGCGGGGTTAAGAGATGTGACTTCAGCGTTTCCAAAAACGTTCGAGTTCAGCATTTACACGAAGTTGGACAGGGCGGCGCTTTTAAACTCATCCTCCCTGGAGAGTGTTTATGAAAATGTGCGGTTTAGTTCTGTGCGGTTTCAGTGAAAATGCCGGCTTCGTGTAGCCGGGCCCGGAAAAACATGTTCGTTCATACATATTGTGTGAATATCCTCTGGTGGCCCCATAGCACTGCACACATTTCCCCCCTTCATGACGCCCCAGGAGCCACCATGAAGGCTGTGATGCTAACACATTAGCTTGGATGCTACACTCCTGTTTATCCTGTTTACACAAACCAGCTTTAAATGACCAACATAAAAACACACACACACGCACACACACACACACACACACACACACACACACACACACACACAGATTGATTTCCAGCCTCTGGTGCCATCCTTCATCTGGGTGCCCCCCACCGATCAACCATACCCCTCTAAAACCTCAAATCTTCTCATACAAGGAACTTCAAAACAACCCTCCTAAAGGAGTCAGAGAGAAAAAGCACACAAAGAAGAGACTGAGGGCAATTCTCTATTTCTAATGTGAAAATTCAGCTAGTTTTATATATACACACACATATATATATAATATATATATATATATATATATATATATATATATATATATATATATATATATATATATATATATATATATGAACAAAGGTGGATGGATGTTTCTGCTCACGGAACAAATTGCCAGAAACCTTTACACTGACTTGGCAACAAATATAAGAGGCAGTTCAGCAGTTCTGTGGATTTGGACTGGTCTGTACACACTGTAAAAACTAATCAGGAGGTCATGACGATGGCAGAGTTGCATCTCTCGTTCTGAATTGAACGTTCACGTGAAGTCTAATTGAATCCAGCAGCAGATGTAATGACGCTTGTTTGCAGCAGGATAGACGGCAGATGAGCATTCAATTTCGGGTCCTACGGTTACACATTGAAGGCTCATGACTGGTTTTCCTGGAGACGAGTGTGGCAAGGCGCAGAGGGCCCAGACGGGCTTCAAACCCCCAGACTCCCAGGTAATAGCCATGCGTGCTTAACCATTCAGCCAGGCATAGTGACAGGATCGCCACTGTCAGACAAGGAATGTAGCATAGTGTGTTACATCACTTAAAAAAAAAAAAAATCCAGAAATCAAATCTGATCATGTCCTGCGCAGCTGCTGTCATCACAAGGACCGACCCCTTTAGGTCAGATTCCCACATCAGAAAATCAACAGGAACAACTTGACAAAGCAGAGTTTACTGTTGATCAGCTAATTGGCTGGCCTGCGTCGCTCTTGGCTGGCTGGTGCTGCTAATGCCATTAGCTAAAGTCTGGAATAGCGTCACCTGGAACGGGACGCCACCAGTCAAAGTTCCAGGAAAATATCATGCAGCGTATTTAACACACATCAAACTGGCCGTTAACAAAAACCTCATAAATATTTCTGGAGGCGCAGGAACGTCGAACCTGCAGAAATTAATATCAGAGTTTGAGGTCTTCCATTGTGTCTGGATGTCTGTGATTAAAGCCAAATTAGAGCCTTGTGTTGGGTTTGGCACCACACAAATCGACCATTTCAATCCCAGTGACTCTCCACTGTGTAACACCTGCAGTCAGACAGTGAAAGGTGCCGCCTTTCAGGTGGACACGACTGACGGACCTCGAAGTCTGGACGGGAACGTTGGTCTGACTCATCAGGGACCAAAAGTGCTGCTTTTGGCTCCGACACTGCAAATTCAGCAGAATTCCAAGAACTGCTGCAGTGAACCTCGGCATCAACACCCGACTGAGCTGCCTTTTTGCCGTGAAAGCTGACTGGAACTGGATTTGGACCAGGACCAGGACCAGGACCAGGACCCTTGACCCCTCAGGATTGTGCTGCCAGCAGAATGAGTCCACGAGGTCACGCTTACAATCGGGTAGGAAGACGTAGGATGGCCGTAGTTTTTGAGTTGTTGTTTTTTTTTTTTCTTTTTGGCGGGGGGGATTTTCAGTCAGCCTGCCAAAAGGAACCGTTTCCGTAGTTACAAGCAACAAAAACGGACAAACACTGGCTGAGCGGGCGGGTGTGTCTCACGTTCACACAATCTGGAGCGGCTCGTGTGCGGGAACGTTGTCTAAACATCGGAGTTGTTTCACTTTATTGCAAAAGTGCTTGGATCCAACTGCAATTTGCACACTTTGTCTGACAACCAAATCAATTTTTTTCTTTTAATTTGGAACACGTGGAACTTGTGGCTTGATAATGGTTGATACGTTTGCCTAAATTACAACAAGCTGGAAATGGTGGCAGAGTTCATATCAGGGAAACAAAGAGCTGGACCTGATCCGGTTCATTTTAAAATATCATCTCATTAAGAGTTAATGAAGATCCAAATCTTTTCTGCCTTTTGGCATCTGCCAAGAATGTTTGTGTGTGCAGCAGGTCGGGCTACTTGAGCGAGAACCAGACTGAGGCCACCAGCCAGAATAATGCTTTAGAAGTCCCTGAGTTCTAGTTCCAAAGATTTGGTTCGAGATATTTTGTGTTCACATTTTGAAAACAAACCAAAACAAAAAAATATTGAAAACAGAGGGGAAAAAAAGGAATCAAATCTCTGAAGCCGACGGGACAAATGTTCAGTCTATTTTGAAATTGGGCCAATCAGGTTAGCTTTAGCCTCTTGCTAACATCTCAAGATTTAGGGCCAGAACCACAAAGCGATTGTGTAAATAGCACCAAAAACAGTGTTTCCTATCCACAGAGGGGATGCAAACGTGAAAAGACTCAGACTCATTTCAGTGTATTTAAATGAGTCATTTCGCACAAAATGACACCCCTTCTATGCAAATATGTCTCAATCGAAACAGCGGCAGATCCACGCAGAGTTTTCCCTCACATCCTCACGTAATTTGACAGGCGTAAACGCTGCCGGCCAAAACCATGTGCTGCTGTTTCATCCATCAAAGTGTTTCTGGCATCTGAGCGACTCTCTCCGATGGAGAGTTGTGCGTATATAGAAAAATATCATATACACACATAATCTCATCATCATCATGATCAATTGGAGGCATAGTGACCGGACCGCCACTGTCACAAAGATTTCTATTTATTTATCTATTTATGAAGAACGTGAAACATTTATAAGCTACAAGTTCCCTTACGGGTGGCACGGTGGCGCAGTCGTTAGCGCTGCCGCCTCACAGGAAGAAGGTCGTGGGTTCGATTCCGGCCCTGTATGGCGTTATATTTGTGCATTTATTTTGAGCGAGTGATAATGTTTTCTGAGCACACAATTATAAATCTTGAGCGCATAAAACGTATTTTGCAAGCACAAATCGATTCTGAGCGCCTTATATGAGTTTGCATGTTATGTTTATCTGGCTCGCTCAAAACTCTCTCTGTGCGCTACGGAGCTTACGGAAATACACTCTGATTGGCTGTCTGTCCACCAATGAAATCACTAGTTTACATTTACCAGAGGAAAAAAACCCCAACAACAACCAAAGACGCTCGCGTGAGACGGACACCGACCGGATAAAGACTTGACTCATCACAAACTTCGGTCAGTATTTTATTTTTTTTATTTATTTGTTTATTTATATATTTATTAAATCATATATCAGTTTATTTTAAGACAGTAGATATTGTGTGACAGACGAATACTTTCCTCTCCGTCCTGGGCACTTTTAGATAATGTCAGGTGAACAACAGCCACAACCACCCAGACCACATGTAAGTAGTTTGTGTGGCCTTTCTTTTAAACGGTGTGTCAGATATGTGATTTAATAAATAAAAAAATAAAAAAATAAAATACTGACTGAAGTTTGTGATGAGTCAAGTCTTTATCCGGTCGGTGTCCGTCTCACGCGAGCGTCTTCGGTTGTTGTTTTTCTTCCCCTCTGGTAAATGTAAACTAGTGATTTTATTGGTGGATAGACAGCCAATCAGAGTGTATTTCCGTAAGCTCCGTAAGGCACAATGGCGAGTTGAGCGCGCGGAGAAGACAACCCGAGCGCACAGAGAGAGTTTTGAGCGAGAGGAGGAGGGGGGAAGCGAACGAGTGAAGTGGGCTGCTTGAGCACCATGGAAAGAGTTTGTGAGCGAACATTGGGATAAACATAACATGCAAACTCATATAAGGCGCTCAGAATCAATTTGTGCTTGCAAAATATGTTGTAAATTGTGTGCTCAGAAAATATTATCACTCGCTCAAAATAGATGCACAAATATAACGCCATAGACCTGGGACCTTTCTGTGTGGAGTTTGCATGTTCTCCCTGTGTCTGCGTGGGTTCTCTCCGGGTTCTCCGGCTTCCTCCCACACTCCAAAAACATGCATGTGAGGTCAATCGAACGTTCTAAATTGTCCGTAGGTGTGCATGTGAGTGTGAATGGTTGTTTGTCTCTATGTGGCCCTGCGATGAACTGGCGACTTGTCCAGGGTGTCACCCTGCCTTCGCCCTAAGACAGCTGGGATAGGCTCCAGCAGACCCCCGTGACCCTGAATAGGAATAAGCGGGTATAGAAGATGAATGAATGAAGTTCACTTACACCTGGTTACTGCAAAATAAATAACAGTATAGGACAACATCTTACACTGGCAGAGGCCGCGGAAAGGCGTGTGTACTGTGCGGTGGGGAGGTTTGGAGAGACGCGTGCGACTGTCTCTTTCCTGGCGTGAGTTCGGGAGAAAGCCAACATGCGTTGTGTTGCGCATGTTATTTGACAGCAGCAGAAATAAAGCATTCTGTCAGAAATTAAACTTCTGGTGATTGATGCGCGCACATCGCGCAGGGTACCAGAGCGCAATTTGCGCTTCTGACTCCTCAGGTGCCTCATTTCTGGGCATTTTTTTTTTTTTTTTGCGATTATGAGGAGTTGTCGGGGTGCAGGATCAAAGCCTGCTGGCTTGAAAACATCTCGGTGCGTTTGGAGATTAACACACAAGCGGCCAGACGAGTCTGAGCGGCCTCAAACTCCACAACTCGCAGCAGCTACTCAGCTTTCCTGTGTTGGTGAGGTTTTCTCCCATTATCCCGGCACATCAAGTCGTTGACTTGTTTTTTTTTTTCGTTTTTTATAACTCCTCTTTATGCTTCTTTGCCTCCTCTAATGTTACTGTCTATTAATTCTACCCATGATGCATGTAGAGCAATGGGGGCGGCTTGTTTTCGGAGCTCCACCCGATACTGGAGGAACTCTCCACGGAAAAATTAGACCTGCCGGTTTGTTCTACAGCCAAGGAGGAAGAAAACAATGTGCCCAGACACACACACACACACACACACACACACACACACACACACACACACACACACACACACGCGTGAGCGCACGCACGCACACACGTGCGCAATAGTAAAAACTGATACAAACAGACAAACACATCACTGAAGTGAAACTGGATCTTGACTTGGAAAGTGGAAATTGCTGTGAACAATTTTCAGCAAGAGTCTTCATAGAAATGTTTGCGGTCCCTTGGAACAATTTGAAATGGCAAAACTGGAGTTGACAAGGAAAAGGTTTCCGTGGCACCATTGACCCAAGGGCGTTTTCCCGCCTTTTATCTTGGTGCGACACTGAGATTCTGATGGGGAAACAAAATGCACCGTGGCTTGACATTGGTGAACAGTTCCTGGAAATATCAACTCTTATTTTGAAAAGCTGTGGCAAAATAAAATGTACCGTATTTTCCGCACTATAAGGCGCACCGCATTATAAGGCGCATTAAGCGAAACAAAAGAATCAGAGATAAGTCCGTCAGACTTTATTAACTGCGTTCACAGTAACTCTAAAACTTGTTTGTAACAAATAAAAAACAGAATGATACCGCTAGAAATATGTTACCAACGCGAGTTGAAATCCACCGGAGGTTCTCTACCACGGTTCGGAAGGTGTTCGATTACGTTCCATCAGTGCTTGATTCTACAGCACCGCCGGACTCCTGAACACTGTCTCACTTCAACATTGTAACAGTTTTTAAAGCTCAGAAAAGTGGAAAAGCATCATAGGTCCCCTTTAAAAATTTTCTAAATTTTGTGTCAGACGTTAATTCATTCCACAACTGACACTCTAATGTCATCTGTGTAGTTGTCCTTCTATTCTCATGCTAGTTGCCAGACTTGCATATCTTGGATTTGCCTAAAGTTGCCTGGCTCCGGCCATTGCTCCACAGCATGTGTAATTTTAATTGTTTTATCCTTTTAACCCATTAATATAGCCATGGAAAGAGGTTTGCCCATTGGAGAAAGGTATCTAAAGCCCTTCTGGCAGGTGAGGTGCCACCAGTTTTTTCGGCTGAAGCGTAAGTTGGACGACATGACCAAGGTCAGTTTGCAGTCATTTTATTTTTCTCAATCTTTATAAGTTCTTTTCAGTTTTCAATCCCAGTAAATGGTTTGAGAATTACTTTGCTTGTATTAAATGCTCAATATTAATTGTTTAGGCTCAGGATAATAAATGTCAGCAAGAGACAACTGAAGAAGAGGTAGGCTTGATCTCTAGATCCATGTTGTTAAGTTTTCTAAGATGACCTTTCAGGTTATGAGAAGATGATTTTTTTTTTCTCCTTTAGATCCTTTAGAATTTTGCAGCAATGTGAACAAGCAGCAGAATGGATTCAAGCGAATAAAGAGTTGTTCACAGGAAGGGTGGACATCCCTGAGATTTTAAACATGGATGGCGCGCCAAAAGAGGAGGCTTCACAGGAAATGACAAAACTGTTCAATGACTCTTTTGAGCCGAATGAAACGGACACAGAATTGATCCTGGTGCCTTTCAAATTTGTATTTCAAAATAAAGAAGACATGTGGCTCTTTTGTGAAGAAATAATGGACAAGAGAGGGTACTTGGCATACTGTGAGTGTGAAGAAGTACAGCAGGCAAGAAATGCCAGAAAAAAGACCCCGACTTTGTGTTGGCTTTATTTTGTATCAATTTTTTTTATTAATATTTTCTTTTATTTGTTTCGTAGGCAAACATTCTGCTGCTGCTGCTGCCACAACCACCCCTCCTGTCCTCAACCCCACACGCCAACAACCCTTGGGACATTGATTCCTCAAATTGGGGATTGTTGTGGAATAAAAATAAAACGCTTAACAAAATTCTCAGAGTGAGAAATCTTTTATATATATTAAAGTTCTAAAGCACAAACACATGAACAGCAAAGCGGTCAGAAAGTTACCGTATTTTCCGCACTATAAGGCGCACCGCATTATAAGGCGCATTAAGCGAAACAAAAGAATCAGAGATAAGTCAGTCAGACTTTATTAACTGCGTTCACAGTAACTCTAAAACTTGTTTGTAACAAATAAAAAACAGAATGATACCGCTAGAAATATGTTACCAACGCGAGTTGAAATCCACCGGAGGTTCTCTACCACGGTTCGGAAGGTGTTCGATTACGTTCCATCAGTGCTTGATTCTACAGCACCGCCGGACTCCTGAACACTGTCTCACTTCATCTACGCGATAGAGCGACCGCGTTGACTCTCTGCTCACGCTCCAGCACCCTCCCACACAGGACGCGTTTTACGAGCAGAGCGTCTCGATCGGTTCACGCGAGGATTGCAAGATCGCGCGACAACCCAGGTAGTTTTCGCGTGTTTTTAAAGAAAACAAAAATGAAACAAAACATCGATACTTCCAGACACTGTTGGGACAGTGTCTCGAAGTATCGATGTGTGTAAAAAAGAAAAAAAATAATAACGCGAACTGCTGGCATCATACAAAATGCAGGTATTTAAAGTATAGATGCATTTTGTTCATCATAGTTTGAGATTCAAAGTGAAATCTGTTTTTGTTTGACGGCCGACCTGAACAGCGTTGAAGCCGATGCGTCACGTTGATGTTTCACAGTAAAGTACAGCACATATAAATACAAAATCCAGCACATTGTGTGTTATGATGAAAATCAACCGGATCCACCGTGTTTTTACACTATTGATTTCCTGTCTGAACGATCCCACCTGCTACGATTGACGCAGGAGGGACGCGGCAAGCGTCAAAGAATAAATTCTGCCGTTCTTTTCCAGCGGGTCGCGTTTCACTGCTTCTGGGACGCTTCTGAAACGCGGACACTCTGCGCCTGGTGTAAACCTGCTCATTGACTTTAGTGGCTGCGTTTCACTGCGTCGACACGGACGCTCTGCTGACGCTCTGCAAACGCTTCTGGTGTAAAACAGGGGTTATGTATTACCGTAGTAGCCGTAATGCTGCGAGCGGTGCGGCTTTGTAATTTACCTAAGTCGTACTACGGTAAAACACTTTGACAGAGCGCCGTGTACCTCTCAAAATCGCTTCGACGTCAGCAAGCACAACCAGAATCAATCCATATATAAGGCGCTCCGGATTATAAGGCGCACTGTCGGTTTTTTTTGAAAAAAACAAGACTTTTAAGTGCGCCTTATAGTGCGGAAAATACGGTAGGTTTCTTCAACACTGTGCTGTATTTGCAAGGCACATAAAGCGATTTTCCATTTCTAAATCTTGTCATTGTGACGTGTTGTTTCGATGTCGTGATTTTTAATGACGTCAGACAAGATGCAATTCAGCTGTCAGTGACATCGCTGGTGCACTCATCATATTTTGCGTTCTGCTCTGTGTACGACAAAGAAAATTGTTTCCGGTCTCATAATTTTTAATCAAAACGCGTTGGGACAGTTTTCCAAGCATCGTTGTTCCCAGGTTGCATTGGTGTGACCAAATCTGATCAGTTGAGTGCAAGTTTTCCCAAAAGGAACAATGATACATTTGTTTGTTCTTAGATTAAGAGACGAAAACAATTTATTTGTAAATGTGAGAAAGTCTCAAGGATTCAAATCACTTTATTACCTTTTCATGTAAACATGATTGGAACTTGTTGTTGGTGTTGTCATGTACAGTGCGATCAAACAAATAAACACCAAATGAGATCCAAGTAAATAAATAAATAAACAAATACGCACCAAACGAGAGAAGACCACAACGAAACCAAAGTGTATGAAAGGATATGGTGGGTGCAGATATGTCAGGTAATATTCAGGTGCTGCGGGGGTGCGGACGTGGGGGTTGCCTGAGACATTCATCAGCTTGGCAGCTGAGGGGGGAAAAACTGTCTCTGTGACGCTCCCTCGTCGTCTTTGGCAGCCGCGACCTTCTTTTGGAAGGGAGACGGGAAAAAAGGCTGTGACCAGGGTGGGAGGGGCCTGCCGTGATCCTCTTTACCCTCCTCAGTGCCCTGGAATCATGAAGGGACTGAGCGGCTCACGGCTGGAGTGGGTGAGGATTGACTCAATGATGGCCCGGTAAAACTGGGCCATCGCGGTGATCGGCAGCCTGAACTCCTTTAGCTGCCAGAGGGAAAAACATTCCCTGTTGGGCCTTCTTCAGGAGCGCCACAGAGTTCCTCTGCCACTTCAGGTCCCAGCTGACGGTCACACCCAGGAAGCGGTGTGACTCAACGGAGGCCACCAGGGTGCCTCCCAGTGTCACCAAACATAACGGCAAGGCAGCCATGGACGGCGCTGTCTTGGGATCTGGGGATCGATATCTCCGAAAACAAACAATAGCTGCAGTTATTGATTATTTGTGATTTTTTTTATTATATTCCTTTCTATGATTGAATTCAGTTGAATTTTTATTTGAATTACAAACATCTACCGTAATTTCCGGACTATAAGCCGCTACTTTTTTCCCATGCTTTGAACCCTGCGGTTTATACAACGGTGCGGCTAATCTATGGTTTTTTACAGCTAACGGCCACTAGGGGACCTTCTCAATTTATGGATTTTTGGGTGGGCTCGGCAAAGAGTGAGACAGGCAGTTCGCGCAAACAACGAAAGCAAAAGTGGAAGCAAATACAGAACGAGAGCAAGACAGTTTGCGCAAAGGAAGTTTTCATGCACAAACCCTCGTTGTGGGAAACAAACCAAGAATTGCATATGATGCAGCTTTTAAGTTAAAGGCAGTCGATCTGGCTAGATCGCTCGCGCTCTCGTCTGTATGTTCTCTTGTCTTTATGCGCTCCGTCTTTGTGAGCTCCGGTGCGTCGCTGCTTCGAGTTCTGGTCCAACTCCATACCAATTAACCGAGGTGACCAGCGGGACCCCGCCAACAGGATCCGCGGTGCGAGTCCAGAGTCGCAGGCTCGCAGCCGCCGAACCGAACCGATCCGCTCCCGCTTCCTGACGAAACACCTGCGGCTTATAGTCCAGTGCGGCTTGTATATGAACACATTTGTTTTTCCCCCTAAATTTAGCTGCTGCGGCTTATATTCAGGTGCGCTTTATAGTCCGGAAATTACGGTATATAAAAAATAAGAATTTTAAGTGGACCTGATATTGAGGTGTACTGAAATTCAGGAGAAAGTCAAGAAGTCAAGAAAACCACAAGGATTTTTTATTTTTTAAAAATCTATTTCAGTCAATGAATGGATTCCGTGCGTCGTGCAGCTGATGCTTTGCCCCAGGGTAGAGGTGAAAAACTGTACATTCATTCTCATGTAAAACACAGATCAAGCTGTTTGTAAATCCAAATATCACTTTTCTTTGTTTCTGCCTGAACTTCTAATCCACAACTACTCAGCATGACTGAAACTACTTTTCCCACGTGTCATGTTTTAACATTCAAAGTCCAGTCTCTGTTGATCAGGACCCTGCCTGGACTTTCTCCCAGCCTTTATCCGCCTTGTTCAAAAACATGGGAATGAATAGCTTTTTTTTTTTATTATTATTATTATACAATCTTGATCCCTGATATTTATGGCTGAGTTGTATTGCTCCGATGCCCACACTCACTTTCTCTCTCACAGGACTTGTGCTGAACTCCTTTAAAGTAAACACAGACATTACAGAATGGTTTCGCTCCCGTGCATCCCCCCGTGTTTTGAATGTGTTGGAGTATATTCAGCCTCGAGGCGCAGCAACAAAAGCTAGACTGTTAGACTGAGGCCAAAAGGTCTCAAACTCGTCTAATAAATAAAATACTGACTTGGTGTAAACATCCCTCTCTGTTTAATCCCATAGTTCACCACAATCTCTTGATTCCTTCTTAGATAAACATTTGTCATGTTCGGCAAAGAGTTGCTGAGGGACGAACAAGCTCCTGAAAACAATTTCCTGAAAAGCCACAAAGTTGTGTCGGCCACGTTAGGACTTCCTTTTCCTCCTTCCTCTTCCTCACAAATGCCCTGCAGGATTTCCAGAAGATGAATTCTGGATGAATGAGAGTCATAAATCTTCCGGTTAAACGAGACGGATCAAAGCTCTTCGGACGTGGTGGCAGAATTTGTGAGCAGGTTTTCATCCTGAACGTTGCTGAACACGAGTTAATAATAATAAAAAAATACACACACACACTACAACAACAAAAAAACAAACAAACAGGGTTTCTTTTCCTGCATGTGTACACTGGATACTTTCCTTGCACTCAAGTACTTGGTCACACAATAAACAACTTTCTCACCTTCTCATTTCAAATTTTAGGTCGAAGAAGGATTTTTCTTTTTCCAAGGAAAAACCTGATTTGCAGAGTTAGACACAGAAAAATTGCAAAAACTTTGTGAAATATTATGAAATAAATAAAACAAAAACAGCCAGGACTTTCTTATCTTGTTTAAATGTGACTTTTTAATAGTTGCTATGTGGTATTTTTTTTTTCATACTATGTCTTATTGTGGCCCTGCGATGAACTGGCGACTTGTCCAGGGTGTCACCCAGCCTTCGCCCTAAGACAGCTGGGATAGGCTCCAGCAGACCCCCGTGACCCTGAGCTTGGGAGTAAGCGGGTATGGAAGATGAATGAATGAATGAATGTCTTATTGTTTTTAGTAATATTGTTTTGTATCATCAATATTTTCACCAGTTTCTTCTTCACTTTGATTTGACCTCCTCTTAGTCTTTTACATTCATTTTATTCCTTAACAGATTGGACAGGATTTGTCTGATGAATATTAAAAGCTGTTTTTTTTGTCGAGTGTGGAACTGTTACCTCACACAAAGTTTCCACACATTGGCAGCAGGATGAGGAATTTATTTGAGACAGTGAAATCAATCAAAATATCAGTCATGATGGTAAACAAGGTTAATAGGTAAACAAAAGAAAAAATAAAATAAAATAAAATAAATGTGATAAAGTAGTTGGAATGAATAATTAATTCTGTGATTTTAAAAAAGCTGCTGCTGGCTTCAATCAATCAATCAATCAATCAATCAACCAATCTACTTTTATTTGTACAGCGCTAAATCACATCCAAAAATGTCTCAATGCAATTTGCACAATCAGAGAAAAAGAACCAACTGGGCCCCCAGAGCAAGCAAAGTAGCAAAGTGCGACAGTGGCCAGGACAAACTAAGGAAGAAACCCAGAGCAGATCCAGGCTAGAAAATTGATCACTAGTCTGTTGGACCCGATCCCAAGTAAACTTTTAAAGAGGTATCACCATTACTTAATAGTGTCATACTTAGAAAAATGAACTAGTCGTTATCCACAGGTTTTGTCCCTCAATCCTCCAAGGTAGCTGTAATTAAACCCCTTACAAAAAAACAAATCTGGACACAAGTGTCCTGTCCAATCATAGGCCAATTTCAAACATTCCATTTCTGTCTAAGATTTTAGAGAAAATAATTGCCAGGCAGCTCAATGACTATTTACATGACAACAATCTATTAGGTGTTTCAGTCAGGTTTTAAGAATAATCACAGCACTGAGACTGCGTTGCTAAAGGTGAGTAATGACCTCCTGATGGCATCTGACAGTGGTCTTCTTTCTATTTCAGTTCTTCTAGATCTCAGTGCTGCATTTGATACAGTTGACCACAGCATTCTTCTTAGAAGACTAGAGGACATTATTGGCATTAAAGATCAAGCCTTAAATTGGTTTAGTTCTTGTTTGTCTGACCGCTTTCAATTTGTGTATGTCCATAATCACTCATCAGAACTTAAGAGGGTTAGTCATGGAGTCCCTCAAGGGTCTGTTCTTGGACCGCTCCTCTTTAACATTTACATGTTACCCCTTGGGGATATCATTAGATGACATTAACATCAGTTTCCACTGTTATGCGGATGATACACAGTTATATCTGTCATTTAAAGCCCATGAAGCACATCAGTTAGCTAAATTAGAAACTTGCTTAAGCGACATCAAAACTTGGATGACGGAAAATTCTTTCGATGCTCAATACCAGAAGAACTGAGGTTATTGTTGTCGGCCCAAGGGAGCTTAGAGACAAAATTTCCAATGGTCATATTAGCTTAAACAAAACCACTTTTGCCCCGAATGACACTGTAAGAATTCCAATGTACAAACGACCGTATTCCCCCTCAAACGTCTTCCTCTCTGTATTTTGTAAAAAAAAATCATAAGTTTGTATTTGTTTTGAAACTTCTTGATGTTTGGACATTGTTTCAGCTCTACACTCAGCCCAATGATTCGATCATTCGCTCAATTGAGTCGACGGCTGGAGTCACTCAGTGACGTTGTCAGCAGGCTTCAGGAATCTCGTACTGATCAAACTCTCATTTTAAACAGCACCACCCACTGGCGAGACACAGAGATGACATAGCCGTGTGACAAAGATGCACACTTCACAGGCTCTTAAGCACACACACACACACACACACACACACACACACACACACACACACACACACACTAATTCTAATTCCGGATGATCATAGTTTGATAAAGCCGGTCGTGCTGATTGGTCCAAGTCCCTGGATAATGTTCCAGAGCCGGAGGAACACGATGATCGTTCCCTCGTCCTACTGCCTCCTCTCGCTTGGCCACTTCCCATAAACAGACGCCAAAAACTGGTTTCCCCTTGATTTGTGGATGTTTCAGGCTGCAGCAGCAGTGGCGCTGCAGTGGTGCCTCTGATGATAAAATGCTCCTGAAATAGCCTCCAGCCTGGCACTGACCTCAGATCTGCCTGTAGCCACCATCATTCTCCATGGCTTCGGAAAAGTCCCCGAGGGACGAGTTCCCACACAAAGACACATCTAGCAGGACTCACTTAAAATCAGTTACCCAGCTTTTAGTCAGAAATGACAAAATAAAAGAAAGGTTGGGTGTAATTTAGCACAAAAATTAGAGTTGTAGCCACATGTTTGTTTGTTGTTGAAGAACTCAAACCTGGGACATTGAATTCCAAACACATGAGACGAGTGGCGATGAGCAGCAGAAATTTGAGCAAAGCAGAGCCCCAGGTGCCCGCAACCGACACTTTTATGTAGTTGGTGTAATATAGACGCACAAAACTCCTGTTCAGCGTTGGTCACTTTAAGCAGTTTGCATCATTCAGTTTCTAGATTGAAAATGTTCATTCTGTCTTTGTTGGTAGATATACTCTTGGTTTTCTTTTGTTCAGACAGATAATAGTTTAAACAGATGTTACCTGCTTGACAGTTTCAACTGTAGCTCGAATCTCCTTCAGAAGCGTCATCCGACGTGCTGCTGACGCGTCATTTAACAGCTGGCCGACTCGAACGGACCTATCAGAGCCCGTCGAGTTGGCCGCGCCTCCTCCGCCTTGGGTGGTCTCTGGAGAAGCGAATTGTGCAAGTTCTCAAAGGAACTTGCAAAAGATCTCAAAAACATCACAGTAGCAAAAGATGAAATACTCATATCACACAATGTAGTGTCTTTATTCACTAAAACACCAGTAGATGTCACTCTACGCATCGTACAAGAACGCCTGAAGGCCGACTGGACCATCAAAAAACGCACTAACCTCGTGGTTGACGACATTGTCACCCTGTTGCATTTCGTAGCCAAATCCACATATTTCCACTTTAAAAATACAATTTTTGGGGTCAAAAGCCATCAATACAGCACCTGCCCACTGCAAACCTACGTTCTGGAGAAGATATGTAGACGATAACCTGGCCAACGGCGCTCACCGACCACCTGAACAGCATGGGCACCACCGACAATATTCAATTTACACACGAAGAAACAAACCGGACAATAGCATTTTTGGACATGAAAATTCATCACAGACAGGATGGAAGCATAAAGATTACAGTATACAGAAAACCCACGCACACGGACCAGTACCTCTTGTGGACATCGGAGCATCCCACAGTGCACAAACTGTCAGCTGTCAGAACGCTATGCGAGTTAGCTAGGGCTGCACGATTATTTTAGTCAATATTAAAATCACGATTATTCATCGGGGGTGCTGCTGGTTGGAAATTGCGCTCACGTTCCGGCATTTTTTTCGTTGACGGGGAGGCAGCACGCTATTGCGCTACATAACTCGGCAAAGTTACGTGCCGACAAAGTTTCGTTGTGGGGGTGGTTATGACTGGCTTCACGTGGGCCGGACAGAGACACGCAGCGGGCCGGATGTGGCCCGCGGGCCGTGGTTTACCCATGTCTGCACTAGGTCCTCACCTCCATATGCTGCTGTACTGTCTGTTCCCGACATCGCGTCTCACTCTCTCTCTCTCTCTCTTGAATCATTTGAGGCTGCCGCCTATGCTGTGGAACTTCCTGCCGCTGCTGCAGGATTTGCTTGCTTGCTATTTCGGCAGCTTAATTAAGTCTTAACCTTGCGTTCGCCCCCTGGTGGTTGGATGACTGAAAGTGCTTAATTTGACAAGTACGGCAGCCGGCTTTTTAAATGTTAATATCGCCGACGATCAGCTTCATTTAATCGTGGCAGCCAATATCGTGATCATGATTAAAATGTAATTAAATGTGCAGCCCTAGAATGAGCCACCATCGTAACCGAAGAAAAAGACAGAAGGATGGAGGAAGAGCACATACGGCATGCACTTTCACTCTGCCAATATCCTGGATGGGCACTCGACAAGAGAAAACAACAGGTCGCAAACAATAAAAGACAAAAGGTGGACGAAAAAACCAAAAGACATCGTAACCATACCGTACATCCGAGAGATCACAGAACCAATACAACGGGTCATGAGGAAACATCGCCTCCATCCAGTGGTAAAACCGACCACAAGACTTCACCAACTGCTGGTACGTCCCAAAGATAAAATAGCACCCGATCAAAAATGCGACGTCATATAGGAAATACCATGCATGCCATGCAACAAAGCACACACCGGGGAGACAGGACGAGCGTTCAGTGTCCAGAAGAGGGAACACCAGAAGGAATGCGAAAGGAGACCACAAGAACGTTGACGCGCTCAATCGCCAGAAGTTGAATTTCTGACAGAACACTTTGGTTGTTGTCAAATAACACGCACATTGGCTTTCTCCTGAACTCACGCAAAGAAAGAAACAGTCGCACACGAACCCTCCAAACATCCCCACTTCCCTGCACACAGTAAACACACCTTTCCGTGGTCTCTGTCGTCCTCTGAAAGGGGAAGTAAAACATGTTTGCCCCGTACTAATAGCAACATGAAGATTAATAAACGGGGGAACACATACAAAACTGAACACAGGACAGTAATATTAGAATATAAATATGAGGTTGATAACTCTGGCGCTCCGGGCATTACTACCCCGGTCATGATCGGAAGGCAGTCAAAGCGCGTCTGTATATTTATATATATATTTCATTGTGTTATATATTTTACAGTTACCACCACCGGAGTGCGATTTGTAGTTGTTTCGTGGCTGATTTGATCGAGTAAGTGCAGGTTTCAAGTGTCAGTGAATTTGCTTTCTTAATAAATAAATAAAAATATTTATTTTATATATGGTAAAGTGTGTGTGTGTGTGTGTGACATTTTGTATTTACACACACCTTATCATCAGCTCTTCAGGGAGGAGAGAGTCGCTCTGACGCCAGAAACACTTGAGACAAATGAGTCTGGTGCAGCCCTGCCGCTACCTGCGCCTCAGCACAGTTTCATGCTTCCGTCCACTCTGTGGATAGGACGCACTGTTTTTGATGCTATTTGCATGGATTTTCTGGTGTAAAAGATGAGAAATCGCTTTGTGGATCTGGCCCAATGTGTTTATTGGTACACTGGACATCTGTGAAGGACACAAATGTTGTGAAAGTATTGCAAAAACACAGGGAAATAAAATGCAATAAAAATCCAACCGTTGGGTCTAGTCTGATAAGAGTTTCACTACCAACTCAAAGCAATGCTTTGCTGGACCTTCCACACATCGGGATGAGGACTAACACGAGACCCTGTGTGGCAGCAAGTGGCAGAACAAACAACAAACACAACTGTTACAGGCCAAACAGCAAGGAGTGAGTTTTTGTGTTTCTCCTCCCCCTCCCCTTTGTGTTTTTATTTTTCTCTCAGGTACTTGTGCTGTGTCTCAATTCAAACCGAGTGTCCTCCGTCTGAAGGAAGCGTTCTTCGAGTACCCAGCCTAGCAGGACGGACCAAACCCCGCCTCCCCGGTAACCACTCGGGACGGTCTAGCCTTCGCCGTATTTCCTTGTTTCGTCACCGCCGTTCCCTCCGGCTGGCCAACCCCGGAAGTGACGTTTTTATAGCATCAAGCTAACCATTGGTTCGCCATCTAACGATGCCGTTGGATGCTCAAATAAGTAAAATCCTACATTAAAAACTGGATACTTTATGTGAAACTTCAATATTTAGATTCATATGTCGTGTCTTTGCCAGAACATGCCGCTAATTTCAGCTGACTTCCCAGGATCCTACAATGCTTTGCAGCAGCACGCAAAGCATCGTGGGATACACAAGTACGCGAAGGATAGTACTCTAGCGGTGCATCCTGCATCCGTATTTCCGAGTACGCATTTTGAGCGTCCTAAGCACCCTTGGGAATTGGGACAAGCCTTCGTGCAGTGCTCTGACGCAACTTCCTTTCAAAATGCGCACTTCAAGGATGCAAACCCTGAATTGAGACACAGCATTGGTGTGGGACTCCTACTCACCTGTGACTGCAGACCATGCCTCCTATTGGCCTCCTGTCTCTCCAGCTGGCCTATCAGGACGGAGACTATTTCATAAAATGGAGGAGGCCCTCACGCTCTCTCTTGCCTTTTGTTCTGTTGCTCTGACACATGCTTTTGGCTGATATGTGGTGGGAGGTTTGACGGACTAGGTAAGTTGGGGTACCCTGTACATTTTTGCACACACGTAGGTGATTAATTGCTATCCCACTAAGTTTATTGGTTGTGCCACACTTGTACTGTTGTGGAGATATTTTGCCAGTGAGTTTTCTTTTCTTTAGAGTTCAGCTCGGCAGGCTTACTTTTGTTATATTGATTTCATTTATTTTGGCACAATCACATTGCCCCGTCCTCCCCCACCTTGTGTTCATTTGTCACAATAAATCAATTGTTCACTTTCACGGAGACTTGTTGGATTTCATGGTTATCATGTGTTTGGCGACCAACCGGGTTCACCAGTTGGACGTAACAACAACAAACCCGTCGTTGTTGGAAAACACCAGTGAACAAAGAACCTAAAATGTCCATGCGTGCGTGTGTGCGTGTGTGCGAGAGAGAGAGAGTGTGCGAGTGTGTCTGTGTGTGTGCAGCTGGTTTGTTTTCAGGAATTTGGCTGAGTCAACTCATCGTGTGGTTTGGGTCTATCTGTCGACGTCTGCAGTCCCCGCAGTGGAGGTCCAGGTTGTTGGGGATGGAGGGACGGGGCATGGGCAGGGTTGGACTTTGTCGGCAAACTTGGCGCATGAGTTATTATGAGCGCGTGCATTTATTAAACGTAGCAGGATGTGAGCGGAGCAGCGAACGATCGATTCACTGGTTAGAATCATCAAAGAACTAAGTTGATGTTTTACTGAGTCGATCTGCAGGACACAAAGGCAACATGCAGGTTCAGGAAAACATCTTCATCATCATCATCATCATCATCATCCAACCAACCAACTCAGTCTCAAACTTGGAGACGTTGGCCAATCATGGAAATGTTTACTGCAGGCTTTGGCTTCTGTGCTTCCTACATGCGGTTGCATGTGGCTGCATGTGGGGAGAGGCTTGTGGGTTTGGTTGGGTGGGGGAGGGGGAATGAAACCTGTCAGACATTATCTCCGCACCAGCAGAGGGATGGAGGAGAGGGAGTGAATAGGTGTGTGTGTGTGTGTGTGTGTGTGGGGGGGGGGGGGGTGGGGGGGGTCACTCCTGGAGTCCTGGATTACACGCTTGGGCTCAAATGTGTTTGGATTGCGGGCGTAAAAGAACCCGGTCTTGCCCGCTAAGTGCAAGAGCCCTTTGTGGTTTCGTCTCCACCAGCGAGAGACAAGAGGAGGTGAAGAAAGAGACGATTCAATCAGAACCAACGCGACCAGTTAAAACTGGAGCTCCGACACAACTCACTATGATTTTATTTCTCAGATATCAAGGATTTAAAATAAAGTCCCACATCCGTCCCTCGATGGCTAAAATCCTTCTGATGTCTCCGTCATTTTCCATCATTTAATTTTGATAAACTACTTTATTTTACTTACGTAAAACTTACGTCGTGGGTTCGATTCCGGGGCCCGGGCCTGGGACCTTTCTGTGTGGAGTTTGCATGTTCTCCCTGTGTCTGCGTGGGTTCTCTCCGGGTTCTCCGGCTTCCTCCCACACTCCAAAAACATGCATGTGAGGTCAATTGAACATTCTAAATTGTCCGTAGGTGTGCACGTGAGTGTGAATGGTTGTTTGTCTCCATGTGGCCCTGCGATGAACTGGCAACTTGTCCAGGGTGTCACCCTGCCTTCGCCCTAAGACAGCTGGGAGAGGCTCCAGCAGAGCCCCAGGACCCTGAGCTCGGGACTAAGCGGGTATGGAAAATGAATTAATGAATGAGTCTAAGTGGAAAAGGAAAATACAAAAAAAATATATATAGTTTGACTTTCACGGGAGGTTTAATCAGTTAATGCATTGATAAAGTTGTACTGGTGCTGGAGCCAGAGGAGCAGCAGATGTCAGCCTGTGTCACTCTGCCTGACCTGCTGCTTCCACTGCGCTGAATTCTGACCTTCCTGGAGAAGCAGGCCCAGGTTTTTTCTTTGGGGATCAATAAAGTAACACCCTGACTGGAAGCAGGAATAGGATCAGCAGATGGAGGGAAAAAAAACGAGGCTGAACTAAAGTTTTGTTTTGTCAGATTTCAGATTTCAGATTTCTTTATTTGCCATTGTGTAAACACGTAGGAATTTGTTTTGGCAATGCATGTGTGCATTTCAGTTCTTTTCACATATATATCAACTAACAAACAACATGCAACACAGTGCAATGCGGAAGTAAACAAAGATCGTATATATAATAATAATATATATATAGATAAAGTGCATGTTGGGATTAGTTAGTGCAAGGTATTTATGTACTGCTGGTGGTGAGTGCTGGTGTCACTGGTGTCACTGGAGGGGCAGAGGGAGGGAAGCCAGAGTCATTGAGCAGCCTGGCGGCTGAGGGGAAGAAGCTCAGTTTATGGCGAGTTGTAGTGGCCTTCAGCAGCCGCATCCTTCTCCCAGAGGGGAGCAAGGTGAGGAGTCCGTGACCAGGGTGGGAGGGGTCGGCCATGATCTTCCTCGCCCTCCTCAGTGCCCTGGAGTCGTGCAGGGACTTTAGGGAGGGCAGGGGACGGCCAATCACCCTCTCTGCAGAGCGAATCACCCGCTGCAGCTTGACAAGATCCTTAGCAGCTGCAGCGGGGAACCAGGTGATGATGGAGTGGGTGATGATGGACTCGATGGTGGCTGTGTAGAACTGGGTCATCGTATCCCTCGACGGTCTGAATTTCCTCAGCTGCCGAAGGAAGAACAGCCTCTGCTGGGCCTTTTTCAGGAGGGCCGTGATGTTACGTTCCCACTTTAGGTCCTGGGAGATGGTTATACCCAGGAACCTGTAGGACTCTACCGCCTTCACCAGGGTGCCTTCCAGCATGATGGGAGGGGGTGGGGCTGCGCTCCTCCGGAAGTCCACCACCGAACTCCACTGTCTTTCGTGTATTTAGCTCCAAGTTGTTGTGGTTGCACCACCTCCACAGCCGCTCGATCTCCCTCCTGTAGTCTGACTCATCCCCCTTGGAGATGAGGCCGACCAGGGTCTGTAGTCATTCAGGTGTCTGTGACCTTGGCCTTCTTGGGGACGGGGATGATGGTTGAAGCCTTGAAGCATGCTGGGACACGACACAGCTCCAGTGAGGTGTTGAAGATGTTGGTAAACACCGGGGCGAGCTGTTCAGCGCAGTGCTTCAAGACAGAGGGGGAGACAGAAACCGGGCCAGACGCCTTCCGGGGGTTCTGACTCCTGAGCAGCAGTTTCACCTCTCTCTCCGTAACAGAGAGGGAGGACGTGGGGTGGGAGGAGAGGGGCACCCTAGTGTATGGGGGTAGTGGTTGTGGTTGTAGCTGGGGGGGTTGGAGGGAGAGGGCGGGTGGGGAACTCTCTTTCTCAAACCTGCAGTAAAAGTCATTGAGCGTGTCTCCGCGACTCCGAGGGACCGAGCTGCTGGACTTGATTAAACATCTCCATCTGGAGCTTCGTCCATCAAGAAAACTTGATGGACAAAGGAGAAACATGCTGAGAGCAAATTGAATGAGGGAAAAATATCCCAGGAGATTTGGAGTGTTGAAAGTTTAGTTGTTTTTTTGTTTTTTTAAAAAATCATTTCTAAGTTAAAACAAAAATTCAATCACAGCGTCACCTAGACGCTACACATTAATACCCATGAGAAAGAGAGACAGCAAGTTTAATCTGTGGCAGTGGCACTGAGCTGCGGCACTTCTGGTGGCACTCCCAGATGCTGCAGCTCAGTGCCGGAAGTGCCCCAGGTCCGTGCCACTGCCATAAACTGTCTGCTGAATAAAGATAAGTGCGGGGAAAAATGATCCACCATGATTGATTGGTTTAGATATGACGACTATGTCGACTCACGATTGGATAAGGTTACCAAATCGGAGACGGGATAGGGTGGGTCATGCCACTCCAACCAGGAAGCAGAGTCAAAAAACCCAACGTGTGAAGTTACTGTGAGACCACATGGCCAAACAAGGGGAGGAAACTCAGCAGAAAAATGGCAGAGACTGCCTTAGAAATTTCCAGTGCCAGCAGGGATGAAGACGATGCTGTCCAGGAGGTTGACAGTAATAATAATTAGGACATGGTACAGCAAGTAAATGTTTGTTTTATAATAAAACATGAAACTGAGTATTTCTGCCTGCCTATTTGTTTGGTGGAAAGTCGTTCTTGATCATGAAGTTGATCCAAAACAAAAGAAAAAAAAAAGAAAAAGTAGTGTCGATGTAGCTAGCTACTTTTGCCATGTAGCTTGTAGTGTAGCTTGCTTCATGTCTCTGGGAGCGGCTCTGGGGGTCTGCTGTAGCTAAGCTATATTTAATCTAGAGTAACTTGTAGCTTAACTTACTGCATTGTCCAAGTGGCTTGCCCATTAATGGTGCCGGGACCATCCGCTGTTTATTTACACTCCTGTTTAACAAGCTTATGATTCATAAGCCTCCTCTAGTGGCATTTATGGGACCAAATATTTATGCAAGTCGGAACCTCCGGTCTCTCTCTCACACACACACACACATAGAGACATAGACAACCTGATGATTGATTCTTCATCACTGTGAAAAAATCTCCATCTATTGTTTCTCTTTGAATTGAATTTTCTTTATTTTTCCTTCATTCAACGCATTCTACGTGGACAGCAAACACAGACCAACACATTCTACGTGGACAGCAAACACAGACCAACACATTCTACGTGGACAGCAAACACAGACCAACACATTCTACGTGGACAGCAAACACAGACCAACACATTCTACGTGGACAGCAAACACAGACCAACACATTCTACATGGACAGCAAACACAGACCAACACATTCTACATGGACAGCAAACACAGACTAACACACTCTACATCAGGGGTGCTCACACCTTTTCAACATGTGAGCTACTTTTAAAATGACCAAGTCAAAAAGATCTACCTACTATAAAATTGATGTGTGTGTGTGTGTGTGTGTGTGTGTGTGAGACGCAGACGTTTTTCTAGCAGCATCTCCCAGCATCTCCGGCGCGCACTTTCCGAGCGAGGCGTCTCCATCAGTTTACGCCAGGATTGCAAGCTCACGCGACAACCCCGGTAGTTTGGCGTGCATTTAAAGAAAACAACAGCGGAACTCTCTTTCCTGTCCCTGTCTGCTCTCATGCAAAATGCAGGTATCTAAACTATACATTGATTTTGTTCATTATAGTTTCAGATTTAAAATGAAATCTGCTTCATGTCTCCTTTATTTGATCTGAACAGTGCCCAAGCCAATACGTCACATTTACATTTCACTGTAAAACACAGCACATATAAAAACAAAATCCAGCACATCGCACATTATGACCAAAATCAACCACATCCACCGTGTTTTGTAATCATTGAGTTCCTGCCTGAACGATTCTACCTGCTGGAATTGACGCAGACGCGACCCTTAAAGCGGTGACATCCAATTATATACATATTTTCTGTATCTACTGTTTATTGTGAGAGTTTAAACCCTGCAACTCACTCTGGCTACTTCTATCTCTCTACATTTTTTTGTATTTCCTTCTCACCCCAACTGGTCATGGGCAGATGACGGCCCTCTGGAGTCCGGATCTGCTCTAGGATTCTTCCCACAGGGGAGTTTTTCCTGGCCACTGTCGCACTTTGCTTGCTCTGGGGGCCCAGTTGGTTCCTTTTCTCTGATTGTACAAAGTGCTTTGAGACGTCTATGGTTGTGTTTTGTAAATGTAATTTTGTACGACTGGCCAAACATGTCACCCCACAGCTGAATCCATGTTCATGTGTTATCACAGGTGTTAATTATGCCAGAGCTTCTTTTCTTTATCAGAAAATAACAGCGGTCCAGTTAAAGTAAAGCCCACTGAACTAAAAGCCCATTTATTCAGCCTTTGTGTGGAGTAGTTTCAGACTTCAGCAACACATCAGTGTGTCATCGGCCCGTTGTATTCAGCCAGTCTTGAAATTCTGATCAGAACCTCTAGACTGGTTCCACCCTCGTCTTCTGGCCCAAGACGCATCAGGAACCAGAAAACTCTGATTTTCACTGCGTCTGATTAAAGGTGCAGAAATCATTGCCTGCTGTCCCCTGAGTGTTTTCATTGGGCCTCAGTCTGATTCTCCTATTGAACAGAAAAAGAAAAAAGAAAAAACCTTGATACCATTGTCACTCAACCATCAGATTCCGCCGAAAAATAAATTGGTTTAATATGAACGATTGCCCAGAGTCCAGGGAAGTTCTGTCCACGTCATGGTGCATGGTTATTATTTTATGCCTCTTTTTGTTCTGTTGGGTTTCATTGGAGCGGCTGCTGTCACCCTGCAGCTTGATGAAGGGATTTCATGGATAATAAAGTTTGGAAAGGTCGACAATATAAGAAAACATCCAAAGATATATATTTTCTCCCCGTTACCTTTAATCAAACAAGACGATGCAGTTACTTTGAAAACAGGACGAGTTGAATCGGTGCAGTGTGACTTCAGACCCTGTGTGTGTTTCCGTCTTTCTGTCGGTGGGGATTTCATGGGACAATAAAGAGGCTCCACTTCCAGTGTGTGATCGGCGCTGCATAAGAAGCTACAAAACATCTGTCCCAAGGGCCAATTCCAATTCCTCCCTTAACTCCTCAATCTCAACCCTCGCCCTTAACCCTCAATCTTTGGCCCTCAAAAATAAGTGTAAGGGGTTAGAAATGGGACACCCCTTTTAAGTGCAGTTACGTCTTCAGACTGTGGGGGGCGGCCTTACGCCAAAGCTACGTCCAGTCTGTCAAGAAGACGACGACGACGACCGCCGGTCCGGCTGACAAACATCGTAAAGTAAAAAAAAATAAATGTTACGCAACAACAATGTCAATAATCCATAAAAAAAAGTCTTAAACTAAGACAATAAAATGGTTTTGTAATATTTATATCTTTATTAAATAAGAAAATACTTCCATTTGTAGCTCGCTTTTTTCATCTACATTTTTCGAAGATGTCTTGGCAAAAATACGCAATGCCTACTGGGTAGCCCTTACTGCCAAGGGTGGTGCCGGAGAATCTCAATATTGAGGGCGATACAGCCCTTAATCTTGTCCCTCAACTTGACGTTCTGAGAACCGGGACAACACTTGCACCTCGCGGGAGTGCGGATTTTTGAGATTGAGGGTTGAGATTGAGGGTTAAGGGAGGAATTGTAATTCACCCCAAGACTGCAGACTGGAATTCAGCGTCTTTATTATTGACTGTTTATAAAGTCGGACAGAGTTTTTGGTTCAAAAAAGGAAGCCAACCCTTCAAACCCTTCATTCTATTGTTTGGACAACAGGGACTTACAAATGGAGGCAAAAAGACAAAAAAATAAATGACTGGAAGTTAATAATGGAAAGGAGCCCTAAATTCAAAACCATCACAAAGAGGTTCTTTGCGAGTAAAAATAAATTCTCAACTACACCCAAAAGCCCAAGTTGGTTGAATTATGAGTAAAAAATGGCCATAAAGATGTGGCTGTGGCTGCATTTTACTGGACAACTGTGGTCCGCTGACAGGTTAGTGGGTGGGGTCTTTTGTGCACAAAATGCACTCAGCCCAATCACTGCGCACCCCATCCACACACACATCCAAACTGGAAGTTTGGAACCTGAAGGTGGCGCTGAACCAATCCCCAAACTACCCGCCCCCCCCCCCGCCACGTAACTTTGCCGACACGTTAGCGTAGCGCGACAGCGATAGCGCGCTCCCGGTCCTGTTCCCCCGCTCAACAAAGACGTTAGCGCTATTTCCAACCAGCCCCCTCCCCGTCAACGAACCGTGGCCCGCCGACATGATGCAGTTCCGGCATGTGGCCCATTGCTAAAAAAGTTTGGAGACCACTGCCTTAGCGTGAATGAAAACAGGAAGAGAACTGAAGCTCAACTTAATTAATCCTCTAAACAAACATGTTTGGTCATCATTTTTTTTCTCCCCATGTCTTCGTTTATTTTACGAGTGTCTGTCGTCTCTGCTGCAGGACACCACATGAGGTCACTGGAAAAAAAACATTTGAGAAACTTTCATCCACGGACAAAAAAAAAAAAAGACGCCGCAAACATAACTGTTCCGGGTGACTGAGAAGCAACACCCAATATTCTTAGTAGAATGGATTTTGAGCCATTAAGGATGTGAGATTTACGACTGAAGGTCATCTGACCTCATCCATCCGTCCATCAGTCTAAGTGTTTGTAAAGACCGATGTTGTAGAATTGTTGTAAATGTAAAACTGACACTCAGCTTTCACTCCCATCAGCCAACCTGCACATCATCACATTGTGGAAAAGCCCTAAAAGGAAACTGTCACACTTGTTATGTAAATGTATAGTTTTGGGTTTACATTGTTGTCAGTTCCTTTTGTCTGCTGTGTGTCCGTTTGGGCACTAGATGGCGCAGTAGATCCTGTGTTCCCTTTTTTTTGCTTGTTCCAGGTGCGGAAAGGTGATTGGCTGGTGCCAATATTTAAGGAGGAGGACTTCAACACCTCGGTCTCTTTGTCCTTCTCCCAGCTCCCAACCAGAGGCCATGTGCCGCAGCAGCAGCATTCTGTGTTCAGCCATCAATTCTGTTTTGTAATCTATTTCAGTTCCCTTTGAGTCCACTTAGCCCGTAGGGGAGGGAAGCCATTTGTGTTGTGACCCTTTTCTCCTGTGTTTTAGTTAAGGAGGTTAGTTTGACTGTCATTTATTTGATTGTTTTCTTCATAGGTAAGATCCATAAGAGAGACATTTTGTTTGTTGTTTTGGCCATGCCCTCCCTGACGCCAGTGCAATGATGGTGACGTTTAATAAAAACCATCCTGTGGACGAAACACCTTGTCTAATTTGAGAGCTGGGAGAAGGGGGGGAGCCTTTATGTTGTGTCCTGGTTCCCCCTAGGCCGGGGCATAACACACTATAGGAAGAAATAATAATAAAACGCCTACACAAGGAGTCCTACGGCTGCGCTGATTTCTCCCCCGCATTTCTGCCGCTGTAACGGGAGGTTGAAAAGAGACTCCTGATTCCTATCGATGCGGCAGGAATGTGACGGTGTCAGACCCAAGTTTTCACTCTGCGTATCGTGTTTCCTTGGCAGGGAGGAAAAACCAAAAAATGGTCTTGTGCTGGCAATTCAATCACTTTCATAACCAAACTTAACTTTATTTACTTCACATTTAAAGTTGATGCCAAACACTGGTCTAAACAGGTCAAAAGTACAGAATACATAAATGTTACTTCTTAAACACAGTTGGCTGGAAAAAAAAGCGGTGAAAAAGCTTTTTGTTTTTTTAGTAGCAGATGGCCATGCAAGGAGCAAGTAAGTATTTGTTTTAGTGGTCCGTCATTTTGTTTGTCAATGAGCATCTCTGCTTTGTGGAAGTGGTTTGGGGAGCAAGGCATTGGTCCGACCTCTCCTAACCCTAACCATAACCTTAACCCTAACTGTGATGGGAGGTCGGACTAGTGGGACGTCGGACTAATGGGCAGTTCCCAGTGGTTTCCTCACCATCACGACAGCTAAATTGAATGAGATTAGCTAGTGGTTTTATAGCGTTAGCAAACATGAATGTTAGCTTCATTCCTCATTGTTTGTCTTGGTGAGCTGTGGTCACTGCGCAGACACTAATCTGTCTAAGGTTTTCTGGGCCAGTCAGGCTGTAGGGTTTATTAGTTTGAGAATGCTCCCACTAGCTTGACAATGAAAACGTAGAAACGTAGCACTGGACCCCGGCAAATGTCCATAGCCGCTCGGCGACATAAAGTCAACGTGACTAGCGACAGATCTGGCAACTTTTTCTGGTCCGTGGGAGAATGTGTCTGTGAGAGGGTGAAAAAAATAAATAAAACATTTTAGTGACAAAGAAATGTGAAAGCATGTCTAAAGTTACACTGTTGTCAGCCCTTCCCCGTCTGAAGCACCCTTCTTCCTGGGAATCAGTGCCATTGATGGTGTGCAGCTCTCTGAGGCCTTTTCTAGCACAACTTAGCGTCTTTTGATTTATTTTATATGCTAATCTTTGAATGGATAAATTAGCAGTAAAATGAAATGTTCTCTCCTCTCAGTTTAGCCACGGTGATGTGCAGCCATGCGTGGATTCAAACACATAGGGCCTCTTCCTGCCTGTCGTACCGACACCGCCCGGGCGTTCCCCTCACCACCATCACCAGCACCTTCCCCAGCTTGTTGACTCCACACCAGAGGTTGATCCCACTTGTTCTGGTTCACCAATACCTGGAATTCTTTCCTACTCCGATCAATAGGAGACGTGTCCTCCTCCTCCTAAAAGCCTGTCTGTTTTTTTTGTTGTTGTTTTTTTAAGGTGGGGGTGGCATTGGGGCAGGTGTCATAACCCTGAACGACCCGGCGGTGTCTCTTTCCTTGCCGAGCTCTGGAGTCAACTCACCACATTCCTAGATGCTCTTAAATGGTGTTTTATGGGAAACCTGGGAGTTCGGGATCACCACAGGGTTTATGGGCTGCCCATAAAAACGCTGGAGTTCCCTAGCTCAACCCGCTTAGAACCCAACTCGTGTCTTCAAAGATAAGTGGAATCCCCTGTAAAGACTCAGAAAACTTTCCTGTCCGCCTGCTGCTGCTTGGCTCTCCGTCCAAACCCGACTTGTCTTTTGTCACCGTGCAGGGCAGCTGGATTGCTCGGATTCCAACTCCTTTAATTTGTGACAAAAACCAGGCGGCGCTAGTTGCAACTTGCCTCTTGAAAGGCCCTTAAAGACAAAGAAGGAGCGGTGTAAATGAGGAGCTGCTTGCATGTCAACCCTCACGCTAGTCGTCGGAAGCCTCAGGCTTTGGCTAGCTGGCTAAACTGGGCAGTTGATGAATCTGATTGGTCCATCTGCTGATGACAGAAGTCTACAGAGTTTCACATTCAAGCACGTTCCGACTCAGATGTGTCAGATGATGAGGCAAGAAATGAGGCAAGACATCAGGACAAAAACAGATAGTAAATTTGCACAGCTAATTGACCGATACTGGGCTTATTCAAATAATAACCTGATTGATATATATATATACCCATATACAAACATACCAGCGTGTACATATAATGATAATAATATTGATAATAATAATATTAATATACTCAAGAATAAATAAGGCAATAAGCTATGCATCGCTATGCGCGCTTGTGTATACCAATGTGTGTGTGTGGGTGGGTGTGTGTGGACCCACTGTGTGTAGGAGTGTCAGTGTATGTGTGTATATGTGCACTTGCGGGATGATCTAGAATCTAATTGCTTCTTTCATCTGAGTGAGCATGGCCTCCTGTGACCACCCTCCAACAGCTCCTTCCACACAAACACAAACTGACACATCATCATCATCATCATCATCATCATCATCATCATCATCGTCATCACTGTGACAGTTTGTCTCTCTCAGTTCCAGGTGGACTGGTTGAACCTCTCAGATTGGAGGTGACAGTTTTAGGATGGAGGTCAGTGGAGAAGCAGCCGCCGGGGTCAGAAACAGGGCCGGGTTCTTTCTCTCTGCTGAGGGTGGATGTGACAGACCGTGGCGTTGTGAGTCAAACACACTTGCACGTCTCCCTCACTGTTTCTTCAATGTTGCTGTGCCTCCTTATTTGCGTTTTGTCTGGTTTGTCGCGATGGGTTCGTAACGCCGTCACACGGCCAGTTTAAAATGCAGCGACAGCGACAGCTGGAAACAAACTTCATCAATCTCATAGTTATAATATTCCACACATTTGTAGACACAACTGTGACGTGTAAAATTCGGAAAGATGGAAAATATGAGGTTTCAGTTTTGTTGGTTTCAACGGCCTCCTGCTAAAACTGAGGCTGCGTTGAATCTTCTATTTGTGTTTGCAACCAAAGTGGGGTTCATCGTGACTGCATGAGTGCAAGCTCAACGGAACTCCATGGTGCCTTCAGGGGTTCTTAACATCCAGAAATGTTGCAGTGTTATGTTTGAAAGGAGGACATGACATTTCTTGTCTTTCATTTCATCACCACCATCAGGTTAGAAAATTAGACACATTTTTTTTCTTAAGAAAATGATTCATTCATTCATCTTCTATACCCGCTTATTCCTATTCAGGGTCACGGGGGTCTGCTGGAGCCTATCCCAGCTGTCTTAGGGCGAAGGCAGGGTGACACCCTGGACAAGTCGCCAGTTCATCGCAGGGCCACATAGAGACAAACAACCATTCACACTCACATGCACACCTACTGACAATTTAGAGTGCTCAATTGCTTCAGCTGCTGCCTGAGATTCGTCTCCTCGGGCCGCCAAGGTCGGCAAAGTCACGATGTCTTGCTCTTTTCAGGACCTTTTCTTTTTAGGACCTTAATCCACGAGCTGCCCTGCTGACAAACTGCCTGGAGCTTCATGCCGAGGACGGATGACTCTGGCTCCACAGCACCTCTGCTGTCACACTGTAATCCCGTCATCCGTCATGTTGATCCCTGATAAAGAGCCGCGAGCCTCAGCGTCACTTTTCTCCAAATGCCTGAGTGAGTGTGAGTCCCTCCGTCTGACCCTCTAAGTGGACCATAACTCTCATTCTGGAGTCATTTGATCTGCTTTACGGCCTGCGGAGGGTCAGAAAGCAGAGGCCCACCCTCCCTCTGGAACCATCTGACCAATCAGAGTTTTGGAAGACTGACTTGGTTGACAGAATCACCTCAACATCAGACCAGAGGAAACCTGGCAGGAAGTAGACGAGGAAGGAATCCCAGCAAGCATGTGTCAAAATAAGCAGCATATATATGTGTATACATACAGGGTTAGGGTTAGGCCTTCAGCTGGGTTTTATTTGGGCCTCCAGCCAGAGGAGGAGAGAATAGACGACCTGCAGGGGAACTGAGCCGCTGTGCCAACAAACCCTTTAATCCTCCAAAGTGGAGGCCTGACAGGACTCTGAATGCCTGACTGAATGACTGGCTGACTGACTGACTGACTGACTGACTGACTGACTGGGGCAGATTGGCACACTGATTAAGACGTTTAGGCTTTTTTTTTTCCTGCAGGGTTTTTTTTTTTTCCTGTTTTCTAACCCAAGAAAATTAACACGACCCGAAATACATTGAACTCTGAGGTGCACCGTGTGATCATTGAATACCAGAAGTATGTTGATATATTGTTCTATTAAATTTTTTTCAGCGTCCAGCCAACCTCTTTTGTTTGCAGCAGTAGCTTGCATAGAGTCGGCTGTGAATCAGGATCGCTTGTTCTTTTCAGCAGCAAACAAAAATGGCCGAGGCTCCTCTCGCTCATGAGGAGTGAGCTCTTGAGCACTCTCAACTTTAAGCAGTCCTGTTCAGAATTTTACAGCAGTGTTTTTGAATGAGAAACAGCAACCGTATTTTCCGGACTACAAGCCGCTACTTTTTTTTCCCCCACGCTTTGAACCATGCGGCTTTTCTGTGGATTTTACTTCACCCGCCAGGGCGGGGGCGCTTTAGCAAGAAGTGCTAAAGCGATGAAGTGATGAACAGTGACAGGTGGTTTTTGGGTTCAGTGTTCATCATGAAGCGACTTTAATGGTTGCAGTGCGCATGAAGAAAAAGGGTGAATTACAATTCCTCCCTTAAACCCTCAATCTCAACCCTCAATCTCAAAAATGCGAGCTCCCGCGAGGTGCAAGTGCTGTCCCGATTCTCAGAACGTCAAATTGAGGGACGAGTTTAAGGGCTGTATCGCCCTTTGATTCTCTGGCACCACCCTTGGCAGTAAGGGCTACCCAGAAGGCATTGTGTATTTTCGCCAAGACATCTTCGAAAAAGATGGCGATGAAAAAAGCGAGCTACAAATGGAAGTATTTTCTTAGTTAATAAAGATATAAATATTACCAAACCATTTTATTGTCTTGGTTTAAGACTTTTTTTTTATGGATTATTGACATTGTTGTTGCGTAACATTTGTTTTTTTTTTACTTTACGATGTTTGTCAGCCGGACCGGCGGTCATGGCTTCACGTTACTTGTATACCTCGTTGTGTAGCGACGGAGGACTTCCTGATGAAACACCTGCGGCTTATAGTCCAGTGCGGCTTGTATATGTACACATTTGTTTCCCCCCCTAAATTTAGCTGGTGCGGTTTATATTCAGGTGTGCTTTATAGTCCGGAAATTACGGTACTCAGTGCTACAAGAAGTGAGAAGAAATACACCTGAAAAAGGAAGAAACAACGAAAAAAATATAGGACTTTAAAAAAATTGACGTGAAGTCATGTGTGGTGGCACAAGCAGCATCACTATCCTGAGTTCTATTTTTTTTTATATATATATTTGTATTTGCTTTAATTATTTATTTCCTTTTGTAAAAGCCATCCATAATGCACATTGTTGATTGTTGTATAAATATATGTTCAATTGAAATATTTTAATACACTGACTTATTCCGCCACTGGTGAACGCGTTCCCTTTAATAATTCGATTTTCTCAACTGGATGTAAACTGGGGCAAAGAGAGAAGTACAATTATACGAGAAAACCGAATTATGAGCTTAGTCCAATTCGACTCTGCATGTAAACGTACTGACTATCTGTGCTATTTTACATATTGTTTTTCTATTTATTTATTTTTTGTAGTGAAAACGGATGTCGGCCTTGAATAAAAAAAAAAAAATATTTTCCAACTAATATTCTTCCGTGCTTAGCAAACTGAATTCATCTTTCATCGTGGACATGTGAAAGCAGGTGGTGACAATCTGATACCTTCATCGTTTGGATGCCGTCGGGGACGAGAACCTCTTGATTTTCAGCCGCAGCGTCAAATAACCACGGATGGGACCGGAAGACGACGGCATCCTCAGTGACCAAACCGCTTTCCTTCAACACTGTCCTCTCAAAACTTTGCCTCGGTTCCTTCGTGCCTGAATGTAGATCAAAACATGATTTTTTTTTTTTTTTCTTTTTCCTGTCGTTTCATTCATGAAAACACAACAAACTTTTAAGCAGAGAGAGGGGGAAAAAAAAGCATTCAGAACAGACGCACTGTGCCAGAGTCTGTCTGCGTCGGCCACACCACCGGATCTGCCCACACACACACGTGTGTGTGTGTGTGTGTGTGTGTGTGTGTGTGTGTGTGTGTGTGTGTGTCATATGGAAGCGATTGAGCCTCACTTTTCACTTTAGAAGCTGATGATTCCATCTGCTGCTGCTATGAACAGCTTCATAAACAAGCTCTTAATTTTTTTCATACAGTTAGTTTTGCACTCAGAACAACATTCCAGACCGAACAAATCACTTTCACTGTGTTTCACTTTGACTGGTTTCACTGGGAGTTTATTTGCTCAGAGTGGAACTGAAGTCTCCCTACTGCTGGATCTGAGAGACAGACGGACGGACACCCACCAGATGGAGCAGCGCATTAGCATCACTGCAGCAGCATCAGATAGGATCAAACCCATCAACTGCGAGTGCTGGAAGTCAGTTTCCTCGGAGCCGCACCTCATCATTGCCTCTGTGTGTGGAGGATGTGTTTAGTGCTCCATTGCATTAACACCTACTGTTTTTGTCTAACCGACAATTAAGAAAAATAGTTTTGTTGCCTTTGGAAGGGGCAGGAAGTTGTGTTGGATTAAAGTTGTCGACCTGTTTCACTTGATTTGATTTTGAACCTCACAGAAATACATATTTAATCTTTGATAAAGCTGCTTAACATTCCAAGCCAATGGAAAAAGCAGCTCAGGGTTCCCTCCAGGTGTGCAAGACAAAGGTTCCACCTACTCAGGCTGAAGAGCTGCAGATTTTAACTGAAGTCACCATGTTTCCTCCATAAAGTGCCATTATTTGATTCCTTAATTGTGAAAACATAGCCCTCTGATAAAATAGCAGAGACTGCAGCAGCTAGGGTTGCCACCTCCTAGAGTTTCAAATCCGGGACATATGTGAGGTGGGGGGGTGGGGGGGGGCAAATTGGGTCCCGAGAGAGCTTTTATTTTTCCCGGGACAGGTGGTGAAAAAAGAGAACGATTCTGGGGAAAACGGGAAGGCAACTCTAGCAGCAGCATTTATGCTAATCTCGTTAGCAGCAGTCTAGCTAGTCTTCTTCAGTGTGTGTTTCACTTCACTTCCTTCAAACAAAATGTGTGAGCTTAGAAAAAAAACAACAACCCTCCCCTCTAACAGAGGCTTGATTCGTGCCACTGTTCCAGTCCCTTTTGCAGCTCTGTAATGAATGAACATGAAGCACGAACATCGCCACACAGCGGCGCTGTGGAGCCTTCGTTGTAACGTTGCACTGCAGGCGAATCCAGGGAGAAAAGTCTGAACTTGATCTTATCCTGGGCGGAACGGACGGAACATGAATGATTCATTTCCAAGGTGCCTGACACAACTGGCAAAACTGTAGTAGATGGAACCAATTGGCTGAGAGAAGAAGAGCAGCTCCACAGTGGATGGATGCATCTGAACGGTTAAAGCGACGGCAGAAATTGTCGTCATTTCAATGCACGAAGGTCACTCGTCAGTCGCGTTGAGCTCCACGATCCTTCTTTACCACGTGGAAATTTGATTTGGATTCCAGCTGCTCTTCTCCCGGAACGATCGGGCGATGAGTTTACAGTTTAATTTAACCAATTATCAGTTCAGACGCGGAAGCCCCCCCCGTCCTCCATTTGTGGTTTGACAAAGAAGTGCTTCTGAAAGGCTGTTTGTGTGAGGATTCACAGATCACTGCTACTCACCAGCTGCACCTTCAAGTGAGCAGCAGCTCAGGTGGCTTCCATTTCTTTTCTGTCATCATATTTTTTTTTTCATTCTGTTTAAAGAAGATATATCACGGTTCAGATAAATGAATCCACTCTCTCCGAGTCTAAGTTGTCAAACTCTGTATCCTTCTTGTTTGAAGGCTTTAACTTTCTTTTTGAGTGCTCAGACTTAAACTAATACATAAGCGTATACATAAGTAACTCCTTTAACCAATCTGAAAACAGTTTCCATCTCGAACAATATTTATTGTTATTCATTTTAAAAAAATTGTATGTGGCCATAATGAGAAGGTTCGACCTTCACGTCTCCTGCTCACTGCACTGGGAGTTCTGGGAGTCTGCCCTTGGTGATGTCACAAAGGACACTCATACTGACCACACACAGGTGTTGGCTCCACCCTTTGTGACATCACATTTTTGAGCCCACTTCCAAGGTCCAACAAAGTGTCAGACGTGTGACATTCTGCTTGCTTCGAAAATGGAATTGTGTAATCAGATGAAAAAGAGGCCTAGTGTGCCAACATCAGCCGGGCTTCTCCTCCTCAACACAAAACAACCATTTCCAGTGACCATAGGAAGCAACTGGGTTGATGGGGTTGAGCCCGATCAAGATAACGACCATTGAGAACATGCTAAACGACCACAGTGATGAGCTAGCCGAGCTACCTGCAAGAGTAGGACCTCGAAAATTGCTGCAGGTGGCAAAACCTGAGAATCTTTGGCCTACCCGAGGGGCTGGAGGGAGGCTGACCTGTGGAATTTATCTCACGACTTCTTCAGACAGTTGTCGGAAGCGACACCTTCCCTGGACGACCAGAGCTGGACAGAGCACACCGTGCACTCGCCCCAAAGCCCGCAGCGGGGCAACATCCCTTAGCCATCCTGGTCAGATTTCTCCGGTATCAGGACAAGGAACGTGTGCTCCGCTGGGCAAGATCGCAGAGAGACGACATCAAGTTCAACGGTAATAAGATCCTGTTTTCCCCTGACATGAGTGCGAATTTGGCCAAGTAACGAGCGACGTTCAGGGACATTAAAGCTAAACGTCATGCTGCTGGAATCGCCTTTTCCCTGCGTTATCCGGCTCGTCTTTGCCTCACGGTCAACGGCAACAAACATATATTCGATACTCCCGCTGCTGCAGAGGGATTCTATGAAAAGATTGTTCCAAGCAGTGGTGAAGAACAAGGTGAACTGACGCCAACCAGCTGAAAGGACTGAAAGGAGACTCTGGAAATGGTTGAGTGAATCTGGGTAAACGTCTAAATTGACATGTTTTATAATAGTTCAGATGTGCAATGTTGTGTATGGGTTGAATAGTGAGAGCAAGTTCCTGCTGCTTCAAAGTTGGAAGTGTAATTGTTCTTTTAGACCTGCTGCTCGCTTCGCCTGAAGGCCGAGCATAGGCTTTAGAAACACCGGCAGAACGTTCTAATGCTGCTGAGTTTTATTTCTTTCTGTTTCTCTTTGAGGGTTGAGAATTGTGGGAGGGCATGTTGGTCACACTGTCAAAACAAAAAAAATTGTGAGTACTTACTATTTTGAGTGCAGTTGGCTTCATATACTTTATCTCTTTATTTACATTTTTTCTCAAGTCTCATATTAGTAGGCCTATATGAGTGTAGAGACTGCTCCTAGTAGGACAGGTAAGCTACAATTTCAATTTATTTCAAGGAACGTGAGAGGGTTAAATGGCCCTGTTAAGAGAGCAAACATTTTTCAGCATCTTAAATTCCTCGGGGCGGACATTGTTTTTCTCCAGGAAACCCACCTCAAAATAAAGGATCATTCAAGGTTCTGGCAACCGTGGCTAGGACAGGTATTTCATTCCGTATTTGACTCAAGGCTGCCCGTTGTCACCACTTTTGCCCTTGCTATCGAAGCGCTTGCTATGCGGTTGAGATCTTCTGCTCACTGTGTCTCCCTGTACACTGATGATCTATTAATCTATATAACAGAACCTGCTATGTGTGCCAATCATTTAATACAGATACTAGATGATGTCGGTGCATTTTCAGGTTACAAAATCAACTTCCAAAAAAACTCCCAAATAACTCAAAAGCCTAGACACTCACACACGGACTAATTCCTTTTAACTTCTCCCCAGAGAGTTTTCAATATCCAGGAATCAGCGTCACCCACTCTCTTAAGGGCCTACATAAAAATAACTTTGACAAACTGATAGATAAGGGGCGACACGGTGGCGCAGTGGTTAGCGCTGCCGCCTCACAGCAAGAAGGTTGTGGGTTCGATTCCGGGCCTGCGACCTTTCTGTGTGGAGTTTGCATGTTCTCCCTGTGTCTGCGTGGGTTCTCTCCGGGTTCTCCGGCTTCCTCGCACACTCCAAAAACATGCACGTGAGGTCAATTGAACATTCTAAATTGTCCGTAGGTGTGCATGTGAGTGTGAATGGTTGTTTGTCTCTATGTGGCCCTGCGATGAACTGGCGACTTGTCCAGGGTGTCACCCTGCCTTCGCCCTAAGACAGCTGGGATAGGCTCCAGCAGACCCCCGTGACCCTGAGTAGGAATAAGTGGGTATGGAAAATGAATGAATGAATGAAATTGATAGATAAAGTCAAAACTGACATAGAGAGGTGGTCCAAGCTGCCACTTGGCTGGCAGAGTGCAGTGCATCAAGATGAATATCTTGCCAAAAACATTCTTTAAAAAACTTCAAGTTATTCTTTCACCCTTTTTTACAGACGGCAAAGCCAAAAGGTGGACTGGGTTTACCTCACTTTATGCTATATTACTGGGCAGAAAATATACAAAAGACACTCAGCTGGTGGTATGAAAGTGAATTGGACCGGTGCCAAATGGAGTCCCTCTCCTGCCACACCTCCTCACTCGTGGCTCTGACATGCTCTCCTCTATCACTCTCATTTTCAAATTTTACCTCAAACCATGCAATCCCGTCAACCTTGAAAATATGGACACAGCTCCACAAACACTTCAAATGAGATGATCTTGTTCTCTTAGGTCCCTTATGCAACAACCATACTTTTTTACCTTCTAAACTTGACTCTGCATTTTGTCGCGGAGCGTTTTTGCGCCTCTGCGGTGTGAGCGAAAGGACGGCTCTAAACTCCGGCTGATGAGAAGCAAGTGTTTAATCTCGAGAGGAACGAGCGGGTGTCCGACACTGTTGTTCACCGAACATCACGAGTACAAGTCTTTTATATATATATATGAGCATGAGATGACTAAACATGAGCATACAATGTACATACATTGTATGCTCATGAGCATACAATGAGCAAATATGTCATTTGCTGAACACCTCCCCAACCATATCCGGATTCGCTCCAGACTCAGTGTCGCTAGGGAAAGATACAAAATCACAAACCACATGATTCAACAATCCTTTTTTTCCCCACCACAATTTGCACTTTGGAAAGAGAAGGGTATTATATCATTCCAAGACCTGCTTTTAAATGGTATATTTGTTGATTTTGAGAACCTGTCCTGAAGACATGACTTGCGCCAGGTGCGCATTTTTGTTAAAGATCATTGCAACACATTCCCGCATTCAATTCTTGACAGACCAGAATCTTTGACAAAAATTATATCAAAACTGTGCACAGGCCTTATCATGGTGAACCCCACAACACAGACCACGACAAAAACAGGAGTGGGTAAAAGAACTAGGAATCCAACTCCATGACCCTTGGTGGGAGAGAGCCAAATCACAAGTGAATAGCTCCTCATCCTGTACCCGTCTCAACCTAATACAATCACAAAGTACTGCATAGAATGCATTTCAGCAAAGCATGACTCGCAAAAATCTTTCCTGACTTTCCTGAGTGCAGCCTGCAACAGATGTGACTTTGTCTCAGATGACTTAGCCCATACTTTCTGGTCATGCTAAAGGCTAACAGGGTTCTGGAAGACTTTTTTCAATATTATTTCACAGGTTATAGGTAGAGCTATCTCTCCCTGTCCGCTCATTGCAATTTTTGGAGTCCCCCCAACCACTCCGATTTCAGTAACAAGATATTAAAAATCTTAGCATTTGCCTCTCTGATTGCCCGCAGGCGTATCCTTCTACACTGGAAGCTGTCTAAACCTCCAGCAGAACAGTCTTGGCAGACTGACCTAATGTCATTCCTTAAATTGGAGAAAACCAAATTTTCACTTTTAGATTAGATTAGATTAGATTGGATAAAAACTTTATTGATTCCGAAGGAAATTCAGGTGGTCGGCTGCATACATACATTCCAACAGAAAAAACAGACAGCGAAAAGAAAAAGAAACAGACACAAACCTATAATAAATAAAAAAAAAAACTGTAATAAATGAAAGCATGAAGTGCTTAGTGCATGTTACATGTAGTGCTGAAGTGTTTGATAAAAAAAAAAAAAAAAAAAAAAAAAAGTGCCTAGCAACCCACATCCTCCTCCCGTCCCCTTCCCCTCCTGCCAGAGGAGTTGTACAGCCTGATTGCCAGAACAAAAGAGTTTTTCAGTCTGTCAGTGGAGCAGCTCTGTGACAGCAGTCTGCCGCTGAAGCTGCTCCTCTGCTGTGTGATGGCAGAGTGCAGAGGGTGGCTGACATTGCTCATGATTGCCAGGATCCTGGACCGAGTTCTTTTCTCCACCACCACCTCAACAGAGTCCAGTTCCATGCCCACCACTGAGCCCGCTTTCCTGGTGATCCTGTTCAGCCGCTTGGTGTTGCCTCCCCAGCAGACCACAGCGTAGAACAGGACCCCAGCGACCGCTGCCTGGTAGAACATCTGCAGGAGTTTAGTGCAGACATTGAAGGAAGCCAGCCTCCTCAGGAAGTACAGCCTGCTCTGTCCCTTCCTGTAGATGGCGTCGGTGTTCAGTGACCAGTCCAGTTTGTTGTCTAGCTCCAGCCCCAGATACTTGTGTGACCCCACAATCTCCACCTCTGCTCCCTCGATAATAACTGGCTGTGGGGGGGAGGGACCACCCCCCAACACAGGCCATAATTGCAGTGTTGTCTGAGAACTTCTGTATATGGCAGAGCTGTGAGTTGTACTGGAAGTCTGCTGTGTACAGTGCAGAGAGGAGAGGAGACAGCACAGGCCCCTGCGGAGCTCCCGTGCTGCTGGTCACAGTGGTGGACACACTGCCTCTCAGCCTGACAAACTGTGGTCTGTAGGTGAGATAATCAGTGACAGGTCACAAGATGCGGGTCAACTCGCATGTTGGTCAGCTTCTCTTGCAGTAGGGGTGGCTGAATGGTGTTAAATGCGCTTGAGAAGTCGAAGAAGAGAATCCTCACAGCGCATCTCCCCTTGTCCAGATAAGAGAGGGCCCGATGCTGGAGGTACAGGACAGCATCCTCCACCCCCATCTTCTCCCAATATGCGAACTGGAGGGGGTCCTGGGCGTGCTGCACCTGAGGTCGTATTCGGTGAAGTATCAGCCGCTCCAGGACCTTCATCACATGGGAGGTGAGGGCCACAGGCCTGTAGTCCTTGGGCTCGGTGGAACGAGCCTTCTTGGGTACAGGGACAATACAGGATGTTTTCCACGGTGTGGGGACTTTCCCCAGGTGCAGGCTAAGGTTGTAGACATCCCGTCCCGGCTTAATTCCCCATGGGGGCACAGAACTCAGTCCTGTGGTGAACACCAGGATGTCAGAGGAGAGTCTTGTTTGTTTGTCTGAATAAATAAACAAACAAACAAAACATTATTGTGCCTGTCTGTCATAAAATGTGTGTCATTAAAACTGTCAATCATCAAAGGTGATACAAGTGTAAACAATTGTATGACACGCTACTTTCATAAACCTTCTGTATCGAGGAGATAGTCTCTCCAGAACGCTAGCACTCTGCTTTCTTCTTGGCGTCTTCTTGGTGCCTTGTTCACTGAGTTGAACTTCAAAAAGATTTTCCAGTGTTCTGGATGTAAGCCGTTCCACACTTGAGCACATGTGTAAATCTAGAATGTAGATGCATGCTCCTCCAAAGCATGAAGGACATGAAGTGCTGAAAGCCCATCCTTATTCAGAACAAAACAAATGCTCAGAACAATGGTAGTATCAGAAAAGACAGGTAACATTAAAGGGATAGTTCTACATTTTTTTTTTTATCAAAGTGGCCTACTGCCATAATCCCTATAGTTGTATGAGTAGATACATCATCTTTAATCATTAGTGTCTACTTTGAGCAAATTACCTTTGTATTAAGAAATGCTTGTGGGAAATGAAGTACCTCTGCATGAATTCCTTTATGATTATCTTCTTGTCCCCTGCAACACTTGGGTACTGAAGACAACCAGCAGTCTGCAACAAAATTTGATGTTTGCCGATTCCTGCATACAGTTCACCCAGTGTTTCTGCACTGGATATCTGTGAGACAATTAAACAATTACTATACATTTAAGTGAAATGCCACCATCTTCTAATACTGAAAGATATAGATGGGATTTTTTTTTTTTTTGTAATTGTCCATGTCATAAAATAGGAAAGGGGGGCTTAATTAAGATAATGTTGTGAAATGATTCAAATTTGATTTTATTACGAGGGTTGGGTTATTAGATTACAAGTATTCAAAAGTCATGAGTAAAAAAAAAAGAATGGAACAGTACCTGGGAATTGAGAATGTGTTTTATTTTTAATGACCTTTCAGGGCTCAATGAGTCAAAATTTGGTTTCAGGGGTTAAGATAGACTATATAACTATATATATATATATATGTATCTACATACATACATACATACATACATACATACTGTATATATACGTATATATATGTATATATGACCCAAACCCTTCCGATCAAAACAGTGGTCGTAATACTCGGAGCGTACAGGAGCGCCAACGTTTCTCTTTTAGAAATCAGACTAATCAAAAGTATTCAAAGGTTCACGTTCGTTCTTGTTCGTTCGTATAATCAACCACACTCGCATTCATATTGTAACATTCCTGATGTGAGCGGCCACGGGTAGTTTGATTTTGTAAGCGATTTGCTGCACGCGAAGCGATACGCACTCACTGGATCTGGAGCTGGTTAAACAGCTGAAGGATCTGAATCTGCTGCTGGGCTCAGTGGAGGTGGTCCGGATCTGATAAACACTTTTTGACTGGCCAATGATTCATGTCTGGCGGGGTGAGAGGGTCGAGATGAGGAGCAGCGCTTTGACTTCACGCAAAATATCGTCCACTGAAAGAAGAGCGGGAACACGTCATCATCACTGAGTCGTTTGTTTACAGTACGGAAAAAATATTACCGCATGGTTTAACTTCTGGCAGATTTAAAATGAAAAGGTGTTTCAGCCAATCTGGCATAATTTGTATATTTAAAGGCAAAACATGGGGGATTGATAGAAACACAAATACAAAAAAAAAGTTCTCAAAAGTCAAAATGTTCGATGAGGATGTTGCGTGTCGAGTCTTTTGTCTGGGTTGAAGAGGCCAAGTCCCATTTAGCTGCTGGGAAACGTTGAGCAGGTGGTCGGCTTTGAAACTCCTCCCATTTATCTCCCTTCACCTCCAGCGGCTCCCTAATCGGAATACTGATCTGCTAATGTTGCCTCCGAACATTCTCCAGCTGCACTCATCCAAAAAAGTTCTTTATCTTATCTGGAGCTGCTGCGGAGGATGGATTTGCTCATTTGGCCTGATGAATTGCAGACGGTAGCCTGTAGTTAAACTACCATCCCACGGCTATTCCTGTTGTAATGGAGGCACTTGATTATAATACAGTCAAAGACCTCTGACAAAGTAATGCTGGAAAATGTGCAGAAAAAAAAGGGCTCAAGAGAAAAAAAAAAATCTAAAAATTACTATTGAAATTGAAATGAGTAATGTTTAACCATTCATTCATCTTCTATACCCGCTTATTCCTATTCAGGGTGCCAGGGGTCTGCTGGAGCCTATCCCAGCTGTCTTAGGGCAAAGGCAGGGTGACACCCTGGACAAGTCGCCAGTTCATCGCAGGGCCACATAGAGACAAACAACCATTCACACTCAGGACAATTTAGAACGTTCAATTGACCTCACATACAGGTTTTTGGAGTGCGGGAGGAAGCCGGAGAACCCGGAGAGAACCCACGCAGACACGGGGACAACATGCAAACTCCACATAGAAAGGTCCCAGGCCCGGAATCGAACCCACAACCTTCTTGCTGTGAGGCGGCAGCGCTAACCACTGCGCCACCGTGTGTGTCAAACAGTCAGGTGTGGATGGGAATGGAGTTTCATTCTGATCGCATTTGGTTCTGGACCGTTGGCTGTCTCAAAAAGGGGCAAAAGTTGGTGGTGGGAAAAAAAAAAAATCTGGTAACACTTTATAATAAGTACGCACTATTAAGCATTAGTTGAGAATTAATAAATACTGAATGCATAATTTGTAAATCATTTTTCTGACATGAATTCTCATTAGTATGTAGTTTATAACATGTTTAACTCATCAGTAACAAGCAAATGAATTGTGTATTTGCAAATACTAAATGTTTCATTTATAAATCATGTTTCTGACGTGAATACTGATTAGTATGTAGTTTATAAATACTGTTATAAATGTTTCACTCATCATTAATAAGCTCATCTATATCATGTTTAATGGTTAGAAATTGTGTTCATAAATGTTTTATTATTATTATTATATTTATTTATTATTATTTAACTCCCAATTTCATTTTCCAATAGAGGGCCTATACACAGTTATTAGTAGAGCTCTTCATTACATCTGGTACTTGCAAAGCAATTACTACTCGTTGATTGAGTATTTTGTGTGAGCTCATCTGACGTGAGCGCGGTCTATGCCTTTTTAAAGCATTTGCAAATGAGATTTAAAGGCTGGCAATGCCTCAAGACTCACCAAAGTCTCAGTTGTCTTTACAGACAAAGAAAAGACAGAAAACAAAGGAATACAGAACACATTGCTCTTGTTTCATTGCAACTTCTCAACATTTGGTAACTGTTCAACTGTACTGTTGATTTGAAAAGAAAAATATACAAAATCAGTATCAAGAAACAAAGTCAGTGACATAATTCAAAGTGAATATGAAATTCTATCTCAATGAAAAGTTTCAAAACTTTTTCAGACAGATAAAATTGATATACTGAACACGAGATAAAATAATGCAGGAAATGTAACTTCATGACGCTACAAAAACAAAGTACCGTAATTTCCGGACTATAAACCGCTACTTTTTTCCCATGATTTGAACCCTGCAGTTTATACAACGGTGCGGCTAATCTATGTTTTGTTTTTTTTTTGTTTTTTTACAGCTAACAGCCACTAGGGGACCTTCTCCACTATGGATTTTTGGGTGGGCTCGGGAAAGAGTGAGACAGGCAGTTCGCGCGAACAACGAAAGCAAAAGTGGAACCAAATACAGAACGAGAGCAAGACAGTTTGCGCAAAGGAAGTTTTCATGCACAAACCCTCATTGTGGAAAACAAACCAAGAATTGCATATGATGCAGCTTTTAAGTTAAAGGCAGTCGATGTGGCAGTCAAAGAAGGAAATGGAGAAATACTGATCATTTCTAGATCACAAGAAAAGGGCGAACGCAGAACAAGTCAATCAAATAATGTTTCTGAACACGGCGCGCTCGCGCTCTCGTCTGTATGTTCTCTTGTCTTTATGCGCTCTGTCTTTGCGAGCTCCGGTGCGTCGCTGCCTCGAGTTCTGGTCCGACTCCATACCAATTAACCGAGGTGACCAGCGGGACCCCGCAAACAGGATCCGCGGTGCGAGTCCAGAGTCGCAGGCTCGCAGCCGCCGAACCGATCCGCTCCGCCGACCCGCTTCCTGACGAAACACCTGCGGCTTATAGTCCAGTGCGGCTTGTATATTGTGGCGGCTGTGGAGAGCGGGGTGCTCCCCTCAAGCCACAGAGCATTATGGGGGAATTATGTTGGGGAGTTGCGTCAATGGTTATGGCTAAACTGCAAGCGTGCGAGTGTTTGGGGGTGTGTTTGTGCAATGATTAATGTTCTGTTGGTGTTGCACGTCATGCTTTGTTTGTCGCCTGGGTTTGAACCATGAGTGAAAGTGTATTCAGTTTAAGTTAGCCCCGGCCCGCCGCCATTTTGGGGTGTGTTCCAACAAGTCAAGTAGCAAAATAAAAGGTGACGTTGATTTGACGCACCAACAGCAAATCGGCACTTGAGTGGTCCTTCGTGAAATCGCTACAATATGTACACATTTGTTTCCCCCCCCTAAATTTAGCTGCTGCGGCTTATATTCAGGTGCGCTTTATAGTCCGCAAATTACGGTGCTGATTCCTTTGAATGAATATAGTTAAATTCTTGCTAAGAACGCTAACAGTGATTGCATGTGACTAGCTGTACTTTTTGGAAATGTCATGAATCAGTCTGGCAAATGCACCATTGCGGTGTTTTGTTGTTTTTTTTTTGCAAGCCATTCATTCCATGCAATAACTGAAAGGTGGTCAGAAAGTAAACCGTCAGCGTGATCTCCCCTAAGCCTCCAGATCTGTTCCTCGTAGGATCTCCGGGCCCTCTCAAGATGCTGAGTGTGGGTACCAGTTGAAAAACGCAAGGTGCAGACTTTTGACGGCTGCGACGTCCATAGTTAATGACAAAGTGTGTGTGTTAAACCAATGTGTGAGGTGGTATTATAGCTCCCTAGTTTGTTTTATTTAGGTTTGCAGCGTATCCTGACATGTTCTTAGCAGTAGTGAATGTAAGAAATAATAATGAAAAAAAAACACCTGAGGAGTTGAAGTGCAAATTGCACTCTCGTAACCCGACCGCGAGATACCTCGTCAGACCAGAAGTTGAATTTCTGACAGAATACTGCATTTCTGTCAAATAACATGCATATTAGCTTTTCCCCCGAACTCACACCAAGAAATAGACAGTCCCACATGTCTCTCCAAACATTCTCACAGCCCTGTGCACAGTACACACACTGGTCTCTGTCATCCTCCTAACAGGGGAGGATGTGCGTTTGTCCTATACTAACAGCGACGCAAACATTAAGAAAGAGTGGAACACATACAAAACTGAACACACGTCAGGAATGTAGCATTATGATTACGAGTGTGGTTGATGGTATGGCAAGAACAAACCCGAACCCATGGAAGCAGATAGTTACCACAATCCAAATTAAAATGCAATGGCAAAAATGCTTTTTTATTTTAAGAACGAAGCTGCATTGTTCTATACCCGCTTATTGCTATTCAGGGTCACGGGGGTCTGCTGGAGCCTATCCGAGCTGTCTTAGGGCGAAGGCAGGGTGACACCCGGGAAGTCGCCAGTTCATCCGAAGCTGCATTATTTGACTCATAATTAAAATGGTTAATAAGTCATTCAATCTGCATTTTCATTTTCTTATTCAAGACTGCTCATTATTGCATTTAATTCAATTGAAAAAGGAAAAGACATTTGAGATTTAAATTTCAAAGCATGCCCCAGCAAAGAGTTACCGAAATTCAATATGAAATGTAAAATTTGAAAATGAAAAAGCATTAGCAGAATGCTTTTTCATTTTAAGAATGTGGGTGCATTATTTGTCTCATAAATAAAATCATCAATAAGTCATCCATTATGCGTTTTCATTTCCTTATTCGTGTTGCACCTTTTATGACGCAATCAAAAAGAAAAAAAGAGGACACTGCTTTTTCATTTTCGTGGTCTGGCCTGCAACGGAGTTTCCACAATTCGAAAACGAAATCACAATCTCAAAGTAAGCGGCGCAGGAAGGTGACGTCTGCCGCGCACCTCCTTTGTCGGCGTGGTAGGTATTATGCGAAAGGGGGCGCTGTTGGCATTTGACGCTGAAGCAGACTGACGAGATTGACTGCTGGAGCCGCAGGGCGTGCGCTTCATGCTGGGCCCCACCCCTGTCCAGAGGCAGCTGATGGAGAAGGAGAAGAGGCAGCGGGAGGAGGAGAGGAAGGAGGGGCCGGAGGAGGTGAGGCAGGGGGAGGGGGCTGAGGAGGCGGCCCGGGAGACCAACGGTCCCGCCCCCGCAGAGGCTGAGTCAATGCAAGATATGTACATGTTTACAGATTGTAATCTCAAAATGTGTTCATAAATGATTGTCCGTCTTATTTCTTCTTAAAAAAAAAAGTGCATCCTATTCACTCAGAGAAAAAATACATCTCAATCAAACAGGTGCATTCTGTGTAGAGCTGTTAGGACTTGTCCATGATGTTGTATTAAAGCACAAATGTTTACATTTTGCCTCCAAGCTGATTATAATCCTGATTTGTTTTTTTTTTCCCTATCAGATAAATACTGTTGTGCATCTGGGTTCTCTGAGTGCCTACAGTTGAACTTTGCACAACTGAAGGACAGTGGTGGGTTTCAACTCCTGCGAACCCGGGGCTCTACAAGGTCCAAGGTCTTGGAGATAATTCCCTGTCCACAAGATGGATATACTCCAGAGGGCTTGTGCAACAAAAGAAGTCGGAGTGGGGGCAGCTATAATTTACATAAGGCCACTTCAAAAAGATATTGACCTGCAGGTATTCATTGCTTTAAAATGTACGTAGTATTTGATTCTTTCGAGTATTGGCAAAGAAATCCGCAGCCAGTAACCCTCACTTCTGAAGTATGTCCGTACGAAATCGACCAAGTGTTAATTTTAAAGATGTTTGATAGCCTGATGTGGATATTTATGTTCTGTTTCTTTTATTCTAGGATCCTCCCAGTATGACTCTCACTCCTAAAACAACTGGACCAATGGTGGCATGTGTTTACTGTGAGGAGATCTACAGCTTCTCTGAGATGGAAGGTCACATTGACTCTTGTGAGAGATGAGATATTTGTTGTTTGAATGAATTTACATGTGTAAATCTGCACTGTAAAACTCTGATGTAAATTTGCAATAAAATTTGAAGAGTATTCTACTGTATCAGTGTCACACAGTGTCATACTGTAAACCGCAATGCAATCTGGGAGGAAAAAGAACTGATTACAGTAATTTAAGCGATTGCCATTATTTACAGTGTTATAACGTACATTTGAAAGAGCAATGCGTCTTGGGATGGTGGAAAAAAAAGTACCGCGAAAAAGACACTTCCTTAAAGTTTGACTAAAACTGCGTTTTATTTCAACTTCATTTGTGAGTCTCTACCACAGACACTCCCGCACTATTGGAAAAGCCTCTTGTCAGACAGTAAGTAACCTTTTCATTTACACTGAACACTGAAAAGCTTCATATTTGCAATCTTGTAACGTTAGTTGCAGCAACTATTTGCGCATGTTAGCCATAAAACAGCAAGTTGTTCGCAAGTTAAAAGTAATTTTCAATTCTTTGTCAACATAAATGAGTGTGATCGCTCTTTGCGCCGTCGTCGTCTCTTGGGGACAGAGTGAGCGCTTGTTTCGCAGTTGAATCTGATCTCTTCTCCTCCTCCTCCTCAGCTAGCTTAAACGCCGACGTAGGACGTGAGGCAGACGGCACTGTCGCAACCCGATCTGAGTACCTGCTCGAAGTGAGTCGTGCAGGCGCAGTTGATGCGGAAGTGCAATGCGCGTGCGCGGATTTATCAGACGTTTTTCGTCACGTTCCTGATGTGAGTCTCGTGTCTGCACTGGTAGTAGAAGACAAGTTTCTATTATGAACGAACACTATGTCAATATTCCCCAATATTCCCCGATTTTTGACAGTTGATTTATAGGTGTCGTGTGTGCACAATTTCAACTTTTTTTTTTTTTTTTTTACGTCCGTCGTATAAGGAATATAATCTCGCCAAATTGTGAGATAACATTCCCTGATTTATGACAGTTGATTTGTTTGCGTCGTGCACGCAATTTTCTTCTTTTTTTATTTTTATGTCCGTCATATAAGGAATGTAATCTTGCCAAATTGTGAGATAATATGATGTGTAGCCAAAATAGTCAGCTGAGCGATTGGAAGCATATTACTCGGTAAAGCTAAAATGTTCCGTTTTTCTAAAAGTAAATAACACAATGTATGTCATACAACATAATATAATAAAAACAATATGTCATCACTCTTTGATAGAGCTGTCCTGTTAATAACTTCTGTGAGGCCAGGTTTAGGTACACTCACATCGGGGAGAGTCGGAAAACAGTATTTGAAGCAGTCGTAAAATTGTCGTAAATCCGCGCATGCGCATTCCACTCCCGCATCAACTGCGCCTGCACGACTCACTTCGAGCAGGTACTCAGATACCGACAGTCACCGCCCCGCAGCGGTGACTGTCGCATATATACATATATATATATATATATATATATATATGTATGTATAATATGTAAATATTAACAGTAGTTATTAATTAATAACTGAGACAGTTTGCGCCCCCCCGACACACAAACACACAGCAACTATGTTTTATAATGTGCGTCAAAACTCCCAGCAGACCGCGCAATAAGAGTTGACACTTTGTTCAGGTATGCACTGATTTCAGCATCTGTTTTGCCACCTCTTTGAAATACAAAGTACATTTTATTTTATTGTTTCAATTTATTGTTTGCTCCATTGTTTTGTAAGCATGAGACATCTCTAAGGTCTGAAATAAAAGATGAGAACTTGATTTTTCTCAGCACTTCCTGTGATTTAGTATTCCGTATAATCATAGGAGTCGTGATGGCCGATCGAGGCTTTGTTGAAGCTTCGACACTTGATTCAAAAAATGGTTCATTACTCGAGGCTTCAATGACACAGTGCTCGAGGACGTCATCTAGTGGCCAATAAAATGAAGTGCAATGGAAACGTGTTCATTGTTTCATAGGTTGTTTGGGATTTGATTCGCCATGCATTCCTGTTGGACAACACTACATGCTTGTATGGTTCAATGCTGACACAATAAAATAAAAATGAAAAATAAAGACAATGTCTCTTTTTTGGCACGACTGATTGTAGTAGACTATAGCTCTTATACTTAGCCTGACAGTTTGTGCAATGAATTATATTATATCCTAAACAAGACTAAATAGCCCATAGTTTAAAAATATGTTCAATAGTAAGTGTTCAGTGGGTCAGATGTCAAATGTGATCTATTTAAAATGTAGAATAGATGAGCTAAATAACACATATATAATACACATTGATGGGAATTGAACCATCGCCTCAGTCTTGCAGGTCCAAACCCAAATCACACTCACACACATTTCATCTAAGCTGTTTGAGTAGCATTAACATCTACACACCGTGATTCCTCATTAACTCCCACCAATTTGCATGTTACGGAGCTTAACACTGTCAAATCAAACCCCTGTCGATCAATTCTCCTTTGACTTGGAAAGCTCAACTCAGCTGAGTCGAGACAACCAAACCAGTGATAGGGTTTCCATACTTCATGAAGCAGTACACTGGTTTATGCTGTACGTCATCAACCATGTGATTCTTTCTAACCAAAACAACACTTCTGACTGACTGTATCATGGAGGCATAGAAAAATAGGACTGTATAGCAATTTTCTGTTTGACTGCACTAGATGAGTGTATGGTTTCCAGTGGATATCATGATAATAATAATAATAATAATAATAATAATAATAATAATAATAATAATAATAATAACAATAACAATAATAATAATAAGAAGAAGAAGAAGAAGAAGAAGAAGAAGAAGAAGAAGGATGATGATGATGATGATGATGATGATGTGCTCTACAAATAGACTGTATTTTTTTTTTGCATGAAACTGGTGGAAATACAAGTTATATTATGGATTTTGACAAAGTATGTTTTGGAGTTCATTGAAAGAGGTTATTATATATGTGAGTGTGTGTGTGTGTGTGTGTAACTGTAACTGTAACTAACTTATCTATTTCTATCCATCTATCAAACTTACTATCTATGGATCTATCGACTACTAACTCTCAAAAAAGTAACGACAACCAAGGTGGTCTTGCAGAACCAACCTACTCTGCGAAAATAATTTTAAATTAGCACCATTAAATAGCGATGCCCTATCCCTAAACACAATCGATCCACATGACAAACCGAACTAACGATTCATTTGATGTCCGAAGCGCTCAACTGCTTGGAATGTCACTCAACTGCTTGGAATGTCACTAGTCACGTGACCAAACCACGCCTCGGCACAGTGTTTCCATGCGTTTGCTTCATGAGCAACAGCCCATGTGTCGGAGCCTCGGGTGTCAGCGGACCATCACTGGTTATATGTAGCTTGCCCCGTTTTGCTCCTTTGGAGTGATTTTTAGTTTATCCCTTGTTTTCCCCCCTCCTCGGTCCTTTACCACTTTGACCAACTTGTATGTTGCCCGTTTTCATAAGATGAGGGACTCTAGGAGTTTCACAGCCTGGTTATTTTGATCACTTGGTCTAGAGGTGTATCGCGTGTTGGGTACAATAAAAATCTTTGCCTCTCACTACCCTCTGCATCTGAGTCCTGCCTTGAGTCCCTGCCTGACAAAACCGAGCAGTTGCAGGTCCAGGATTCCTCTCCTTCTACTCTAGTTCGTCAAAAGACGTTGCAGGAGAGCTTTCTTGGACAAAGCAAATACCCAGGTGGGTACAGGTAGGAAGAAAGTGCTTTTCAAATAATTTTCCCCTCATAATGTTACTGTTTTAATTTGAATCATAGAGTCACTGAAATGAATATATTGAATGGTAATGAATCCTATTCTTCACTCAAATACAGGGTTTTTCTGACCAAGAAGACGGTGCTGTCTGCATAACTTGTGGCTTCAGCTTTGACCTTATTAGACCAATTGTTGATAACATCTGTGTAGTTTATTGTCAACTATTCTTTACTTTGTTGAAAAATATGTAGGTGTATTTAGAACTCGGCTTGATGGAAATTCAAATCTTTTTCAGATGATTCCCAAAGAGCACAGGACATCACAAGAAGCCTCTCTAAGATGATAGTTACTGACATGCAGCCCATCTCAAGTGTGGAGGATCCGGGCTTCATCAAGTGCAGTGGAGGTGCTTGAGCCACGCTATCGTCTACCTGGACGGAAGACCCTGATGACAATACAAATACCACATTTGTATACTGAGGTGAAAACAGCAGTGAAAGAATGTTTATACAGAGCTTCTAGTGTTGTCTTAACCACTGACATGTGGACCTCCCGGGCAACTCAAGCCTTTTTGACAGTGACAGCGCACTGTATAGATGAGGAGTGGGGAATCCAGGCTTACACCCTGGACACTGTCAATGTTGTAGAGGATCACACTGGTGACAACATTTCTAATGTACTAACACAGATTGTGGAGGACTGGGGCAGAAACAATCAAATACATGCAGTTGTTGCCGATAATGCAGCCAACATGGTCAAAGCTGTCAGGACGAACATGTGCAAACATATTCCATGTTACGCTCACTCATTACATCTCATAGTGAAAGACTCAATGAAGTCTGACCAGACTTTGATGTCAGTAATTGAAAAGTGTAGTGCTGTTGTGAGTTATTTCCACCATAGCTCCAAAGCAACAGAAATGCTTGAAAAACAACAAGATGCATTGAGACTGAAAGAAAAGAAACTGAAGCAGTCGGTCGAGACAAGATGGAACAGTGTCTGGAACAATGTTGGAGAGGCAAAGTGCTGTCTGAACTTCTGGTTGGTGGAAGAAAAACCAGCAGTCACTTCCAGTGCTCAGCAAACTGGCCAAGAAACACCTCACTGTTGCAAGCAGTGTTTGGTCACAAAGACTGTTTTCAAAGGCAGGGGAGTTGCTCAGTGTGAAGAGAAACAGACTGAAAGCAAAGCATGCGAACATGCTCTTATTCTGAAACTCAAATTTAAAGCTTGTGAGCAGTTAAGAGAAAAAACAAACACCCAGTTACACACACTCTACACATGTAGCACACATAAGTATGCCCATGGTTGTGTTAGGGAGATACAGTAGGTGGTCTTGCAGAACTGACCAATCATCATGTTCGCGTTCCATCTTGTTGTATTGTTTGTTTTGTTTTTTCCTGTGTCAGACAGCACAGTCCGCCACTCTCTGGCCAAGATGGCATCAGCAAAGATAGACATAGTTTGATTTTGTTCACTGTGTAGTGGTTTCTTATAGCTTCATTTTTCTTTTGTCTTACATTGTTGACGAGGTTTGGTGGAGCTTCCGCCTTCCCCAGAAGTGTCACAAGATGGCATGTGTGAGGCATTTTATCAGCAGATGTTACGGAGGCGTGGCCAACACCTGAAGCAGTATCCAGGAGAGGCGAACGAGCAGCGGGAGTGTCCCCCACACTCCTCCATAACATCTGCAGATAAGACGCGTCACGCATGCCATCTTGTGACACTTCTGGGGAAGGCGGAAGCTCCGCCCAACCATGTCAACAAGGTAAGAAAAACAAAAAACAAACAAACTAAGGTTAGACATGTTTATGTTTTCCTGACAGTATTTGTTTTCAGGGTGTTGAAAAAATGTTTTTCAAAGGTTTTGTTTTTCATTGTCATTTTAAGTAATACTTATCCATAATTATTTCTTTTTACAAAGTTTATTATATTTTGTATCTTTTTTTATTGAATGACATTTATTTAGTTATGATTTATATTTTTATTTATTGCACTTTATACTTATTTATAATTTCTATATTTATATTAATTTAAATTTGATGGCACTTTTTCTTTCATTGTTTTTAATTATTTTTGTAATAAATATATTAAAGGCCACACGTGTCTTGTGATTTTTAACTTTGTTTTAACTGAAAAAAAATACAAACTCGCAATATCGACCTCAAAAATATCAAATATCGTATCAAATTTGAAAATGACATTATCGCCCATCAGTAATGGTGGACAACAGAGTGGGATGAGGCAATTAAAAGCAGAAACAAGGCATTGAAAGTCTTCAAACAGAATCATAATGATCAGACTCATTGAATATCAAAGATCACAAGCCAGGGTAGGAAGAATCATAAAGTGTGCAAAGAAAGAGTATTGGCAAAGGTTTTGTAACTCAGTAGGGAAGGGAAACAGAAAGATCAAGAATATGGGCACTGATTCAAAGAATGAATGGGCTTAAAAAGGAGTTTAGATGCCATGTTTTAAAAGAGGCAAACAAAACAGCACTAAGGGAGAAGGAAAAAGCTGAAATGTTGGTGAAAACATGAGGAAGAGCTTTGTTGCACTGTGAAGGGGAAACAGAGTAGTTCATTAATGCACCATTGACTAAAGCACAATTGAATGGAGCTTTAAAGAGGACAAAGCCATCAGCTCCAGGTAAGGATCAAATATGTTCTATAATGATAAATCACCTTAGTCAAACATCAACAGAGGTATTGCTGGAGTTGTAGAACAAAGTCTGGGAGGAAGGGAGATTAGCAAGCAACTGGAAAGAGGCTGTGGTGCTTCCAATAAGTAAGCCAGGGAAAGATTCTTCACAGCCAATCAATTATAGGCCCATTTCCTCAACATCAAATATTTGCAAAGTAATGGAAAAAAAGGTTAAAAGATGAAGGTATTTTTTGGAGAGTAAAGGGTATATCGTCAAATATCACAGTGGTTTTAGGAAGGGCTGTAATATTATGGATGCGCTGCTGTGCTTAGAGCATGAAATAAGAAAAGCACAGATTAATAAAGAAAGTGTGATAGTAGTTTTTTTTCATATTTGAAAAAGCATATGATATGTTATGGAAAGAAGGGCTGCTAATGAAACTTTTTAAAATGGGGGTAAGAGGGAAGATGTACCAGTGGATAAAAAAATGTTCTACAAGATAGAAAGATAAAAGTAAAAAGAGCAGGAAATGAGTACTCAGAAAGTGTTAGGCTGGAGAATGGAACGCCACAAAGGAGGATTGTGAGTCCATTATTATTCTCAGTCATGATTAATGAAGTATTTTCACAAGTGTAACAGGGACTGGGCTGTTCTTTGTTTGCAGATGATGGGCTACAAAAAATGCCAGAAGCTATTTTAAAAGTAGAGAAATGGGCCAATAGCTGGGCATTGAGATTTTCAGTTGATAAAAGCAAAGCAATGATTTTTACAAGGAAAAGAATTGGGAAGGAGGTTCAGTTCAAATGATATCATCAGGATTTGGAGAAGGTTCAGCACTTTAAACTACTGGGGATATGGTTTGATGAAAGACTCACGTGGGCAGTGCACACTCACAAAATGATGGACAAATGTAAAAAGCTGATGAATGTAATGAGAATGGGGAGCAAATAGAAAAGGCCTGAAATCCATGTATATAGAACAGAGAACAGAGAAAATGTTGGAGGTTTGTTCAGCCTAATGCGGATGCGATGGAACACCAGTCTGCAGCCAGACCCCTCTCGTCCGGTCGGCAACGGGAGTGAGACGGGCTCGACTCGGCCCCCTGGTGGACGACGAGAGAAGAGTCAGCCACGGCAATATTTGAAAACATGTATGAAGACTGTGAGTGTATTGTGATCTCAAGCAACATTAGTTTTAAGACTACTTGCAACGTACAACCGCTGAATCGTGTTGATGAACTGTTAGCCACCACCGCTAACTCCGTGCTCTGCTTGTTATGTGTGTTGTGTTCGCTGACAGCGAAACTGAAAAGGCAGCTATTTTGACTCACAAGTTTCACTCCTTATAGCAATGTTCACGCTGCCAGCATGGTAACATCAGTTGTATAGAGCTCTTCCTGCTTTGTGCTTGGTGTGGACGTAAGTTGTGCAGATATTCTTGTCTAATAATAAACCACTCTATGACTGAAGTGATCGTTTCAGCGTACATATTTTCTCTGCTAGGACAGTGTGTCAACAGTATGAAACCAAATCTTTCTAAGCCCTATTAAAATGTCTCGCAAAAATACAAAACAAAAACACGGTCAGTACACAAAGTAAAATATATTTCCAGGGACACGGAAGGCACAAAAAACGTCCAGGGACCTTCGGTCCGCCTTGCGGCAGTAACTCAGCCCGCACTGGGTCCGTACAGAGCTGGAATAGCCGCTAAACAGCTGCTAAAGAGTGAAGCCTTCACGACGGTAAGTGTTTAAATTGTGCCTGTTCCGTAAAGTTTGCCGTTTCCTCTTCACTCCTAACTGAGGAAGTGAGGCTCAGCAGCGACGAAGAGTGTGACCCCGGGCGGGGGCGTGCACCGGTGAGGCTGGGGTGGAGTGAAGTGCAACAGAGCGTTTTCGCGGGATGCAGTAAATACGAGGAAACAAGCCGCGAGATACGCAAATCTAAAAAGCTTTCAGCGCGGAAAATCGTGCGTTGCTGCTCTGGAGGGGCCAGATATCAAATACAAAAGCCCGAAAATTAGTATAATAGGTCACCTTTCAGTAGCATATGGTTGAGGTTCAAATATCATTTAAAAAAAAAAAAAAAGTAAGCAGCATTCTCTGCTCTAACATTAGTCTTTGAATTATGTTAAAGGAGGGGCTCCAAGTTGTCATACACACCTTGGTTGAGGTCCACCTAAGATATTCCTATCACACAAATGGATAAAATGTCACAATTCCCAATTAAGTCAAACAAATTTCTAAAGATCTCAGAAATTGGCTTCCAGGCTCTTCCAATCAGTGACTCCATTCCAAAAGTCCAATAAAATAGATGTACAAACGTCCTTCTGGCTATGGACCTTTGGCCACTGTGTTTATTTCGTATTTTTGAAGAATATCAATAGGAAATAAACATAAGCAAACAAACCATTAAAAGTGTTAGCGAAAGAGCAGCTGAACATTGGAACATCTCAACAACACCCCAGAACATGGGGACACTGGAACATCCCAACTCCAGAACAGGGGGCCATCTGAACACCTTCACCATTCCACCACTTTACTATGATTTGATTGATAATAAATGGGGTGAACCATTACATCCAACCTGGCCTTTCAGTTTCCTGATCAGCCTCTTTCTCCTCAGCAGCCTGCTCTCCTCGTTGCCTCCAGCCTGCTCTCTGGACTCTCGCCCTTTTCTTGTACGCCTCTCTCTCTCTCTCTCTCTCTCTCCTCTCTCAAGGCTCTCCAAGCAGCCCCAGCTTCTTCAATGCTACCTAAGCAATAGAGTATCATGCATGCAGCATTATTAATATTATCATCATGTACTGGAGACATACAAGCTAAGGAAAGGAGCTACATAAGGGTTACCATGACCATCAATCATTTTGTTTTTTGTCTACTATTCCTATAAATTCCAACCTTGTGTTGTCTCCTTTGCTTATTTTAAACAATGGATTGGGATCGTTTGCTCAATGCCTACATTTGAATTTGTAAATGCAAAAAAGTGTTTGCAGTTAAACATGGATGACACCAATAAAGTTCCTTGCATTCTTTGTACATTTGGGTCCCAAGTATCCAATTCAAAACATAAAAAACCAAACCTTCGTGTGAAGTAAGCAGTGCTAACTTATATTTGAGCAGTGCTGACTGCTCCTGTATGACTATGAGCGTCCACCAGAGGCGATTGCTCTCAGACTGCAAGGGAAGCTCAGCTTCCCCTAAAATGTCAGAAAATAAGTGGTCAAATATGTACTATTGTGTGTACATTTCATGGACTAAATATGCGATAGAAGGCGTTCATCTTTTGTTCACAATCAGCGACTTATCGCAGGTAACTGACAGTCAAACAACTTCCTTCTCATTCATCCCCGCAGCTTCACAGTGCTGAGACCGTGGAGACGCTGAGCGTCGACTATACTGAATTCAATGGGGAAGCATGGAGTGGGTTGTTCCACTGCAGCCAAACTCGACGGTCATTGGATAAATGCTGGGCTTTGTCCCGCCCACCGGACGCTCAGCGTCTCTGGGGGTCTATGGAGCAGTGGGCTGGCCTCGGCTGGCCCGGACGCTCGGCTTCCGCATGATAATTGGATGATCTGTTTGAGGCGGAGCCCCTTTTTGATTGACAGTGAAATGAGCGAATCAGCGATCTTGAAGTATAAACATCCGCCGAAGCAGTTTTCAAGCGTTTCATTCCGTTGTTTTGAGTTAATCCGGAGACTATACTGATCCTCTGAGCGACTTTGTCTTTGTTAAAAACGTACAGCGACAATTTCTAGCGTCTATTTCTGGTGTTTGTGTGTGGACCGTAGCTGCTTGTGTTTGGAGACTCTAACTTCTGACACAGCGAGAGCTGCTGAGCCTCTCCCCCGTCACAAAGCACTCACAGGCGGTCACACTTCACACGAGCCTCGCGCAGTAGCTCCAGCTAGCGATCTTGTGCCAGCAAGCGGCGCATAATGGCAGATAATATGAGTGTCCTGAAAAGTTGTGGCTTTGATTCAGGGAGACCGAGGTCTGAACTTCAAGCCCTACATTCAAACCAGGACTTGCAGGGCAACAGAGGAAAGCTGTGCGATTTCTTGCTGTTTTTGAAAGACATGGAGTTGGACAGTGCAACACCTCAGCTGTACAAACTGCTGTCTTAGTGGCAACCATCTGCAGGTGGAGAGAGGAGCTTTTCCTGTTTAAAGCAGCTCAAGTCTTGAACCCGCAACACAATGGGCCAATGCAGTTTAAGCAGCAGAGCTCTGCTGGCCATTGAGAGGACACTCACAGGTCATTGGATAAATGGACACTGGTCAAGTCCCTGGAAAAGACAGCTAGCTGGTACAACAGGATCACTGATCATTTTTATTGAAAGAAATTGATGGCATAATTTACGTATAAATAAACAAATGCATTTTATGATGTAGGCAGAAAATTAGCTTCCCCTCCTTGAAAGACCAGCAGCCGCCACTGCCCTCAACAAGTGTCCAGTCTCATCACGCCAGGGAGAAACAGGTGCAGCTCTTCAAAGAGGAAATCACATTTTTCATGGACTGCCAAGTTATGGCAACTGTAGTTCTGTAAAGAGCCGCCAGGGGGCGCCCTGAAGTCAAAACTACCTTCTACTCCAGACAGACAGAGAAATGAACACATGCTGAAAAATAAGACATTGATTAACAGGCAGATATTTTAGACAGGTCACTCTATAATATGTCAATAAGAAACACAATGTGTTCAAATGTGGCCTGGAGCCTTCAAACCTTCCTATGACGTGTCGGTCCTCGCAGCTCCCAGTTCTGCCACTGAGGGGCGCTGTTTGGCCAGTTTTTGCTTGTTTGGTTTTGTTTGTAGCCACAATGCAAGCATCAGTTGTATCATACTGGGGAGTTGATCTTTCTGCCCTGCCAACAAGACATTTCCAGCAAATAGAAAAACTATGTCAACATAATAATGATGCTGACAATAAATCAACTTTGACTTCCTGGAAACTTGGAAATGTGGGAGCAGTTGAGGCGGCCGGATGGGAGGAGCCACAGTGAGCAGCAGAAACAGGAAAAGAAGCCTGAAGTGAAAGTTCTGTTCTGTGTCAGGCTCCATTTTGAAGCGCAGCAGCAGCAGCAGTGGCAGCAGCAGCAGAGTCCTGACTGACTGAATAACTCATTCAGTGTGACGCTAGTCAACAGTGTGACTTCAGTCTGGTTGATTTCTTCCTGTTCTCTCGCTCCCAAGTGGAAGTCAGAGTGTTCTGAGCTCACTGCCTCACATCCTGTTTGACCTCCAGCTCAAGATGAGTGTTCGAGTGGAGGAAGAGGAGGACGGAGCAGCAGCGTCTCCAGGGTTCAGCTGTGAGTCTCTGAAGAGTCACCGCTCAAGACGTGAACCTTTAAACTTCAGTAATGAACCTGGACCTCCTGAGACACGGTAAGAACACTTAGAGTGACTCAGTCACTGGAACTGCTGTTTGACTCACTGTTCAAACTGTTGGTGGTCTGGAAAAACTGGAAGCTGATGTGAGAGGAACAACCCTCTTTCTTCCTCCTGACTGGAAACAGCAGTGTGTGGAGATTTATTAATGACTCTCAGCAGATCATTGATGAATGAATCATGTTTTAAACACAGACATCAATGTTTGTGTTGCAGAGTTCCATACAAGACAAAGAGAGCAGAGTCTCCAGGGTCCAGCTGGGAGTCTCTGAAGAGTCACCGCTCAAGACTTGAACCTGTAAACTTCAGTAATGAACCTGGACCTCCTGAGACACAGTAAGAACACTGTGTGTGTGTGTGTGTGTGTGTGTGTGTGTGTGTGTGTGTGTGTGTGTGTGTGAAGCTGGATCCAGTGACGTCAGTGTTGACACTGCAGCTCCGTCACATTTCAAAGTGTTGAAATCCAGTTCAGTCCAAAGCCAAACAAGCATCACTGGAGAGAAACACAACCCAGTGTTGACTTCAAAACTGAGCAGAGCTGATGAAATAATGTCTACTGGGCAGACTGGGAGCAGAGCATCATGGGAATTAGAGCTGATTTGGAGCCAAAGATTAAAATAAAGTTCATCTCGACGACAAAATGAAGAATTTCAATAAAGAAAGATTAAAAAGTGACGAGTTGATCAAAGTGTCTCCATCCACAGGAGGAGGAAGAAGAGTGGTGGGTGTGGAGCAGCACTGCAACCTGCCAGTCACAGCCAGACTGATCACAGTAAGACTGTCCACCTGCACCTCCTTCACTTCTCCCTCTGAGATCATGTCAGGACCTCCAGTGAGAAGATTCACTGAGGGACGTTGAGAGCAAACAGTCACACAGCAGCTGAAAAGTTGTGGAGAGAAAATGATGCTCACACTGTCACACTGATGTTTTGTTCTCCAACCTTTTCTCTGCTCCAGAGGCTGATGGTCTGCAGGAGCTTCTAAAGCAGCAGAAGATCAGTCTGGAGAGGAGATGTGAACGTGTGACTGAAGGTGAAGAAGCAGGAAGTCAAACCCTCCTCAACAGCATCTACACTGACCTCTACATCACTGAGGGACTGAGTGAGGAGGTCAACAGAGAGCATGAGGTCAGGCAGCTGGAGACCAAGAAGACCAAGAAGACCAAGAAGAGCCTCCACGACCGTCCAATCAGGTGCAGCCAGATCTTTGAAGCCTCACCTGAGCAGCAGGGACTCAGAGTCAGAGTGGTGCTGACCAACGGCGTCGCTGGGGTTGGAAAAACCTTCTCAGTGCAGAAGTTCACTCTGGACTGGGCCCAGGGCCTGGAGAACCAGGACCTTCACCTGGTGCTTCCTCTCTCATTCAGGGAGCTCAACTTGGTCAAAGAGCGGCACTACAGTCTTCTGGAGCTGCTCCATGTTTTCCATCCAACGTTAGAGAAGCTCACAGCAGAGCAGCTGCATGTCTGCAAACTTCTCTTCATCTTGGACGGCCTGGATGAAAGCAGACTGGCTCTGGACTTTGAGAAGAACCAGGTGATGACTGACATTACTCAGAAGAAGTCAGTCAGCGTCCTGCTAACAAACCTGATCAGAGGAGATGTGCTTCCCACGGCTCTGCTGTGGATAACTTCCAGACCTGCAGCAGCCAATCAGATCCCTCCGTCATGTGTGGACAGGCTGACAGAAGTACGAGGCTTCACCGATGACCAGAAGGAGGAGTATTTCAGGAGGAGGTTCAGAGATAGAGAAGATGTGTCCAGCAGGATCATCTCCCACATCAAGGCCTCCAGGAGCCTCCACGTCATGTGTCAGATCCCGGTCTTCTGCTGGATCACTGCCACAGTTCTGGAGAGCATGTTGAGCTCAGAGCAGAGAGGAGAGCTTCCCAAGACCCTGACTGACATGTACTCACACTTCCTGCTGGTCCAGACCAAGAGGAAGCAGCACAAGTATGGAGGAGGTCCCCAGGAGCTGACGGAGGCTGACAGGGAGCTTCTTCTGAAGCTGGGCCAGCTGGCATTTGAACATCTGGAGAGTGGAAACATCATGTTCTACAGTGAAGACCTGGAGAAGTGTGGTCTCAGTGTGACTGACGCCTCTGTGTACTCAGGAGTTTGTACAGAGATCTTCAGAAGAGAGAGTGTGATCTTCCACAAAACCGTCTACTGCTTCGTTCATCTGAGCGTCCAGGAGTTTCTGGCTGCAGTCTACAGCTTTCACTGTCACACCAACAGGAAAATGACAGAATATGGTCACTCAGGAGAATCCCTGGATGAGTTCCTGAAGAGGATGATGGAGAAATCCCTGCAGAGTCCAAGCGGTCACCTGGACTTGTTTGTTCGCTTTCTCCATGGACTCAGTCTGGAATCCAACCAGAGACTCTTAGGAGGCCTGCAGGGTCTCACTGACAACCATCCAGGAACCTTACAGAAGGTCATCAACAACCTAAAGGAGATGAACACTGGTGGTGTTTCTCCTGACAGAAGCATCAACATCTTCCACTGTCTGCTGGAGGTGAAGGATCAGTCAGTGCATCAGGAGGTCCAAGAGTTCCTGCAGTCAGAGAACAGATCACAGAAGAAACTCTCAGCCATCCAGTGTTCAGCTCTGGCCTACATGCTGCAGATTTCAGAGGAGGTTCTGGATGAGTTTGACCTCAGCAAGTACAACACAACCATGGAGGGAAGATTGAGACTGATTCCAGCTGTGAGGAACTGCAGGAAGGCTGTGATACCTTTAGGAAGGTACGTAAACACTGTGTGTGTGTGTGTGTGTGTGTGTGTGTGTGTGTGTGTGGGTGTGAGTGCGCGCCCACGCGCACGTGCTCTTGGTGTTAGCCACCCTGCTATATCAGCAGCTCCTCCAGTCACAGGGTGGATCAACATCAGCAGGTCCACTTGTGGCTGCAGGTCTCCAAGAAAACAATGAGGGAAACATTGAGTGGTGACTTTTAGTGAGTGCATTGAGTGGAGTGAAGCTGCTCCACTGGAGTCCAGGATGGAGATGAAGATGTGACAGTGGCAGAATGAGGACCTTTGATCAGTGTGAAGGATTCATGCAGACAGTCAGTCAACACAATCAACACACAAACACATCACATCCTTCCTTCATTTGGCAGCAGACAATAAAACAGCAGTTGGATCAAAGCTGCAGTGGAGTCCAAAGAGACACCAGTGAAGAAACTCTGATCCAGTGGCGCTCCAACCTGCCGTGACTTTACACACAACTGAGCATCATGTTGAGTTGAAGCAGCAGATCAGAGCAACACTGTCAGTCACAACAGGACGTGTTGGTCTGCTGATGAAGATGATGATGATGGTGGTGGTGGTGATGGTAACGATGATAGTGATGGTGAAGACGATGATGGTGGTGATGATGATGATGATTATGATGATGATGATGATGACGATGGTGGTGGTGATTATGATGTTGATGATGATGATGATGATGATGATGAAAATGATGACAATTGTGCATGTGGTGATGGTGATGATGATGGTGGTGAGGATGAGGATGATGATGAAGGTCATGATGATGGAAGCAGCTGATCAGATGTTAATGAGCCTTGAATCACTGTCACGACGGGGGCGTGGTGGCAGGACCTAAATACAGACCAATCTGGTTATTGCGGACAAAAAAAGGATAAACAAAACTAAACTAAGGGTGTCCATGAGGGTAAATTATTAACAAAAACCAAACCGGGAGACTTAACAGAAAAACAGATGAAAAGAAAAAAGTAACAAGCACCGGGACAGAAAACAAGGAACCAACAAAGAGAGACAGGTGCTGTGTCTCAATTCAGGGTCTGCACCATTCAAACCGAGTGTCCTCTGTCCGAAGGAAGCGTTCTTCGAGTACCCGGCCTAGAAGGACGGACCAAACCCTACCTCCCCGGTAACCACTCGGGACGGTCTAGCCTTCGGCGTATTTCCTCATTGCGTCACCGCCGTTCCCTCCGACTGGCCAACCCCGGAAGTGACGTTTTTATAGCATCAAGCTAACCATTGGTTTGCCATCTAACGATGTCGTTCGATATTCAAATAAATAAAAACCCGATGTTAAAACTGCATATTTTATGTGAAATTTCAATACTTAAATTTATATGAAGTGTCTTTGCCAGTACATGGCGCTAAGTTTAGCTGACTTCCCAGGATCCTACGATGCTTTGCAGCAGCACGCAAAGCATCATGGGATACACAAGTACGCAAAGGATAGTAGCGGTCCATCCATTGAATTGGCTAAAACGAGGGCGCATTCCGAGTACGCATTTTGAGCGTCCTAAGGACCCTTGGGAATTGGAACAAGCCTTCGCGCAGTGCTATGACGCAACTTCCTTTCAAAATGCGTACTTCAAGGATGCAGACCTTGAATTGAGACACAGCAAAGGACTATTTTCACTAGGCCAGGAGAACACAGGTGAGAACAATCAAGGGCAGGTCTGACAGTGAGACACAGGTGAAAGACATCAAGAAATAAACACAGGAAGTAAAACTAAGTCGGATGGAGACAACAGAATAAACAGATTTCAAAATAAAACTGCAAAATACAGAGAACATGACAATCACTTTCACAGTCAGCAGAGTCTCACACGTCGACCACAACTCTGCTCTACTTCATTGCAGATCTATGTTTAAACTCTCAATGGTTCATTGTGAAGTGGTGTCTTCAGCTCTGAAGTCCAGCCCCTCCCACCTCACACTGCTGGACATGAGTGTCACCACCCTGGATGATCCATCAGTGCAGCTGCTCTCTGCAGGACTGCAGAGTCCAAACTGCAGACTGGAAGTTCTCAGGTCAGTTCCTGCTTTCTACTGGTGGACAGTGTGTGTCAGCAGATGACAACTGGTGTGTAACGCTGCTCAGTGTGAGGACTTTGAAGCAGATATTAAAGACTCATCTAGACAAAGTGGATGTTGTTGATATTTTCATGTCAACAATCTGCAGCCAGAAAAGACTTTGGATAGTGGAAGAAAGTGTGGAAAATGTCTCCAGTCACTTTGGAGCTCAATGGAAGTTGTTGATTGGTGATGAAGGTCACATGACTGAGCAGAAGATCCTGTGAAGAAATATTAGAGGCAGATTAATAGTGCAGCAGTATTTCTTCATCTTGTCCTTTGAATGTGTTTGACTTGTAACGAGACTCTGATGACTGAAAACAGCCACAAGAACACAAAGAACTCACTGATTATTTTCCATCTTCACTGCTGATTGGCTGCACACTGGCTGACACACTGCTGTTGTTATTGTGTTGACAACACACTGGCACAATGACTCGTCTGAGGGAATGACTCAGTAATCCCAACAGCTGCACATCTGGATCATCAACAGGGAGAAATGACTCTGAATATGACATTTACACCATGGAAGAAATCAAATATTTATTCTCTATTCAGATTGGAGAACTGCAGGTTGTCAGAGCTCAGCTGTGATTGGCTGCTCTCAGCTCTGAAGTCCAAACCCTCCCACCTCAGAGAGTTGGACCTGAGTTACAGCCAGCTGAAGGATTCAGGAGTGAAGGTGCTGAGTGGTTTTCTGCAGAGTCCAGACTGTAAACTGGAGGTTCTGGGGTCAGTACTGGTTTGGAACCAGTGGGTGATGGTTTCAGCACCAAACACAGTTGATCACACATGTTGAATAAACATTGCACTGAAGGTTGATTCATATCAAAATTACATCTAGAAATATGAAAAATTAATTCTGTTCATGTTTGAAATTGAAAAACATCAGTGGTCATGTGACGAAACATCATTTCAACACACATTAGTTTTGGACTGAGGATTTAATTTCAAGGTGACATTTTCTGTAGTTGCAGATTCTGAAGTCGACATTTCACTTAGAGTACACTCAGAGTGATCACACCCTGGATAAACTCTCCATAATTTTTTCTTTATTCAGGTTGTGGAGGTGCAGTTTGTCAGAGCTCAGCTGTGATTGGCTGCTCTCAGCTCTGAAGTCCAACCCCTCCCACCTCAGACACCTGGAGCTGGGTTACAACCACCTAAAGGAATCATCAGTGAAGCCACTGATGGATCTTGTCCACAGCAGAGACTATCAACTGGAGAGTGTGAGGTCAGTACTGGTTTGAAACCAGTGGATGATGGTTCCAGCACCAAAGCCAGTTGATCCCACAGCAGAGGTCCAGTGTTCCCAGTCACAGTGTGAGAGGAGGATGGTGACGTCCAGCTGCTCCTCATTCATCCAACATCTGCTGCCAAACTGCTTCTTCTCTCAGTTCACCACTCAATTATCGATCAGTTCATCTTCATCAGGCCTCAGTATCAGTCCAACACTCCATGGTCACATGACCTTCATATGTTCCACACTTGACATGTGACTGAGAGTCTGCTTCTTCTCACCAGTCACTCCATCATCTCCATCAACAGTCAACGTCTCTGTGATGATGCCTTCAAGGACCGTGAGTCCTGACTCCTGCTGTCTCTTCTTCTCTCAACAGCTGGGACACTGACACACCGAGGCTCCGCCCCTCTGCCTCTTCTTCTCTGGACAGGTGGAAGGATTGAGGGAGGATGAGGAGGAGAGTGAAGAGGAGAGCTCTATCTAGTGGTGGCTGACAGAACTACAACAAGTGGACCTTAACAGCAAGCTGCACGCACACACCATTTGTGTGGGCGTGTCACGACCTTTGACCCCACTGGAGCCTGGTGGCTGGCGGACTGCTTCTCCCTACAAGCTGCTGTGGTTACTGGAAGAGACGTCCCAGAAGCCACTGGTGGAGTTGAATCCTCAGTGGAAGAAGCAGGACTTGGAGCAGCTGGTCAGTGAAGGCAGCAGCAACACAACCACTGGTTCTGCTCTCATCATCCACGGCTGGAACATCTCAGCATGAAGGTTTCACACCTCAACAACACACTGATCTGCTCTCACTTCAGAGTTCTCCATCCAACTCAACCTGGCTTCTCATGTCAAGCACAAAAATGAATTTGTCAAAGTCTGACAGCGTTGTGAAGGTTGGTATCACACCTTTATTTTGGAAAATATTGTTTTTATGAGATTTTACTTCTGGTTTATGATCATAAATAAATCAATCAGATAAAACATGTTGCTTCACGTGAAAATGACGAAGTGAAGTGAAGTGAAGAACTGTGATTGGAACTCCAATGATTATTGAATTATAAATTAAACAAAAGAAGTTTCCCTCAAAATATTTCATGGTTTTGATCCTTGCCAGATGTTTCTGTGGAGATTTCAGAAGGACGTCAATGAATCAGAAGGAAACCAGATCATTTGTTTTGCTCTTCTCCCTCTCTGCTGTTTTCTCGCGAGACTTTGTTTCATTTGTCAAAACACTCATTCAAATTTTTCTCCCACTTGTATAAAATTGTCTGTTTGCTTCTCATATCCTGCTGGCCAATCAGAGAGCGTTACGTCATCAACCTAATTCTCTTCCTAGCAAAATGTTTTCACTCATTCTTTCTGTTTTTAAAACTGAGCTCAAACACTATATTTCAATGAGTCAATATTCTGAAAATAAAAAGCATCACAACCACTGACCTGTGTGACCTTGACCTCAACTGACCTTTCATCCCTGCCTGTACACTTTCTTCTGTTCAGGTTTTTGTTGTGTTAAAATTGGATCCTGTTCTCTATGCTTATTGTTTATTACAGAAAATAAATGTGAAACAAAAAGAAAGATACATGAGAGGGAGGACATGAAGATATTGGGACATTAGGGCTGTGTCTCAATTCAGGGTCTGCATCCTTGGAAGGCTGCATTTGAAGGCCAGTTGCGTCATAACACTGTCTGAAGGCTTATCCCAATTCCCAACGATCCGAAGGACGCTCCAAATGCACCCTCGAAATGCGTCCTACTTTTAGCCGATTCCAAGGATACATCGCTAACTATCCTTCACGTCCTTCTGTATCCCAGGATGCTTTGTGTGCTGCTGCAAAGCATCCTGGGATCCTGGGAAGTCATCTGAAATTAGCGGCATCTAATAACCAATGGTTAGCTTGATGCTATGAAAACGTCACTTCCGGGGTTGGCCAGCAGGAGGGAACAGCGGTGACGCAACCAGGAAATACACCGAAGGCTGGACTGTCCCGTGTGGTTACCGGGGAAAACCTTTGGGGGTGAGATCCTCACACCATCTGATCACTGTTGGGGAACCAAGCAACTCCAGGGCGAAGCTTCACGCTAGCTTTATTGTCAATGCTACAGTGTATGGACCATATACAGAGCATTGAGCTCTTGTTACTGGGCGGCCCACGGTGTGAGGTGAGAGCTGCTCTGTGCAAACGGAGCCACAAGCAGTTTGCATTCCAGTGCAGTCATTCCAGCCTCCAGTAGCACCTGAATGACACCTAGCAGCTAGTACGAGCTAACGGAGCTAACAAGAACGTCAGAGCGCTGAATACAACCAAGTAGAGTGGACAATCAAATGTAGTAAAATGATTCACATTCTCTACTTTAGTACAGATACTTGTCTAAAATCAACTCCTTTACTCATAGTGCAGCTTCTGTTCCCACCACTAATAAATGTTTAATGTTTAATGCACCTTTTTTCTTGAGCAACATAATTAAATCTCCACCTGCTTCCATTTGCATGTTTCAGCAGATTGATGTGTATGTAGATAGAAAAATCAATGTGAGTAGGTTCAGTGTGCTGTGAAGTGTGGCCCTGTTATGGCCATGGGGGCCTTGGCTATTGCCCTGTTGTTGCTGTGTACTGGTTGTGTGTCTCTTTCAGGTGCTGATGACTAACCAGATTGATTGATTGATTGATTATTTTTGCTGTGGTGTGAGGCTTTATTGTTATTGCAACACGTAAACGTGTACAACAAAATTGTGCATAAACAGTCCAATACAATACAACAGTAAAGACAGGACTGCAGGATTGAGCATTTTCAGTGGGGGTGAAGGTGTTATTATGTTTAGTGTAGATGTTTGTGCTTCATCATATGATTAGTTTAGGTGTTTGTTTACAATAATATGATTATTGATATTGAAATGTTGAAATCAATCAAAAGATCTCCACATAAAGAAAGGCATTGTTGCAGGAGTCATGCAAAGAGCTCAAGGAAGGACAAAGGAAGCACATCTCTCATCAACTGGTGACCAGAGGGGGAGCAGAGGATGGACAGCAGAAGCAACTGGCTTTGCCACCATCATCAAACTCTACAACACATTCAGTTCCAGGGTGGGGAACTTCTGATCCATGGGAGGCACGGGGGACAGGAACCTGTGACCTCAGGCTTGTCTTGCAGGAAATTGTTTGAACAGGGGCAATCGGAAGAAGAGATGGATCATTTGGCTCCCTGCCAATTAAGGACTTGTTTCTTCTCATTCTCAGTAATCAGAGTGTAGCGCCTCCAACCTTCACTGGATGAAGAAACCACACTGTCTAGTAGTGATGGTGAGGTGAAGCCTCATGAGGCATTGAATCACTTGAGCCAACTGCTTGGAGAAAGGCTTCATTTCTCAAAGCTTCATGTGCACACGACACCACCTACTGGCCAAGTGTACAATCACAGGCGAGCTGTGTCTGAACCATATGTGTGATGCATTGAATTTTTGTGTCTGTTATGTCTGTTGGGAATGACTATGAATTGCAAAAAATGTATAATGTATGTACCAAATAATTTCTGTACATAAATTATAATATGTGTATAATAAACTTTTGAATGTATTGTGTTTGTGCAAATGTTCAGAAAATGCTAATATAATATTTTCTCTTTTGTCCGGTCTGGCCATAATGACAAGCAGAAGTGTCTCTGAATGTCTATGATGGCTGACAGATTTTATTCTCAGAGGTAGATCTTGAGAGTGTGAGCCACGTGGGTGGTTTCAGGAGCTACCAGTTCAGTGGTTTTATTATAATATTCTTGGTGACATTCTGGCCATGACCGGACTGAGGGGGATAGATAGGGGGGTGAGTAGAGAGGGGAAATGAGTGGGGGGGGGGGATGATGAGATGATGAGAGGGATAGAGAGAAGGAGGAGAAGGAGAAGGAGTAGGAGTAGAGGAGGCAACTGGCAACAATATACAATTGTGTTAAAAGAGAACAAAACAGATCATAAATATGCATAGCTAATTGTCAGATAGTGCATATATACCCATACAAACATACATGCGAGTTCATACAGTGATGATAATAATAATAGCGATGATAATAATCTACTCATGGATAAATAAGACAATAAGATATGCAACAGTGTACAACAGTGTACCCGCGCTTGTGGATATTTGTGTGTGTGTGTGCGTGTGTGCGGGTGTGTGTGTATATTTGCATGTGTGTATACTTGTGTGTGTGCATGTTTGCATCTGTGTATACGTGTGTGTGTGTGTGTGTGTGTGTGTGTGTGTGTGTGTGTATGGATGTGGTGGTGTGTGTACCTGAATGTGGGAGTGGGTGTGTTTAAGTATGTCACTGGAAGTAGGCTGCCAATTAGTGCGGTCTCCGAGGTCGCAACCGCCCCACGCCAGCGACGAGCCGGGGGGGGGGGGCCCAGACACCCGCCGCAAAGCCGGCCAGGAAGAGGCCCGGAGCAGCAGGTCCCCAGGCCAGAGGGCACCCGCCCCACGAGGAGCCAGGGCAGGATGACAGGGAGGCAGATACCCCAAGGAGAAGGGACACCACCCGGGGCGAACAGGCAGCAGAGCCCGGCCCCCGGACGGGGGCCCCCCAGGGCAAGCGAGACCAGACTCATCCCCATGACAGGACCCAGCCCCTTCACCCACCGGGAGGATCGGTACCCAAGGCAGGCCCGGGCACCCAGAGGCCCCCCCCCTACGGACCCAGTATGGCGCATCAACCGGCCCCCTCCACCCCCCACACCGCCCAGCAACCCCCACCGCCCCGGGACCCCCCGGCGCCAGGGGACAGCCCCCCCCCGGCCCCTGGGGCCACAGCCGCACCCCCGCCCCCAACGCCGGCAAAGCGGGCCCCCGAGCGAGAGTCCCCCCTGGTTCCCCCTGTGCCCTGTAAAAGAAGAAGATAAATAATTAAAAAAATAAAATTAAATAATCAATCCGTGGACCCCCGCCCACCACTGTCAGACCCCCGTGTCTCGGGTCGTCGCCGCCCAGCCGCCCCCGAGCGGCGCAGGGGGACCACCTGGGCAGCGGCCCGGTCCCGGGATTGGGGGAAGGGGGACCCCGCCACAAGTGGCAAGGTCCCCATAAGCCCAGCCAGTCTTGCACCTCGGGGGCACCGGACTGCACAGGGCCCATCCAGGGTGGGAAAGATGTTGGGTCCAGCCCCCACTAGCAGGCCGACCCCACTGTGTGTAGGAGTGTCAGTGTGTGTATATGTGCACTTGCTGGTGTGTTGGACTATGGTGCGTTTAAAATGGAAGGGTGGTAAGGCCCTGGGGCAACCACACTGCTGCTGAGCAGGGCGGTGGCCGCAGTGCACGAACCCCCCCCCCGAGGCCCTAAGTGTCTATAATGCTATTAAAATTGGAGAGGGTCTCGGATGGAGCGGTGGCCGGCCGATGGAGATCCTCATCCAAAGTCCTAGTGATAATGTCAGTGGGTCGTTGGCTGCGTGGGGGCCAGGTCCTCGCCAACAAGGGTGCAGTCGGTGCCCCAGGCAAGGGCGAGGAGACCGCACCGGGGGGAGGCCCACCGGGGACCCGGTCGCCGCCCATATCGAGTCCCCTGCGGCGCCCGGCCAGAAGGCCGGGCAGCGACCACCCAAGACACAAATCCCCGAAACAGAAGGAAAAAAAAAAATAAAAAAAAAAATAAATAAATAAAAAAATAAAATAAAATAAAATAAAATAAAATAAAATACACCTATTATGTGACCAGGGGGGACTCCCGGTCAGGGCGCCCCCTCAGCGACATCGGGGCCGGGGACACCACAGGGATCCAGGAGCCAAAGGGGGCCCACCCCCCACCGCCCGAGGGCCCCGGGGCAGCGGCAGCGACCAGGGAGACGGAGGGTGAAGGTGGGGCAGAAGGCACCACCCGGGCACACAGGAGCGGTAGCCGCCGGCCGCGCAGCCCCACCCCAGGCATGTGACCCCACCGCGTACGATCCAGCGCCAGTTCCCAGACACAGGGACGGACCAGCCCTCCCACCAACAGGGGGGCCCCCAGACCAGAGCCAGGGACCGCCGCCCCCCCACCCCAACCGCCGCCCCCCACCCCGTGGCACCACCCACCAACCACCAGGCCCAGCCCCCCGCGTGGAAGACATCCCCCGCCGGGGCACCCAACCCCCCCGCAAAGCAGCTGAGCACCCCACGCCCAACACCCCCCCCCCCCAGACCGCACCCGGCCCGCGGCAGCACGACCACGGCCGCCCACATCAACCAGCAGCCTCAGCTATTGATTGATTACTAGTTAGTTATAGGATGAAGCAGACATTCCTACCAAGGAGGTGTGGTCTAACAGTAAGTTCCTATATTGTGCAATGTGCAGGTGTTGCTTTGTTTTCCAGTTTATGAGGATTGTTTTCTTAGCGATAGATAAGGAGGTGATCAGCATGCGAGATTCTGCCTTATCTGATGTGATATCACTGAGGTCCCCTAAGAGACAAAAAGAAGGAGTGGCTGTGATGTTGTAACCAACCTGTGCTGATAGATCATTGCATACTACGTGCCAGAATTTATTTACTGGTGGGCAATGCCATACAGCGTGTAGGTAATTATCTGGGACATTAACTGTGCAGTGTGAGCAGGTCTGAGAGGCGGTCATGCCCATCTGAAACATCCGCTGTCCAGTGTAGTGGATCCTGTGGAGTACTTTAAAATGTATTAATTGTAGAATAGGTTGTTTTATCAGTGAAAAGGTGTTCAGGCAAATTGTTCTCCAGAAATTAGAGTGGGGCTGGAGAGACAGGTCTCTTTCCCACTTAACAATGGGGATAGAAATAGTGCGATCTGTGTTTGTAAGGATTTTATATATCTTGGAAAGTAGTTTAGGAGGTGAGAAATTAAGGACCGACTGTACAGCCGGAGAGACCTCCATGTGTGTTTGTTCAAGTTTGAATTTTTTCTTAATTATGGTCTTAATTTGCATGTATTCTAAGTAACAACTACTGTTAATTCCAAACTGTGTCACAAGCTCTTGAAATGGTCTAAAATTATTATTCTCTCTTATGTGTTTTACGTGAGTTATACCTTTATCTGCCCAATGTGTGAAGTTAAGTGCTTTTTTATTTTGTAGTAAATCAGGATTGTTCCAGATGGGCATACGACCGCACGGGAGAAGGGAAGAACCTGTGATTTTCAGAAATTCCATCCAAGCCGTCAGAGAGTGACTTATATTAACGCTTTTCATGCAGCTGTGGTGTTTTGGTGTGCTGATAAATGGCAAGTCTGCTAACTGAATATCACCACAATAGGCTTGTTCTATGACATGCCAGGATACATTATGTGGGCTAGGGTTGAACCACTTATGAATATACTTTATTCTGTTGGCAATATAGTAGTAATAAAAGTTTGGCAATTCTAGTCCCCCAGCATCTTTCGCTTTTTGAAGCGTCTTCAGACTGATACGGGGTGGTTTGTTTTTCCATAGAAATATTGTGACGTTTGAGTTCAGGGTTTTAAACCACTGAGCAGGGGGTTGATAGGGAATCATTGAGAAAAGGTAGTTTAGTTTAGGTAAAACCATCATTTTTACTGTTGCAACTTTCTCTAAAAGAGATATGGGTAAGTTTCTCCATCGAATTAGATCATTTTCTATTTTCTTTAATAGTGGGATGAAATTGAGTTGTATTAAGTCTGATAGGTTGGGAGAGAAGTTGATACCTAAGTATCGTATGTTACCGGCTTGCAATGGTGCTAGAGAGGTTCGTTTAAATTTACAATTAAGCGGTAGCACCGTGGATTTTGCCCAATTTATTGAATAGTCCGAAATACAAGATAAATTGTCAATAAGGCTGATAACTTCAGTAAGTGAGGATTGTGTATTTTGAAGAAATAACAATACGTCATCGGCATATAAGCTTATTTTATGGTCAGATGTTGAAGTTTGGACTCCTTTGATATTATCATTTTGCCGAATTGCAGCTGCCAGAGGTTCTATGAACATTGCAAATAGTGAAGGGGAGAGAGGACAGCCCTGTCTGGTGCCTCGTTGCAGATTAAACCTTTGAGAGGTCTGGCTGTTCGTTCTGACTGAGGCGCACGGAAAGCTATATAATGTTCGTATCCAGGATATAAATGAATTCCCGAAACCAAATTTTTGTAGTGTTGAGAATAAGAAACTCCAATTGACCCTGTCAAATGCTTTTTCTGCATCTAGCGAAACAATTGTTGTTTGTAGATTGTTGGCGTTAGTATAATCTATCAGATTGATAAATCTACGTACGTTGGAGGTTGAATCTCTACCTTTAATAAACCCTGTTTGGTCAGGATGGATTATATATGGAGTAATTTTTTCTAGTCGTCTAGCTATTGCTTTACAAATAATTTTAAGATCGGTATTGATTAATGATATTGGTCGGTAGCTAGTCGGAAGCGATGGGTCTTTGTCCGGTTTGAGTATGAGGCTAATGTTAGCAGAATTCATGTTTGATGGGAGAAGTCCAGTATTTAGGATCTCTCTAGCCATTCTATTATAGGTCGGACCAATAGTAGGCCAAAGTGCCTTATAAAATTATACTGGGAAGCCATCAGGTCCTGGGGCTTTATTTACTGGCATTTGTGCCAAAGCTTCTTCAAACTCCGCCTGAGTGAGATCTGCGTCCATTGTAGTAGCCTGTTCCTGATTTAATTTAGGGAGCACAATACGATTAAGAAAGTTATCTATTGAGGCTTCTGAAGGATTATTATCGGAGGAATATAATTTTTTGTCGAAATCTCTGAAGCATTGGTTAATTTCTTCTGGGTTATGGGTTAGTTTGCCATCCAGGTTTTTGATGGAGGAGATTGTTGCTTTTTCTCTGTTTGACTTTAGCTGGTTCGCTAAGAATTTGCTAGAGTTATTATTGCATTCAAAGTTTTCAAGGCGTAATCTTTGCATTTGGAACTTGGTTTTTTTATCTGTCAGTTTGGCTAAAATCCGTTTTTAGTTTGCATAACTCTTTCCACACGTCTTCTTCCTGTTGGATGGCATATGAAGATTCTAATGTTTTAATATTATTAACTAATTCAGACTCCAGAGCTAATTCCTTTTTTTTTGTGGCATGAGTAAGATATTATTTTGCCCCGCATTACTGCTTTAGCTGTTTCCCATAGAACATGTACAGGAGTTTCATGCAAGTCGTTAATTTGTAGGAATATTGTCCACTCCCTATTAAAGTATTTTATAAAATCTGAGTCTGTGAGTAATGACGTGTTCAGCCTCCAATTCCAGATCGGTGCTCTAGGTGCCCTTGGAGAGACGGAGATAGAGGCAGGTGCATGATCACTAATAGTGATGGAGTGGATCCGGGCTTCCCGGATATCTGCCAAGAGTGAGTTGCTGTTGATAAAGTAGTCCAAGCGTGAGTATGAGTGGTGAACAGAAGAGAAAAAGGTGTACTCTCTGTGAGTTGGGTGGTTTGAACGCCAAGGGTCTGATAAACCAAAATCACTCATATACTGTTTTAATGTGTCTGCAGCTAATGAGTGTCGTTGGCTAGCTGAGGTGTTAGATCTGTCAATATCAGAGTTTAACACTAGGTTGAAGTCACCCCCTACTATGAGTGTTGTGTTTACATGTGCAGAGAGTGACAAGAAAAAGGCATGATAGAAAGAGGGATCATCCACGTTTGGGCCATAAATACTAGCAATACAGTAATCTTTATTGTCAATGTTAGTGTTGATTATTGTATATCTTCCATTAGGGTCAGATATTGTACTATTTATAATGAAATTAAGTCTCTTATTGATCAAGATAGCCACACCTCTCTGCTTCGAGTTGTAACTCGCCGAGTAGATGTTTGGAAAAAGGGTCGATTTTAGATTTTGTGCTGTAGTGTTTGTTAAGTGAGTTTCCTGTAGTAGGGCAATGTCAGCTTCAAGAAAATTCAAATGGTTGAGAATTTTAAATTTTTTGTCCCTGGTACCTATACCAATACCTATACCTATACATTCCAAGTGACGAACTTAAGGGAGGTCATGTTTACTATATAGATCTAGAGTGGTGTATGTGTTAGTGTGTGTGTTACGTGTGTGTGTGCGTGCGTGCGTGCGCGCGTACAACTGCCAATGTAAACAAACATCGTTGCAATCTGTCACGGTGAACATTGTTACCAGAGAGAAAAGAAGTGAGGAAGAGACATTAGTGCAGCTTGAGGGGAGGGATATTGAGGGGGGAGAATCAGTTCGATGCAGAAAAGTCATACTTTAACTGAAATGGCGCTTACGTGATTATCATTGACAACAATATTGGCATAAGCTGCGTTAACACGATATTACCTGTTGTCTTGAAGCCTGTGGAGAGAACGGTTAGTACAACCACGGAGTTGACTCGCTATCGCGGTAGAGCTGACCGTTGACAAACAGTTTGTCTACCGCGACAACCGCTTTAGAGCCTTCAGCGAGGAACCTTTTCCGGATCGGGAAGAGGACTCTTCGTCGATCCAGAATCTCCTTTGGAAATTGATCGTTCACTCCAAAGTCGGTTCCGCGAAGTTCCTGTCCTCGGCTCTTTACCAGCATTTTTTGCTTGAAGTGTTCAAATTTTACCACAATGGGTCTCGGCGGCTGTCACGCCATCTTGGACCGGTCGTCCTACTCATATGGTCGTACCCTGTGGTCGTGTTGTTTTCAGTTATCGAAGATGCCAGAGCATTGTGCTGCTTATTCCTGTGCCAACAGGCGGACGGTGGAGAGCAGGGCTCGGGGGATAACTTTTCACAAGTAAGATTAAACCTTTTTGTATTCGTCGTTTATCAATGTAATACTATTGTATTGTATTTACCGGTATGTCTGCCCGCGAAATAGCTGAATGCTTCAAAAGTAAGTTTGAAGCTTGGCGAACAACCTACGATTTTAACTGAGAAACAAAGATAAAACAAAAACAAGGATTTAGATTACAACGGATACCAGAATGCTATGATAGAAAGAATGCAAATATTGCCGATATAACATTGACCAGCTATTTTTTTTTTAGACAAGTGACACAGGCTGTAATATTCTCTCATGCCTCATTCCCATCCCACAGTAAATGTAGTCGAGATTACATCTGACTGAAGAGTAATTTGCAAACAGACTTATTTATTATTACAGCAACTTTGGTTTATTATCAATAGATTTGCATAGATTGGAAAAACTTCTGTTTATAACTCAAACAATTCATCTCTCCTAATCCTAGGATCACAACTATGTAATGGCTTCCTCCCCAAATGCTTTAAAGGTCAGACTCACTGAAGCTTTGGAAAGAGTGCAAATATTGGAGCGGGAAAAAAAGAATGCCAAGGCACGTGAAAAGAGGGCAAAAGTGAAAAGAACCTCATTAATGAAGAGCTCAACTTGAGTTCTACTCAGGTAAAATGAAATTACCACTTTGAAATGTATTTATTAGCTAAAACTTTTAGTGATTAATTGAAGGTGACTTGTGAATTTTGTTTTATGCTATTTCAGATCTTAACCTAGACTTCATGGCAAAGCTGGGTCATAAGTACTCAAAGGAGCACAGAGAGTTCGCCCTCACACTCCATCTTCATAGTCCGAAGGCATACAAATACCTCAGAGACATTATGATTTTTCCCCTCCCCCATCCACATACAATACAAAAGTAGTCATGATGTTATCAAATTCCTTTTTGGCAAGTTACATAGCATGGGCAATATGTTAATCACTATTTCTCAATATTTTTTTACAGGTGGCTTTGCTCTGTGGATAATAAGCCTGGCCTGAACAAAATGATGCTGGATATATTGGAGAAAAAAACGGAAGGATGACCAGGCTAAATATGGGCGTGTTGCACTCATGTTGGATGCCATGGCCATCAGAAAACATGTGCAATATAATCCGCATAACCAGTCAATGCCTGGCTTTGTAGACATGGGTGATGGAAGCAATGAGACTGATGTTGCTACTGAGGCACTTGTGTTTCTGGTGGTTGGCCTTCAAGGGCATTGGAAGACTCCCATTGCATATTACCTGACAAAGACTCTGTCTCCGGACACACAAAGGGTCCTTCTCAGTCATGCTTTGGAGGAGCTGCATGCACGGGGTATTTAGGTGGTATGTGTGACAATGGATGGGCATGCTTCAAACATTAGCATGTGCAATCAACTTGGTTGTGAACTCAGGGGTAACCCACAGAGGCCCCTTAAAACTAGTTTCCCACATCCGTCGACTGGTGACCAAGTGTTTATAATGATGGACGCATGCCACATGTTGAAGTTGGCACGTAATATGTTGCAGGTAAATGATTATTGTTGTAAACTCACCTCTCTTGAGCTACAGAAAGATAGTGTCAGAAAAAAATACTCTTAAGAGAGTCCTCTTTCAGGGCTTTTAGCTCTGTCCTTAAATATTGACTGTTGTGTTTAACTTGTAATTATGTGTGTATGTACATATGCATGTATGTGTGTATGTATTAAATGATTAAGACCACCAGTTTGCGATAATTATTGAGACAAAACAGAAACCCTAATAGATCCTTGATTAATAATTAATCATGTATGCTCTTTCTAGATTGGTTCATAATTGTGCTAGCAAAATGTAACATTGATTATTAGAATTTTGATTATCCATTATTATTATTATTATTATTATTATTATTATTATTATTATTATTATTATTTTTAGATGTATCATTGATTAAAATTACCTTTATTTTCTGTTTGTATAATGGTGATTTCACATTACTGTATTGTGTGTTTTGCAAAATTCCTATCATTCAACACCTCAATTGCACATCAGGATATATTCTCTTACTGTTGATCCTATTCTGAATAGTTGAGAACGCCCAAACAAATTGCCTCTATGTATGACGTTTGCAGTGAAAAATATGCGTGACAATCAATGAAGTATTTAGTGAAGTATGATTGATTTAATGCGCTGAGACTTCATAGCGCCGGTCAAACAGCGGTTCAGAGTGAGGCGGACGACCGGGCCAAGATGGCGGCTGCATTTTTCGACAGCGCCAATAGATGGTAGCGGCCGACGCGGGGTCTACTCATTTATTATGTCTATGAGCTGCACAGTCACTTTGTGTGTGGGCGTGTCACGACCTTTGACCCCAGTGGAGCCTGGTGGCTGGCGGACTGCTTCTCCCTACAAGCTGCTGTAGTTACTGGGAGAGACGTCCCAGAAGCCACTGGTGGACCTTGCAGTGCCACATATGGACTCTTGCATTGTTCTTGGCCTTCCAGTGAACCACTGCGTGAGCACTGGAGGTGAACCATGACTGACTGCTGTCCTCCTCTCTGGACACCACAATCTCACTTCCCATCTAAAAGTCATGAAAAACCTTTGTGGGTGAGATCCTCTCACCATCTGATCACTGTTGGGAGTGGAGCCTTCAAACACTCCAATGACTGGACACTAATCAGAGACTGACCCCGACTGGAAGCAAACTCACTTTCATGGTGTTGTTTCCCCAGCAGGACTTTCCACAGGCTTCATTCTCATCAGCTGATCTGACCAAGCAACTCCAGGTTGAAGCTTCACGCTAGCTTTATTGTCAATGCTACAGTGTATGGACCATATACAGAGCATTGAGCTCTTGTTACTGGGCGGCCCACGGTGTAAGGAGAGAGCTGCTCTGTGCAAACGGAGCCACAAGCAGTTTGCATTCCAGTGCAGTGATTCCAGCCTTTTTTCTTGACCAATATCATGAAATCTCCACCTGCTTATGTGGCATGTTTAGGTAGTTTGATGTGTATGTAGATCTATGTTAGTAGCTTCAATGTGCTGTGAAATGTGGCATCTTCACGAACACTTCTATCATTTCACTCAGGTGTCTCACCTCAGCAACAATCGCAGTTTTTGCTTCTTCATGTTGTTCTTTGATTTCTTGTTGTTTTATTTCTTTAGCAGCAGTGAAGCCCACACCACATCCATATTCATCATATGTATACAGCGTAGCATGATCCACCGTCTCCAGTGTCGGGACAGCCTTCTCATTGGCTCTTGGAGTGCTAGACCCCGCCCCCGCCCCCAACCTTAAACCAGTGGATTTAGTTCTGTGACTTTAGTTCAGGTTTAGTTTTTCGTTGTGGTTCTTGTTTTGTTCTGATCGTCTTCGTCCCTCCAGAACTTCGTTGTGTCTTTGTCGCCGTCATTTTTCTTTATTTTTCGTCAACTCATTATTTTAATATCTGGCAGAACGGCAATTTTTACTGGCGTCAGACAGCAGCAGAGACAACTCATTCTCCTACAGAGGGCGCTATTTTTGATTAATCATTTTCCCCCAATCTCAAACCACAACAAGCTGAATAGACAATCAACACACTCACACACTACACACACACAACACACACTCCCACACACCCAGCTGGTTGCTGATTGTGTCTTCATGGTGTCATACCGCTCCATGTCAACCATCTACTGTCACCAAAATAAATGTCCATTGAGTGTGACGTGGTAGTCTGTGTGGTTCAACTCCCTGTGTATCACCAAGAACTCCCCGCAAATGAAACTGTAGTGAGACTGATCCTGGTGTTTCTGACTGACGTCACTAACCAACCCCGCTAATACTGCATCCAATCTCTTTTCACGTGACGCTGACGCCATCTAGTGGTGAAAGGTAGGAACTGCCTTACATCCCCTTTCGACCACCCCTCAGAGTCCCTCTAGTGGCAAAAGTAAGAATAGCATGCAGGACCCATATACACACATTCAATGTCCCGTTTCTGTCTCTTAGTAAAATCGATTTAAATATGAATCAATCATCCTCCTCGACATCAGGCACAAGTAGGCGATTACAGATAGAGAGGTGTGTGTGTGTGTGTGTGTGTGTGTGTGTGTGTGTGTGTGTGTGTGTGTGTGACTACGTATTGTATGTGCTTTTCAACAATAAAGACATTACCAGAATAATAAGAATAAATGCAAACTTTATACCACACTGGTACAAATGCAGCCAGCAACATCAACCCATGCGCCCTGGCATTACCACATGAACTCAAACTACAAACTATATTAACTACTGAACACTAATAATAACTCCCCGCCATCATATACGGCGCTCAGTGAGACTACTATTCGTCATCTGAGGCAGACTGTATTAACTCTGTCAAAGGTAAATGGCGCCACCTACTGGCACTACACAGGTGGTGCATCCCAATCAAGCCCAAGTGAACTAATAGACTAAATCAGCAACAGAGCAACAGCAGTCAGCAAACGGATCAAATGAATGACAAAATAAAGAACTCACTTCTTCAATGATACTCATTGAAACAACCGTGCTGCACAACACTGAACGGAGAGACGTTATAGTGACTGAAGTTCACCTGCTGGAAACACCCACGAAGAAGAGAGACAGCTGAAGAAGAACAGGTGGCGGTGACGGTGGCCAACAGAGGTACAACACCGCCCCCATGTGGTGAGCACAAAACAACACATGTCTGAGAACTTTCCAACAGTGGCCACCTCTCTTTGAGCTGCAGCCAGTGATGGTCTTCATCCTCTCCCACACCTCCCCCATATTGTTGTTCTGCATTCTTTCTTCATTTTTCCTTCTGTGCTGCTCCCTCGCCTCCTTGACTTGGACTCTGAGTTCCCTCTGGAGCCGCTGGAGCTCCTGTCGCTCACCATCTTTGAAGACCTTCTTCTCCTGGTTCACTGGTTCTCATGCACAAGTAAACATTCACATAGTTTATTGTCTTACTTATATATGCTTGTATTATTGTATTTACTTATTTATGTATTTATTTTTTTATGTATATTTATTTTATTCTTTTTCTGGATGATTTCATCTGTTTACCATTTGAATGAGTTCATTTTTGGATAATTAACTATGCAAACTAATATCTGTGGGATTTTTTTTACACAATACCTGTACATTGTTGCCAGTTGCTCTCCCAAGCCCTCACTTCCATCCCCTTTCTTCTTTCTTTTTCTCTCTCTATCCCTCCATCAGTCCTGGCCAGAATATCACTCATCCATCAAAATAGACTAAAACCAGTCATCAGTTCCTGAACCACAAGCTCCACCTTTGAGAATCAAATCTGTCAGCCATCATGAAGACATTCAGACACACTTCTGCTGGTCATGATGGCCAGACAGGACAAGGGAAAAAAAAGATTCCCCTCTGTCATTGTCAAGAAACATTTGAACATTGACACCATCACCTACACTCACATATACTTTTTATTCGTATTGATTTATTGAGCACAATTTAAAACAGTGCAAGGAGGGAACGAAGCCCAAAGGGCTTGAACAGAGCTCCACTCCCATTATCTACAATCAATCCAAAGTCAAATGTCAACATAGGAAGAGTATAATTTAAAACAACAGACAACAATATAGAATACATTGAAAAGTTAAAACATAAGGAGATGTTTTTTCAGTCAGTATATTTGCAGAAAACACACAGTGTGTGTTGAGGCCAGTCAGGTTATTGATTCATACACACTCATCCTTTCATTGTTTGCTGAGGGATTCTGTTAATTGCTGTCTGCCTCCTCCACACGTGTTCATTATTTGATTGGAGGAATTGCACCAGTAGCCTCAGAATGAAGACATTAGTTGACTGGAGAACTGGAGGAGGTTTCAATGAAAATGCAGGTTAAATGACCTGCAGACCAACAGCAGTCATCAAACAACAGTGCAAATGAATGACAAAATAAAGAACTTACTTCTTCAACTGTGCTGCACAACACTGGATGGAGAGACGTTATAGTGACTGCCGTTTGCTTTGCTTTCCTCTGCTTGTCGTTTTTCTTGTGGCTTTCGCCAACGGCATGTTGCTTAACGTCTTTTACACCTCCGTGACTCTTTGAAAAAGGTAAGCACAGGAACAGTACAGAAAGAGTGTCTTGCTCCTGCTTCCATAGCTCAAGATAACTGTCCCTTGTTTTAGCTTGTGTGTGTAGCCGTGCAAGGCGCACACAGTGAGCGAGTGACTGAGAATCACCATAACGAGCTGTCATTTCTACCACGACCCAAAAATACAGGAAAAAGGGCATCCTGTATCAGTTCAGTACGGGACAGGTCTTTTAGTTGCCAAATACGGAACAATCCCATATTTTACGGGACGGTTGGCAACTCTAGTTACCAGGACCGTAAAAGAAAGGAAACAGTTGGAGAGAAGCGCTGGAGCCGTGGGCCAATACTTGGCGGTCACCAACACCGGGAGCCTCTCCCATGTTCTGTTGTTATGCCGTTGTGGTGAGCTAGGACATTGGTATTTGCTAACCTAAGTTAGCATTGAGCTAGCTCACAACAAGAACCCCAGCAGCCTGCTTGTTGGCACTGGAGGCTTCAATTGTTGGTGATGGTCGTAGCCCACAGCTCCAGTGCTTCACTCAGAATGTATTTCTTTTTCTTTGCGGCCCTGTCTGCTGCTGAGAGAGAGAGAGAGAGAGAGAGAGAGAGAGAGAGAGAGAGATTGGCTGCACTCACCAGTCAATCAAAAGGCACTAAAGTATGAGATGGAGATACATTTGGAAAGCGTTTTGCTGAGCAGCATGGAAACGGCCGTATTCAGCTGTTCTAGTCATGACCACTTCATACAGTCGCTGCTATCACAGTTATTTGTACACTATGGGCAGCTCTGAAATGTTGAATATATATCAGCTGTTGACATCTGGTGACAGTGTTAATTCTCCTCTTAATGCTGAACACTGACTATGTGTTGAGTGTGCAGCTGTCTGTCTAATCTATATCTGTGCTATGTTTGAATGGCCTTTTGCTGATTGCGTTGATTTCTAGCATACATTGCTTAGACTGATGGCAGATCTATGCAATATGTGTGGTTTAGTTTTCATCATTTCATTGTGTTTGTCACTGTGCTGAAATGTTGATGAATTTAGTGCATTTTTTGGAAAAGCACTTCAATGTGAAGTGGCCCCTCCTCCCTCAGCAGAATCATCACTTTAGAACAAATGGGGAGAAGATGTGTTGTGAGTGAACAATCAAAGTCATGTCCACGAACTTGTTGGAGTGCCATGCGCCATTTCTTTCCATTGTGTATTGATGCTGACCTTAATACAGCCCAGTCCAGAGACCTTCATGACTGACTTCTTCTTTGGATAGTTTCTTCTTGTACAGATGCTGCCTGCAATGCTGCCACTCTGACACAGTTTGCTTCCCCTGTCACTCATCTGCCACTCATGACCGCTGTCTGTCTTTCCTTCGTGCCTTTCCTGTCATAATGCGCCACCTACAGGAGGATGAGCAAACTTCTAACTCCTGTTAATAGGAGGTAGAACCATGCTAGCATCTCACTGAATGACATCACATCACATTGTATTGTCACTTATTCCTAATGTGAAGCGTTTGACATGAAAGCTGTGAGCTCAAATGCGAGACATTGATTGCATGAGATTCAGTTTGTCTGGATGAGTTTGGAAATGGCAGCTGGAGCCCTGATCTAGTCTACATATATCTACATGTGGGATACATGTTGTGAGTAATGCATAAAGTCCTATTGGGCCCTGGCTGAACCACCCCCCCTTCACCAGACCACAACCACAATATCACATTACTGATGTTATTTTATTCAAATAGTTCAAAGTGAGCAAGAGAAGAGAAACAATGAGATCAATAAATGACAATAAGTGTAAATGTCACACATCCTTCATCAAATGAATGAAATAAAGTCAATGAATATAAAGTCAATGAATAAAAAAACTCATGAGAATGAACATCATCTGAATTTAGTGCTCAGACTGCAGCAGGTTGTTCACTCTGGATTTCATAGCATCCAGGCTGCTGTTGCATGACATGCATAACCTCATTGTGTTTTAATTGCAGAATTAACATTTCCTTTTGCTGTTTGAACGTTAACGCACATGTTGATGGATTTATACCAGTCGCATCTACCATACACGGAAGAGAACTTATTTCAGCACCCTCTTCCAACACCTTCCTCTCCAACAAATTGGCTTTCAGCACACTTTTCACAGTATCTTTTAAACGTTTATCACAAATCTCAATGTCGAAATGTTCCGCAATTTTCAATAACTGCTCTTTTGTATACCCGTCCAATAATTTCACCGAAGGTGATTTCAGAAATTCACCAACTCCAGCCATGGCATACAAGATATAACAGTCCTCACAACGTCAAAGCAAAAAATAAGTGACAGTCAGGTGAACACGTATGGAATCACAGGAGTGCCAAAATTAAAAATAAATAAATAAATGTAGAAATACAGGTACAAGGGTTTATTTTGTCATTGTTTTTTTTTTCCCATTTGGCATTGTAAAACACAAATGGAAAAACCAATGACAACATTTTTTGCCTTTGCCTTTTCCTTTTGCAAATGGAAAAGGCAAAGGCAAAACCAAAGTCATTTTCCTTTTGCCTTTGCCTTTACCAAATGGACTGGTTTTTCAATCAAATGCCGCTGGGCGGGGTTTTCAGACCAGGATTAGTAGTCAATACCTGATCGTTCCGAGCTTGGCTGAAGGAAAGAGACGTTAATTTAGCGACAAAAGGAAGTACACACTACATGCGTTTTTCACCATCCGAACTTTTGCTAAAAGTCGTTGCTGAACACCTCCCCTCAATTCCTCCACGGAGTCCATTTTTATTTTTCCGCCTTTTGCCAGTCAAAATACATGTAGTGTGTACTTCCTCTTTGTTTACGTCACTTTCCTTCAGCCAAGCTCGGAACGATCAGGTATTGACTACCAATCCTGGTCTGAAAACCCCGCCCAATGGCATTTGATTGACAACCCAGTCCATTTGGTCAAGGCAAAGGCAAAAGGAAAGGCAAAGGCAAAAAGAAAAGGCAAAGGAAAAAATGTTGTCATTGTTTTTTCCATTTGTGTTTTACAATGCCAAAAGGGAAAAAACAATGATGAAATAAACCCTTGTACTTTATTTTTTAATTTTGGCACTCCTGTGATTCCATAAACACGAGGCTTGTTTTGCCTCCAAACAGAACACACAATCCCCTCTGACTAAGCTGCCTAACCAAAACTACAGTGCACTGACTGCACCCTAGTCTTTATGAGGCTAGTTGCGGCGGGTACATTTGCATTGGATACCACTGGAATGATGAAGCCACCGATGTTCGTGGCTACAACACCATAACCACGGCCATGCTCCCGAGCAAAGCTCTAACCGCTTTCACCCCCACACTAGTAAAAAAACAAAAAAAACAAGCGAAGCCCAGAGGGGCAATGCTGCTCCAACCTATCAGGGAAATCTGCATCTGGCACATTAAAACAGTGGACACCAACCGATACTCATCTTACCTTGACAAGCTGCAACAGAACATCCACCGCGCATCCCGAGAGAAAACTACTCACGTTTTCCCACCCTATGGTTGTCACGTTTCACTAGCACGTTGACGTCACCGGCACGAAGCCCATTCACAGCGCTACTATGAATGACACTTTTGCATGCTTCGCTAATGGAGGAGCCCCCATATGTCACGACTCGGCTCTCAAAAAACCATGACCAGAGGGAACACGCGGAGAGACGGTGCAAATAATCTTAATTTATTCAAATAAATCACACAAAAAAGTAACTCAATGGAATGTGTGTCCTAGTTTTGTCAGTGTGTCTGCTGTTGGTTGCAAATGTTAATATCGTGTATGCAAGTGTTGAGAGGTGTGAAATGAAATGAAATAGGCCTCAGCCTCAAAACAAAAGATTAACAGAAGCATCTGGAGGAGCAGGTCTGTCAGATGCTGGAGAGAGAGCGGCTGGGTGATGACTGCAGGCTTTATAGGCCTTGGGGAGAGTGGCCAGGTGCTCCCCAATCCCAGTAACCCCGCCCACTGCGATACCTGCTGGGACACACACACACACACGCGCACACACACACGCAGGGGAAAACACATAGCAGGCTCTCGACAACGGGTGGCCGTCACAAAATCAATCAATGATGACTGAAATATGAACTCGTGGACAACACAAACAGTGAATCTTAACAAAACAATACGCAACTATTTGGGGCAAACACAAAAACAAATAAAGTAAAGTAAAGTAAATAAGGTATTTAATCCAACAAAAAAAAGTTAAGGGGCAATAAAGAAACAAAACACAAACAAACAAACAAAAGTAACTGCAAGAATCTGGAGCCAAACAGTGTCAATACATATAAATATCGAATAGACGTATTCCTCGCATCGGACCAAAACCCACAACTCCCAGAGACCCACATCGAACCGATGTAGGACCACAATTGCAATGTTGGCAAGTGGCAGGTACGATCTGCGGCGGGATGGTCAGCGTAGGTAGGAGAAGCCAAACCGGGGCAAAAACCAGCAGAGACAAAACAGGTGGAGACAAAGCAGCAGTGTTTTCTGTAGCTGCTTGATTACGGCCACCAGAGGGCGCAGCACCGGAGGAGACGCAAAGGGAGAGAGAGAAACCAGAGCCGTAACAACCAAAGCCTGTGTAGCAGGGGTGCTGGAGGCTCTCTCTCTCTCTCTCTCTCTCTCTCTCTCTCTCTCTCTCTCTCTCTCTCTCTCTCTCTCTCTCTCTCTCCTTTGTTTTGCTGGGCCATTGACACCATCTGGGCATTGATTAATGGGCGGGGTTACCCGCTTGAAAAGGTGGCAGCTTCCGGCGCGCCTCTGTCTCTCACTCTCCCTTCGGGATCAGCTGGTTTGCTGCCGTGATTGTCGCCCAGTGTGGCGGGCCTCGTGCTGGTGTGGCAACGTTGTTTTGTTTGTCGTCGCGGTTGCACGCGATCTTTGGATAACTAAAGCTTGGGCGTTCGCCGCTTTGGTTGCACGCGCTTCATCTTGTGCAGAACACAGGTATGTGCACTCCGCTCTGCTTCCTCCTCCCATTATGCTATATTTGTGTAACGGTGACACGGTCCCACTCTCAACGCGGTGTGGCAGGTTGTTGGTGGCGTGAGGCTGGGGTTGTCCCGCCGGGACCTCTCCCGTTGGTTGTGCCTCCGTTCGGTAAGTCGGCGTTGTCCGCCTCCCCTTCCCCCTTTTGATTTTAATGATCGTTGTCTATTTCGTTGATTATTATTTTTGTACTGCCGTATCCCTCCTGTGGTCTACCGCACTGCTGTCTTGGCTTCTCTTGTTTTCCTTGCGTTGGATCGTTCCATCTCTCCGGAGCTTGGTTTGGGTTGTGCGGCGCTGGTTGGCCAATACTAGCGTCAATCAGCTAGCGTCAATCACTAGCCTTAGCATAGCCTATGTCAGTTGATTTAGTTGGTTAATTGTATTTTGGTTTCTTATGTTTATTGTTTTTCAGTACTTTATTGTTGCTTTTGTGAGATTGTTGTTTCTGTGTGAGTATGTACAGGTAGTGTGTGTGTGCTTTTCAAGGTATCTGCTTAGTTGTTTCAAGGCCTGTTTTAATTGTATCTTCTTTTGGACAGGTGCTGCGGGCCCAAGGCGGCGAGCCAATCCCTGGTGAAGGGGCTTTATTCACTTACTTTCAGTTGCGTGAGTGTGTTGTGTCACAGGTGTTTTTCGTTTATTAGTTCTCCTTTCCCTCGACCCTGACTTTGGCCGCCGTGGTAAGCCCCAGCTCTGTCCACTCATATATTAATGTTTGTTATTGTGGTCAAAGTGCAACTTATTATGATTCAGTAGCAGAATATACCTGACTTTTAATTAATTCCTTTCTTTTTGTTTAATAAAACTGTGAAGGTAATTCAAAACCGTCTCTCGCCCAGTGGTGTTTCGAACCTTGCGCAATTTAGATTTAGTTCCTGGGGCAAAGTCCCCAGGTGGCGTTGTTGGACAACAGAACTTTCTTTCACCCACCCTTACACTTGCCACACCTGCATGTGCCCTGTCGCTGCCAGACCAACCCCGGAGCAAGCCTGTGACACAACCATCCCCTAAGACACAGCTAGCAAGCAAGCAACAGTGAAGCAGACAGCGTGGCGATCCCCACCATACCTGAAGCCGATGCCAACACAACAGCACAACCGGCAAGTGGGCGTGTCTCAGTCCTCAAAATCAGAGGCCAACCCGATGATTACAATCTGCCTTCATGGCAGACTCTTGGCAATGATTGGCTACTGAAAGCCAGGTAATCAAAGGGGAGGGTCACTGTAACGAGAGGACGATTAACAGCATACTGCTACATGTATGGAAGTGTAATAGCTGTCAATATATGCTGGTACTGAATACAATGCTTGTCTTTCCTTTGATCTAATATTGATAGATCCACAGTCAACTCTGGACAGAAGCATGGCTGTATTAGTGCTATGGGCACTGTTGGGCTGATCTGTAGCTCATCTCTCTGCTGCTGTTTTGCTTTTTCTCTCACTGTCCATCCAAAGCTCTTTGTTTTCCTCCTCTCCTTCTCCCAGCATGCTTTTAAAGTAACTTGTGCTGGATGATCCTGACTATGGCCCTGGAAATGAAGCCAATCATTTATTGTCAGTTGTTCCCTTCTTTTTTCCAGCGGCTGCTCTCCCATTGCTAGCAGTAATGCTGCTACAGGAGTTGATTTCAATGCACCCGGACATCATCTTAAACACTGATATTGTACTTGATCTACTTTTTGAAGTGTTGAGCTCCTCAACCATAAACTATGGCCCCATAATCCAGAAGAGATCTGACTAATCCTATTTACATGGATTTCAGGCCTTTTCTATTTGCTCCCCATTCTCATTACATTCATCAGCTTTTTACATTTGTCCATCATTTTGTGAATGTGCACTGCCCACGTGGGTCTTTCATCAAACCATATCCCCAGTAGTTTAAAGTGCTGAACCTTCTCCAAATCCTGATGATATCATTTGAACTGAACCTCCTTCCCAATTCTTTTCCTTGTAAAAATCATTGCTTTGCTTTTATCAACTGAAAATCTCAATGCCCAACTATTGGCCCATTTCTCTACTTTTAAAATAGCTTCTGGCATTTTTTGTAGCCCATCATCTGCAAACAAAGAACAGCCCATCCCCTGTTGCACTTGTGAAAATACTTCATTAATCATGACTGAGAATAATAATGGACTCACAATCCTCCCTTGTGGCGTTCCATTCTCCAGCCTAACACTTTCTGAGTACTCATTTCCTGCTCTTTTTACTTTTATCTTTCTATCTTGTAGAACATTTTTTATCCACTGGTACATCTTCCCTCTTACCCCCATTTTAAAAAGTTTCATTAGCAGCCCTTCTTTCCATAACATATCATATGCTTTTTCAATATGAATAAAAACTACTCTCACACTTTCTTTATTAATAAGCACAGCAGCGCATCCATAGTATTACGGCCCTTCCTAAAAGCACTGTGATATTTGACGATATACCCTTTACTCTCCAAAAAATACCTTCATCTTTTATCATTTTCTCTATTACTTTGCAAATATTTGATGTTGAGGAAATGGGCCTATAATTGATTGGCTGTGAAGAATCTTTCCCTGGCTTACTTATTGGAAGCACCACAGCCTCTTTCCAGTTGCTTGCTAATCTCCCTTCCTCCCAGACTTTGTTCTACAACTCCAGCAATACCTCTGTTGATGTTTGACTAAGGTGATTTATCATTGTATAACATATTTGATCCTTACCTGGAGCTGATACCTTTGTCCTCTTTAAAGCTCCATTCAATTGTGCTTTAGTCAATGTTGTATTAATGAACTCCTGTTTCCCCTTCACAGTGCAACAAAGCTTCATTCTCCCTTATTGTCCTTTTCCCTTCTTCACTAATATTTTCTCAACTATGAATTCTTCCTCATGTTTTCACCAACATTTCAGCTTTTTCCTTCTCCCTTAGCGCTGTTTTGTTAGCCTCTTTTAAAACGGGGCATCTAAACTCCTTTTTAAGCCCATTCATTCTTTGAATCAGTGCCCATATTCTTGATCTTTCTGTTTCCCTTCCCTACTGAGTTACAAAACCTTTGCCAATACTCTTTCTTTGCACACTTTATGATTCTTCCTACCCTGGCTTGTGATCTTTGATATTCAATGAGTCTGATCATTATGATTCTGTTTGAAGACTTTCAATGCCTTGTTTCTGCTTTTAATTGCCTCATCACACTCTGTTGTCCACCATTACTGATGAGCGATAATGTCATTTT
>NW_027466087.1:1420000-1430000 GCF_046127955.1 Nelusetta ayraudi
GTGTGTGTGTGTGTGTGTGTGTGTGTGTGTGTGTGTGTGTGTGTGTGTGTGTGGACTTTGTTTACTTGGCGCTGAAGACAGACAATGAATCAAAGTTCATAGTTCACAATCTGAGTCGTCGTTCGCAGCTGATGTCATTGCTGCTGCTGCCACACACACACACACACACACACACACAAGCAACTTTCCCTCTCAGCTGCGCGCCGACATAGACAAAGTGAAGAGGTGCCACTCCCCTCTATTTTCACTGGCTAACAGCAGCACACTGGCTTAGCTTGTCTATTCAGAGAGGAGCTATCACTCCGGATTATTTTTAAATCTACGTTATCACATGCATATTACTGCTCATTCATTGGTAGTTGAATTGTTAGGTCTGCTTGATCAGTAATTTACATTTTTTTTCAAATAATAATTGAACATATTGTTAAATATGGCGCTGATAAAATCAATCAGTCTAAAACATCCATGATGTTATTAAACCAGGAAGACAGAGAAAATCCAACTAATGTAGTTTCTCAATTTAAAGTTGTCGACTGCTTCACTTATTTAGGCATTCAAATTGTTCCGCTGCTGGATAACATCATAGAATCTAACGATAAACCAGTAATTCAAGAAATGTCAAATTCTTTAGATAGATGGGCTGATTTTCCAATGTCGTTATTGGGGAAAATAAGCACTCTTAAAATGAATGTACTGCCTAAACTATTATATTTATTTCAAAAATTGACCTCCACCACCTCCAAGCAATCCATTTTCTCAGCTGAAGACACTTTTCATCAAGTTTTTATGGAAGAATAAACGCTCCAGGCAGCGCCTTTCATTGCTGTACCTGCCGTATGACAGAGGAGGGCTTCAATGCCCACCGCCATTCTGGTATTACTGGGCTGCGCAACTGAGAACACTGATGTTTCACTTCTCAGAAGAGAACATGCCACTATGGAGGGAGATGGAAGGTTATTCACTGAAGCTTCCCTTATCCATTCAGCAGATTTTAAGAAACTCCAAAATAACACTAAGAATCCTAGGACTAAAAATATGATCACCGTCTGGCAACTAGTTGAGAAATATTTCAAAGACGCAGCCTCACTATCATTATTTAGTCCGATACGGGGAAATGATCTCTTCCCCCCAGGAGGAGGTGAGGGGGGATTTAAAATATGGTCTGAGCAAGGGTTACAAAAAGTAGGAGATCTTTATAATCCTGTTGATAAGCGTCTGATGTCTTTCCATGACATTGTTGTTAAACACGACCTATCTCGCAGCCAGTTCTTCAGATACTTGCCTTGTGTATTCCTAGCCTGTCAACACTTGAAAGAACGATGATGAAAGACTGCCAGGGGAGGGGCCTGATTTCTAAAATATATATATCCAGCTGTTGGATGAGTCTTCAGAATCCTCGTTAGATAAGCTTGAGTCCTGGAGAGAGGACCTACAGGTTGACCTGTCCACTGAGGAGTGGGAGAAGGCCTGCACCAAAGCACAATCTCACACAGTGAATACCCGGTTGAAACGGCTGCAGTACAACTGGTGAATGCGCTCTTACATGACGCCGGTCAAGTTGAATAAATTCAACAGCGCCGTACCAGATGTGTGCATAAAGTGTGATAAAGAAAAGGGCTCGATCTTTCACTGTTTGCGGCAGTGTTCTCAAATTCAGAAATTCTGGGGAGAAGTGAAAGAATGCATGGAGGAGATATTAGGGATACAATTACTTTTAGAAGCCAAGCTTTTTCTTTTGGGTTTTTGTCCTCCAAACTGTAACGTAAGAAAGAAGCATGGATTATTTTTAGACATAGGTCTGCTCTTGGCCAAGAGAGTGATTGCACTGGCTTGGAAAGATGCGGATAGACCGGGGAAGGGCAGATGGTTTTCAGAATGAACAGCAACTCTGCCCTTAGAAAAGATGACATATGCAATTAGGGGTAAGATAGCAATGTTGGAGAGCATCTGGGGCCGCTTCGTAAAGTATCTTGCTAAAGCCAGGAATGAGCCCTAAAACTTCATTCTGTGTAATATATAGTGAATGATATCAATGTAAAGGTGCTTGTGTATACTTATTCCTCCTTTCTCTCTCCTTTTTATTTCATTTATTTATTTATTTATTTATTTTTTATAGTTTTACTTTTTATTTAATGAACTGAACTTCTTTGTTTACTGTGGGTATTTTTTGGTTTGTTTCTTTTTTGAGTCTCTTTGTCCTTTTTGTAGCCATGTCTTGGTCGTGAGCTCGGTTTGGTTGTGGGAAAGAGTTTCAAGTTCTTGGCCAAATCACTTCTATTCAAAGTAAACTCATGAAAATTGCTGCTGGAATTTGATTCTTTTAATAAGCCATGTAGCTTGCTATGATCCAAGGTTTTGAACAGGTGTGATACTGGTGTGTGGTGCTGTTTTCTGCTGCAGGTCCCACTGAGGACCACAAGGTCAAGGCAGAGGTCACAGCCTGGTGGTGGTGGTCAGTGACACACACACACACACACACACACACACACACACACACACACACACACACACACACACACACACCTTGTCTTCTTCTTCTTCCTGAACACACCAACCTGCTGCTCTCAGCTCCAAATCTTCATTCAAAAAGGAGAGAGGGATAGAGGAACTGAAAGAGTGAAAGAGGAATGGACAGAGAGACCGAAGAGAAGGAGAAACAATTGAATTTTAACCACCGCGCTGAAAATGTCCCCGATTTGAATTTCAGAAATCTGCTCACCTTAGATGACGATGATGATGATGATGATGATGATGATGATGATGACGATGATGACGATGATGATGATGATGACGACGATGAGTTGTCAATGAAGCAGTGAAGGGTGGTTCGCTGAGTTGAGCGTACACAAGAATTACAAGTATGTGAGTGTGCAGCACTGTACCTGTCCCAAAGTAATGATGAAGGGGTCAGTGATGTGTCCAGAGTTCATGTACTTCCTAACGCTGTGTTGTCCATTCATCCACACCTGTGCCTCTCCAGTCACAGCGTCCCATGTGACGCAAATGGAATTCCATTTGTTCACGACGTAGTCCATCCCTAGGAACGAGTTCTCGGAATCTCAGAGATGGTGAATCGACTTGGGTTTGGCCACCAAGCCAGAGTCAAGCCATCGGGATGGCTTGGTGTAGCCAACGAGAAGATACCGTGACCTCTCGTCAAGTCTGTGAAGGACCTGCAGCGATGGCAAAGACACAGTCAGTCATGAGATGTATCATAGCTCAAGTAGATCATCCATTTATGTGTACATGTGTGTTGTTGTTGTTGACCAAGATTCTGCTTTGATGTGGTCAGAGCCACATGAGAAGTGTTGGTTTCTTCCGGGAACGAAAACATTTTATAACGAAGATCTGGAAAAAACCCCAAAACAAAAAAATAGACATTATGCAAGTAGAGCAGCACAAAGTACAATAATGAAGGCCTTACTTCAACATGGGAGAACAAGTTTTCCATGATTAATGTGTTTTTCTGTGACATTTGAACTCATTTGAATTTGTGGCCCTCAAAATGTTTAAAAATACATCTTCTCTTAATAAGATGTTATTTTACCTTGAGGACGGGCTGCACATACTGACAGCAGAGCCAGACACATGAGGAGGAACTTCATCTAATATAAACAACATAGCAACAAACATCACAGAATGAAAACATCTTCATCTGTTTTGGTAAACATGGTCTTCTGCTGTTCTTCTACAATGACACTGATGATCGGTTGAAAAACGTCTTTAAAAAACACAATCAAAGCACAATTATCCCTAACTTCTCAATTCTACCAAGCGTCCTGCTCTTTATTTTCTTACCTTTCGTAGTGACCAGGAGATGGGACTCAAAGGTTCTGACGATGAGCCTGAGTCCAGGTCTTTAACACATTTGAGAACTACTTAAAGAAGTGGAAAAGTGGCATGATATGGGACCTTTAAGTAACCTGAGGAAAATTCTGAGATAAGGTTGGGGAACGCTGAGCTCCCCTCAAGACTAAAGTGGACAACAGGGAGCTCCCCAGATCAAAGACCAACCCAGACCCAAACCCAGAACCCTGACACACTGACAGCTATTGTTGTATTTTTTTCACCCACTCTAGATGAAGGAGAACAAGGGACAGATTTGGTTGCCACGCCATTTTCAAGATGGATGTTTCATGAAGCATTAAAGTCCCTGTGTTTGAATACTGAGGGCCAAGCAGGGAGGCAATGGGGAATTTCCATGAATCATTTGTTTAATGTGTACTGCACACTCAACTACTTCCCTTGGTTGGTCACTAGGCGGCAGTGTAGCGACATCTCTGAGTCACTAAACCTCGTCCCGTGCAGCGCTGCTGTCGGCCGGAGACCAGCTGGAGCTCCCAGTGAGGAGGTGGAGGTAGATAGCCCGGACTGGGAGCACTGGGAGGTGGGGTCCGGTTCTTTGGGCTCGGCTCACTAGAAAGAGCCGGTGGTTCCTTTGGCTGCCACGCGGGAGATTGTTGTTGTTGTTGTTGTTGTTGTTGTTGTTGTTGCTGCTGCTTTTATTATTTCTGAGCTTTTCCATGTGCGAGACTGAATGACAAGTGTTAATGATGTCGACAATACTGAATGTGTATTATTTATACACGCAACATTTCCCTGCGCAGAGGAGCTTTTATTTTGCATTGTTTTTTCACAGGAAGATGTTGAGACGTTGGCGCCTTGCGTGCGACGACGATGTCCTTATTTGGTGCCGTTTCCCGCGAGCTGTTATCTCCACTGCTCACACTGCTCACACTGCTCCGCCTTGAGAGCCTCTTTGGGCGGCGTACCTGTGTACGATACTCAGAGAGAACATGTTGTGCAATTCTCAGGGCTGCAACCTGAGGAGCTCACACCCAATTGCTGCGTCTCAATTCAGGGTCTGCATCCTCAAAGTACGCATTTTGAAAGGAAGTTGCGTCATAGCACTGCGCGAAGGCTCATCCCAATTCCCAAAAGTCCGAAGGACGCTCCAAATGCGTGGGGGGCTTAATTTTTGTGATGGAATGTGTAATATTAAAGCTATTAGGAAAGTGCTATTAGAAGAGTTCTACCCTAATCCAGTTAAAAGGTCTTATTTTGAAACGATTTCACGTGGATAAGATTGAACACATGAGAAAGGATTATATCTCATTTCCGGTGCCTCCCAAGGCAAAAGAGGTTCAATTAAAAATTGTGAACGAAATCTACCCGTCAAATGAGTTTTTGAGATTGAGATTGAGATTGAGATTTCATTTTGATGTGAATAACTGTGTGTTCTGTGACGTGGATGTTGAAAACCTGAACCATTATTATTTTTTGATTTAATTTGTTATTTATTCGTCCACCAGATTGGAATGATGTGGAGGCCTGCATCCAGTACCTAGGAGAAAGGGGGGGGGGGGTGCCAATTGATGAGGGTCAATGTTTTGACCAGGTCACCTATCTGAAGAAATTCACAGAAAGGTGCAACAGTGATGAGGAATTCAGTGGCCTGCAGCTGCACCAGAGGTGGACCAAATATTTTGAGAAGGGCAAAAGCATTGCATGTTACTCAGAACTACTGAAGATTGCAAAGTTTGTCTTTGCACTTCCCTCTCACAATGCTAAGGTTGAGAGGATTTTCTCACTGATGCAGCGCCAGTGGACCAAGGAGAGGAATCAGCTTTCTGTTGAGTCACTGAGGGGGATTCTATTGGTGCAATGCAATTTCAAAGACATTTCTTGCAAAGACTTTCATGCTTATTTGTTGAGCGACCGAAAGCTGCTGGGAAAGATCAGCTCTACAGCAAAATATGGATGGGCAGACGAGGAAGATGAAGATGAAAAGCAGGGTGAACAATAAAAAGGGATGAGTTTGAAAACTAAAAAGTGAAGTGACATTTTTTTTTTTTTTTTTTTGCTTAAATTAGTATCGTTGTGAGGCTACTGTTTTTTGATTACAGTATTACACTGAAAAAAGAGACGGGATACATAGTTAAAGCTGGATATTCTACATAAGAGGTATTATTTAGAATGTTAATTCATCATTTATTTGTCAAGAATTGAAAAGACAGCTATCATTTTGTTCTAGAATGATACGCTAATGCAGAAGAGGATTTTTCTTTTTTTTTTTAAGTTTATTTTAGGCAAAATAAAGCCTCTGAGAATCCAAATTTGTGCCTGAGGTTATTGAGATTTTTTTTCCCATCAACGTATGTTTTGAGTTCTTTTGATCATAAATGTTTACGCTATAGAGATATTAGCTATAAAACTAAACTTTCTGTCCATACAGAGGAGACATACTTTAAATACATTAAAGTTATAGAAGGCATCTTTGAGTAAACCTCAAGTATCATTGAAGTATCTCGAGGCCGGGCCGAGTGGCCTCTCTGTTGCAAATCAAAATGTGGTCACCCTACGCAACATGGAACACAGTCCTGCCAAAATGAATATAAAATAGCACAACAAGCACCCACCACAATAACTATGTACACATGAAAGAACAACAACATTACAGCATGACAGAAACAACACAATTGTAAAACAAACAAAAGGCAACATTTAGCTAAAACATTTCAGTGTGTGTGCGTGTGTGTGTAAACCAGCCCATTAGCGAACCACCCTTCACTGCTGCATTGACAACTCATCGTCATCATCGTCATCGTCATCATCATCATCTAAGGTGAGTTCTGAAATTCAAATCGGGGACATTTTCAGCGCGGCACCTGACTTCTTCACCGGCACTGGCGGATGTTGTTGCTGTCTCCAGTGGCACATCTTCTGCCGACCCATCAGTAAGACTGGAACACTCTCGTGTCAGCGTTTCTACAGCAGCCTGAGCATTGCTTTGATTAATAAAGCCAGCCTGTTAAAACCGTGGCTCCAAGATGGTGGCCACCGACGGGAGTTCACCTTTTTCCAAGCCACTGAATTTTTCACTCAAATTAGTATTCAAATTGTTGGCAAGCGTGACCCCAATAGTAGGAGCTATTTGGGCACATTTGGCAGAAATGACACGCCTCAGCATTTTGGCTATAGGAATTGCCTTGGAGTTCCCAGCCTAGAAGGACGGACCAAACCCCGCCTCCCCGGTATCCACTCGGGACAGTCTAGCCTTCGGCGTATTTCCTCGTTTCATCACCGCCGTTCCCTCCGGCTGGCCAACCCCAGAAGAGACGTTTTTATAGCATCAAGCTAACCATTGGTTCGCCATCTAACGATGCCGTTGGATGATCAAATAAATAAAACCCTACGTTAAAAACTGGATACTTTCTGTGAAACTTCAATATTTAGATTTATATGTCGTGTCTTAACCAGTACATGCCGCTAATTTCAGCTGACTTCCCAGGATCCCATGCTGCTTTGCAGCAGCACGCAAGGCATCATGGGATACCCAAGTGCGCGAAGGATAGTAGTGGTGTATCCTTGGAATCGGCTAAAACGAGTGCGTATTTCCGAGGGCGCATTTTCAGCGTCCTAAGCACCCTCGGGAATTGGGACAAACCTTCGCGCAGTGCTATTGTCGCGGATTCCTGCCTGCCAGCGCGGCGCAATCATGGTAGGCTGTCGGCACAGGTGCAATGATGATGATGGCGCACCTGTGCGCACCTGCTGTGTTTGGGAGGGGATTTAAGGCGGCAGGGCGAGAAGCCTAGAAAAGAAAGACGCCAACGGCGAGCCCTCGAGGAGACTGTGTTAGAGCTTCGCGGAGTAAACCAGCCGTTCCCGAAAGAGCCGTGTGCCGGACGATGACCGCGTTCCGTTGCGGGAGCGGAGCTGCATTGGAAGGACCCCACCGAAGGCGTTAAGCCCCCGGACGATTTTTCCTCGGCAGCGACTCTCAACGTGCCGGGGAGGAGAGACATAGAGAGAGAGAGACTGGACGTTCTACGACGCGCAACAGAGCTCATTGTTTTTGGCCACCCGGGGGGGGGATCGAGTACCTCCTGGAGTGGTCCGAAAGTCCCGAGCTGTTGCCGTTCACCATCTGGACTTTCCACTGATCCATCCCGGGCTGCCTGCTGAGGGGGCGCGAGTGGGTGCAATCCCCGCCTCAACTATCCGGCGTGCTCTCACCTCGCGCGGCTCCCCCGCGACCACTCCCCAGCGTGTGCCACCAGGGTGCTTAAATCACGTGTCGGGGGTGGGTGGGCCACGGCCAGCTCCGAGCCACGGAAGAGGGGAGCCGGGGGCGGAGTTGGGGCGTACGGAACCCGGGACCCCCAGGTAGTCTCCAGAAGCCGCCGCGTCGTTTGCAGTGGGAGGGGGGTTGACGGGTCTAGACGCGTCTGGCGGCGTTCGGTGCTCCCGTGGGGTGGACGCCGCGTTTTTGCGCCCCACCCACTTCCCGTAGTTGCGGACTCCTCCGGGTTGCCAGGTCGGCCCTCTTCTGTGTGTATGGGTTTTTTCTGCTGTGTGCATGCACGCGCATGTGGTGGGTTGTGTTGGTTGCTGTGAGTGGGGGGGGAGGTCGAGGGGAGGGGAGTGGCTGCGAGGTGCGTTAGTTGCCATTAGCTGCCCCTAGCGCACTCTAAACTGTGTCCAGCCCCTGTTCTTTTTATCCAGTATTTGTTGTGGTTTTCATTTTGCATTAAATAAAGTTGTGTTTTTGTACCGTCACCACTGGCATCCGTGTCCTTTGTTGAGCGATCTGGGGAGGCGTGTCTGCTGGTTGCCAGAAGTCACCCGGGAAGTGCTCAACAGGTGCGAGCCGTTGTGGGCCGGTAAAGGCCCACCTAGCACTTCCCACTGGCGACCGGTGACACTATGACGCAACTTCCTTTGAAAATGTGCACTTCAAGGACGCAGAACCTGAATTGAGACACAGCATAATTCTGTACCCACAACGGTACCGAAACGTAGCGTCAGTGCGTTAGGTGCACTGACTACCGTAATAACTGGAGTTTGTGTGTGCACGCAACATTTTTTCTCTCCCATTCAAATTCCTAAAATCAGGGACGTCTGGTCACCCTAGATCATCATCATCATAATCATCATCATCATGATCATCATCATCATCCGTCGTGCTGGACGGTGACAGGTCAAGTGTTTGCGACAGAAGCCGCGGGTTGATGGCACCAGACTCATCCACCGTCACAACCACAGTAAAGTCTCTGTGTCGCCGTGAATACGGTGGAGATCCGGACCTTGGCCCCAGCCCAATGTGAACGCAGTCAAGACGGATCCGGAAGGTGTTCAACTCGCGGTGGCATCAGGCTGAAACTAGTTCTGAACGTCCCGGTCCAGTTCAAACCGGCAGTTCTTTCAAGGGAATTCCGACCCGTGCTGCTCTGTGTGCCTGGCTGCAGCCACGCAGGTGTGTTGTTGTGTTTGCGGTGGAACACCGCTGGGTGGGCGGGACTTCCGGTGGCGCTTTCCGGGCCTCGTGGTGCTGAATGAAGATTTGGAGCATAGAGCAGCACGTGTGTGTGTGTGTGTGTGTGTGTGTGTGTGTGTGTGTGTGTGTGTGTGTGTGTGATAACAGGAGGGTTAAGTCTTATTAGATTTGGTCTAGCTTTTGGTTTCATGCTCTTTAGTCTTTTTTTCCTCCTCTGGAGTGATTTTCAGTTTGACCCCTTGTTCCTCCTCTGATCGCTTGGATTCCCTGGGATTTTTAGTGGTGGGCAAGTGAAGCCTCGTGACGCACTGAGGCTTTCCTAACAATTGTGCCGAAAAAGATACAAAACTTCAAGACTTGAGTGACGGTGACATCTGGTGGACAACTGAAGGCATGGCAGCCTCTAAAGAGCACAATGAAGCACTGGCACGGTTTCAATCCCATGACAGCAATAAAAGCTCAGAAAAGTCTTTGTGGTCATTCAATTGTTTTGTCCTTCATACCAAATAATAATTCTATCGTCATTACAAAAAATATGCAGATGCTCTCCCCCATACTCTGAAACACAATCCAGATTAACCCAAAGAATAAATGCAAATTATGTTTAGGGTTAAATGTTGGTTCAGGGTTTATTTAAAGCTTTGAGCTTTATTCTTTATTTAAAAACTGTGCTAAAAGTCCCTAACAGGATTACTGATTCTTCCTACTTTGCAAATGATC